>NC_142185.1:7260836-7580003 GCF_026936395.1 Plectropomus leopardus
CAGATCTGATGGCCAAGCCGTCTACATTAACTGCCTCAGTGGATTATATATATGTGACTGCAAATATATTCGCTAGTTTTGGTCTAATAGGTACATCTCATACAGTAAGTGTTAGACAGGTGGTGCGGC
This sequence comes from Plectropomus leopardus, assembly GCF_026936395.1. Lineage (NCBI taxonomy): Eukaryota > Metazoa > Chordata > Actinopteri > Perciformes > Serranidae > Plectropomus > Plectropomus leopardus. The sequence goes on from NC_142185.1 coordinate 7,260,966, forward strand.
ACATTGTTCATATTTAGTTAAGTGTGTCAGTGTGTTTTTTTAGCTTGATCAATGTGCACTGGATCTGTCTTGAGAGGATATGAAAGCCACATGTTTGACAGTTCACCAGGACTTTGTGTAAGATTTGATTTCAAACAGCTCCACCTGGTAAAGTTGAATATTCATGGTGGTGCTTTGTTCTGCACAGAGATTTAAAAAAAAATAAAAATCTGTTGTCCACAGTTTCAGACAGTTAAGTCAGTTTAGTTTATTGTGTTGCAATTTGAAGATGCTATTTTTAAGGTAATCTGTGTGGCTAAATGTGAAATAGTTATCTTTGTGTAGAAGTATGAGTCTCTTTTAAGTCAGGCCGAACTGCTGAAAGTCATCAGACCATTAAGTGCGCTTTACTGAAGTCGATGAAGGTTTAAGAACTGGAACATAAAGAGGGACTGTGCAGTTTGATGGTTTAAACGCAAGTTTTTACATTCCACATTTGTTATTAGAAAGTACTGAACCTGCCTTCTATAGTCCCGTCTGCAACATGTTCGACGTAGAAAAGCAAAGAAAGCAAACATAAAGAATGTATGTGGTCACACAGTGACCTGAACACTATCAAACTTAAGCTACACAGAAACAAAGAGAGAGGGACACTGACTCTAAATATGTCCTGTTCTGTGGACCTCGTCTCCGCTGCTGTACAGACATTTTTGCGCAAAGTTTACTGTGAGTGCATTTCATGCCTGAACAAAAAAAGACTGCCCCGGTTTTGAACTTTGACCCTGACCTTGGTGATAACCTCCGGCTAAAGAGGCTCTAGTCTTTGCTGTTTGTCATTAAGAACATTCTCTGTTTGGTTGCTTGCATTTTAATTTCAATAGCTTGTGTTTTCTGATTCTCTAATTACACTAAATTACTCGTTTTACAGCACGCCATCTTTCGCACTGCATATTTATTTCATAATTTGCACATGCACATGCTGTAAATTGCATTTTCCATTTGGCATGGACACACAGAGATTGTTTGAGTCATACAAGCTAAGGACTTAAGGATCTCTCTTTTGTCACATTTCATGGCAGTGAAGGATGAGAATATGTAGCCAAATGCTTGTTTTTGACGTTTCCCCTCTCATAGCTATCTACTTTGAACTCAGAAAACAGTTATTTAGTAACTTTGAGATGCAGATTTAGACAATAACCAGTTCTGCTTTAATATATGCAGTCAGTAGATGGAGATGAATCAAATCCAAGGCAACAGAGAGCAAAGAGCCAGTCAGCCAAACAGATAAAGAGACAAGAAGGAGGGGGGGGGGTAATTTAGCAGGACCACAACCCTCCCAGGGTCGAACGTGGGATGGGAAAAGCTCGTAACTGTGGTTGCTTCTTTAAAGGAAGAGCCATCGGAGATGGGGGCCTGTTGATGGAAAAGCCTAGACATGTAATCAGCAAGCTACTTATTCATTTCAACTTTTCCTGGCCTGAGCTTCCTACCCCTCCCTCGAGATACTGAGCTTTGTTTGTGGAAGCCATGGTAAAGAGCGAGCATGTTCAAACTAGAGCGTTATTTCAAATTTCAAGGCCTGTTAACACAACACAGCAAATCCTGCATGCAGCGGATGATTAAACGGACAGGAGGCTTTTTTTACAAATTAAAATTCCTTTGTAAGTTATTCAGAAGAAGATTCACTTTGCAGCAAAACACTGTGTTGACATGTTTTTGACCCGTTACATCTCAGGCTTTGGGCCAATGTGGCAAAGACCTTGACTGATGTTTTAAGGACAGCTTCATCGGCGGACCAATCACAGGTTGAGCTTAAGGTCCTTTACAGAGGGAAGATTTATGTTTGGCCATGACACCAGGGGTTTCAGAGCAGGAAAGTGCAGCTGCTGCAGAGCCACCCCTCAGCAGCTGTAACTCATATGCATCTGGACAAGGAATCAGGCTGCGCTCCTCACGGCATTAACCATGTCAGTCACTGCACTGAAGAACGTGTTCACAGCGAGAGTGGAAACAAACGTCAGAAATGGCATGATTTTATAAACTCACCGTGCAGCGGGCACTATCTCTGAAAACGAGAGCACAGTGTGGCCATCAGTTTGCGGTTTGCATCTGGACCAAACTGCACGTTTTTTTCTAAAGGAAATGAGATTTCCAGCCCTCATGTGAGTCATTGTTTCCATCAGGTCATTTTCTAACCCCTCCACTTGTGGCGGCAGCAGATTCTCCCCAAACACCGTGTGTTATGAGTATTTCCATATTAGCCAAGGAAAATCCATAAACTATCCACTTTTTTTTCTTTTGTCTCCTCACATTTGCCTGCTACATCACATGTGCGGCAATGCAAGAGTAGGTTTCCCAGATTTTGTCTTCTTTTTCTGATGTGTGCCATGACACATGAGACAGAATTTTGGCTTCTTTGTTATCTGGCTGATGTGTGGTGAACTGTGCTAAATGATGGGTACAAGCAGACACATGAGTCATGCTGAGGAGCTCCAGACTCCCATGTTTTGAACTGGGAGAGGAAACCGTCTGCCCACTTAGCTGACTAGTGGAAAATCCAGATCAAGCAGTCGCCGTCGGAAGGCGGCATGCCTTTTCACCGTTGTCATGGTTAAACGGTGCTTTTACGGCGTCTGTGGAAAAGTGTGGAACCTGCAATGAATTAGCTGAGAGGAGGGGAAAAAGTGAACGTCCCTCTGCTCCTCCTCCTCAAGGCTTGCGGTGGGGTTTCTAAGACCGCTCTGAAGACCACACTTCTCTTCCAGTAAATTTCAAACTGTCCCGACACGCAGTGTTTGAGAACTCTCAGAACCCAACAGGAAAAATCACTTTCCGGGCCAGGCATCCCAGGTGGGACGCTTTTATGTCTCGGCAATAAAAGGGACTAAAGTTAGGCAGTTTGACTCCTGTAAAGATAATACTCACCTGAATGAGATCCCAATAAGAGATAATGAGGCGTGTTTGAGGCTGAAGACACACACAATGTAAGGACACGTTAAAGACGGTTCAAATCCAGTCAGTCCTGAATACCGAAGCATTTCTATGGGAACAGCTATGCTTGTTTTAGTGGAACAAAAAAAGAGAACGTTATAGTAGAAAAAGAGCTTACTTTCCAAAAATCAAGATTTATGGCTTAAGTGATTCCAAGCATTTCCACAAATGAAGAGAAATGCACTCTTGCGTTCCAGGAAGTGCTGGTTTTCATTTTGGAGTGGCCACAACTCAGACAGAGAGATGTTACTGGCTGTTAAAAAGCAGGAAATTTCACAGCTGAACCGCTGTTGTGTTTTTATTGTTGTCAAATACCTTTTGGCCGACAGCACAAGGATGGCTGAAAAAGTCTGTCTTGGGGGTTGCATTATCTGGCTGGAGTGTTGATCTTCTGTGCTTCTATACACAGATATGGCCTGTAGTCCACTGCAGCCCACACAGCTGGCTGCGAGATAAAGAGTCTGTGTTAAAGTCTGGCTGCTGTTGTGTGTCAAGGGGCCATTTACAGTTGTGGCCTTCTGTGTGGGTAAAGGTGACTGTGTGTTCTTACATATGTTAATGTGAGTCAGACCCCAATACCACAATGCTTTAAAATTCAATACATCCACATATTTTGAGGTGGACATGTCTCGTAGAAAAAATCTGATTTAAGTTCAAGTAGAAATGCCACTGTTAATTTTCATTTTTAGAAGTTTACTGTAGTACTATGTGAGCATTTTCCAATGATCAGTTATTTGATTCTGTTTTTTCATACTTTATCACAAGAGTGTGTAACATAGATTTACACTTGCTTGCATATGATAATTGATAATTCTATTCTTAAAATATTTGTAAGTTTTATTGTGTATGAGAAAAAATAGGAAAAGGGCAATAAATGAATAAACAAAAGTAGTAGGGAAAAAAAAGAGCAGAAAATACATTAAAGCAAGAAATACTTTATGCATAAACTGAAAAATAAAAAATCTTGACTCTGTATTTTAGTGTACAAGTATATTTTCCATGTCATTATCTCAGGTATTACCTAAATCAAAGCTACCTGTACTTGTGAGATTAGATGTAATGGGCTTAAGTGTCTGATTACATGGTGCATTTGTACAGCATCCAAACCTCGACTTCCTGTCATTTCACAGGTCCCAATTATGTCTTGAAAAATTTAAATGTTATTTATCACTCCTCAGTCTATCTATACTTTAGCTTTCTTTGATCTCCCACCAAGAGTCTCAATGTGTGCTAGCTAGAAGCTCTCTACTTATTTATATACAGAACCCATTATATTTATTGACTTAAAGATATGTATGTTCATAGTCATTTGCTCAATAAAGTAATGGAGTGTTTGAATCGGGGGGGTTGAGGGTGCTTTGCTGTTTGACACAGTGCATGTTTTGCTACAACCAAACATTTATTTCATTCATTTTCAGTTTGCAAAATGATGTCTTATATATTGTTACTATTGCTAATCTTTATAATCTTCTTTCTGTTTATAATCTAACCTGATCAGATTCCTGTCCATTCCAATGGACGTAACTTTTCTAAGATGTCTAGATCTATGAGTACTGTCCTCTGACTCCATAAATGCACAGACTTGCTAGATGGGATGTCTGTCAGCCAATCACAGCCTTCCACATCATCTTAAGTGACCTTCAGTAGAGCCAGACCCCCCATTTAAAACAAGTATGGCTGACGTTAGGCGAGGAGGAAGCACAAGGCATGTTACTGTCCATTAATCATTTTGTTAAAGTACTACAAGTATCACAGTAAGTGATTTATGTTTAAACAGTGGTTAAAGTTAACATGAGATGTCACATTCTACACATAAAAAATGTATTATGAAAGATTTCTTTTACTAATGAAAACTGAATAGGGGAAAAGGTGTTTAAACGTGATGTTTTCAACACTGTTTTCTGGAGATACTTCAAAAATTGATTATATTTTCTGTCAAGAGGACAAACGCAATGCAAAATATTTTTATAATGTGCATCACTTTATTCACTGATTTGTGTTAATCATTCATGAAAAACAAATAATTTAACATCTTTGGATGAGAAAAGGATTGTTGAGACCATTTATTTCATGTAGGGCACAAATCTACCATTACTGTGTTGTAATGTGTTGTTTTTTTTATGTGTGTGTGTGTGGAACTAAGTGGGTTCTGAATGGGTTAACAACCAAATTAGAGGTAAAAGTGTAGTTTGTTTTATGTGTTTATGTAAAAACAGAATATCAGGCACTTCTTGTTTTACTCTAAAGCGCTGACACTAGTGCCTGTAAAATGCAATTCTCATCAAGCGTTGACCTACACCACCGTGTTGTGCTACAGGTGAGCTGTATGCTGCCGCATATAAGCTCAGAACATTTGTTACACATCTGTATTCGTGTCTTTCCGTCCTTGGCAGTGTGTATACATTCCCAGGCTTGTCTAACACAAATGTAAATATGGGACTGAGCCATGTTAAAACATGTTGTCTGGTATCTTAAGCCCTCAGTATAAGTGGACCTGTATGTTTACCTGATTGTTCCTGCTCTTTGGCTCTGTTTCGGAATCATCCAGACCATACAGTGAGATAGATTTAAGTCAATGATGCATCTTCTCTTTGAATAATACTAGATGATAAAAACCTTTATATCAGCACTCAGGGCTCCTCTCTGCAACTGTGTTTTCCTGCAGCTGACTAACCTGACTTACCTGCAGTGTGAGGCTCAGAGCTGCCACCTGCTGTTTATATCAGGAACAGGTGAAGCCTTCAGAGGCTCCTCTGTGAGAGATGTCGGCTCAGATTACAGACTCTTTACAAACAGAATTCCTGTTGAAGCCAGGCACAACCCACAACAAGCCCTGGGGCCTCCCACTACACTCACATCTCTTATTTCATGACCGCATATTCTGAAGAGGATCAATTTCGTTATTCATACAGCAAATAGTTTCAGGGTTGTTGTGAGTACAGTTGTGTGTATAGCTGTCATTTGATAATTTACAGCAAGTGTAAGGTACTGCAGGCCACATTATTCTATGGTTAGTCATTTGTTAAACGCACATTAGTAATATAAAGTAATCTTTTAAAAGTGGATAATAATAATAATAATAAAGTTTGAGCAGCAGCTGCTTCACAGGAGGCTGCAGGTTTTCTCTTTTGAACTTGTGTCAAGTTTTTGAGACACTGCCTCTGGAGGAAATGATGTCATGTCTAACGACTGCAGACACAGAACTTTTGCTGTTTTTGTTCATAATGTGGTGGAAAGCCTTGTTTTATATCACTGTGAAATGCATTGAGCAGCATACAGACAGCATATGTTGTTTTTGTGAAGGAGAGCGCTGTATAAAGATGTGTTTGGCATGTTTTGGGGTTTTTTTTCTCTCCAATGCGACTTTTTTCGACTCTTTGTTTGGATTCATGGTTTACTTTAAGAGCAGATGTTGAACACTTCCACCTAAGATTAAAGTTGTATTAGCATTAAAAATGTATCACGACTTCTTAAGCAGTTACAATACCCTGTAGAGTTATCAAACAGGAACATAACTTAGAACTTCTCCTGCCTGTGGCAGCTGCTTAAAGGACCAATGCATAAATTTAATGCAGCATAGTTTTATGTTACCACATAGAAAGAAGATGTTCTCTGAGTTTGTGTTGACTTTTCTCCAAAGAATCGGGGTCAACCTTTTAACCCCGCAAACTTAATTTTGTGCAATGCATGCTGGGATAGACCTCAAACCCATAATTGCAAACATAAAAAAAGAGGAATGTATGTATGTTTTTCTGTTTGCTTGCTTGAATGCTTCAAGAATGTGTTTTTTTTCCTCAATATTTTGTATCTTCTCACATGAAGTTGTTTCTGTATGTTGACACAGTTTTCTTTTTTTTACCTTGGCTAAACACTTTCATGGAAGGTCCATTTTGTCTTTTTGTCCTGTCTTGGCAGTCTTTGGCTAAATGTCTCATAAGTATCGTAATAAAGAGCAGGTGTGTTTTGAAGTCTTTTAGTGGATAAACACAGGTTTGGCAAATCACAGTCCACATGTTGCTTTTGTTTTTAATTTGATTCCCACACAGTTGGTAAAATGTCCTCCACCTGTGTGCTGTGTGTTCCAGGAGATGATAAGAGCTGCACGGCGGACGGCCAGGTGTACACCAACAGGGACATCTGGAAGCCAGAGCCATGCCGGATCTGCGTTTGTGACAACGGTCAGGTCCTCTGCGATGAAATCCAGTGCGATGAGCTGAGTAACTGTGAGAAGCTGGTCATCCCTGATGGCGAGTGCTGCCCTGTTTGCCAAACCGACTCGTCGAGCAGCGGAGGGCAGGGCGCTTTTGGTGGTAAGCGGACAGCTGCTCTCAGTGATTCTTTGTTGGGTTAATTATTTTTAATTTGCTTATTTATAATTTATGTGGAGAGCACAATCACACACCCATGTTTAACACTGGTAAAAACCCTGGATAAGAGCCCCAGTGAAAAAGGAATAGTGTGCACATTGGAATCAATAATATTATATCATCACCTTAAAATATGTCTCAGTCTTGAGAGGTCTCAGTGTTGCCAATGAAATTATTTATTGATCTGTCACGAACAATCAGCAAATTACTGCCGCTGTCTAACTGTTGCACATTGTTAGCCTTGTGCAAAGGATGAGCTACATCAGGCTGATTGTGTTAATTGACTATGTTGCCTTTGTTTACCTTGACAAAACCTGTATAATGATGACAAATGAGTCCGTTTTAAACAGCTTCACTGTCCACTCAACATTCTGCACTTTCACACTGATGATTTATTGATGATTTTATGACTTATTCATGACATATTCACAATGCAGTTAAGATTATGTGAACATATAATGTGATGTTTTTCTTCATTGCAGGTGGGGAGAGGATCTATAAGGTGGGCCATGGTTTTGTGATGTTGCATAATTCATCTCATGTTATCACTGCCATGGGTATATGAGTTTGAAAGGTTTTGTCATTTATCTGTCTATTCAGGGTCAGAAGGGAGAACCCGGGGATGTCCCAGTTGTGAGTGTTAACCTTTTAAACAGGCTTACACTATTAGTCAAAAAGCCACTGTGTGAATACAGGTTGTAACTGGTGTGTTTGATGACATTCCTGCAGGTCACTGGTATCAGAGGCCGCCCTGGACCTATGGTGAGCATCTTTATTTTATCTTTTACCATTTTCCTCCTGTGCAAATGACATTCTTTGTGTGAATGTTCGGCTACCTGAACTGACACTAGATGGCATAAGAGGACAGTTACCTCGAGCGTAACATCGCCTTACAAGGACTGGTGCACAGCGGGAACAGTCCTCTAGTCGTCTGAGTCAGTGTGACATTTGAAGCACCCCTGTGACAGCTCTTGTTGTGATCAGATCTTTATCGGCTCTTTCTTTGTTTATCACAACAGGGACCTCCCGGCTCTCCAGGAGAAAGAGGATCTCGGGGAAACAAAGGAAGGCCTGTATGTCTCAAAAAAATCAGAACTTTAACATGACATTAAAACAGAAAATAGTGAGGACAAATGGAAATTTTACCCTCTCAGCTCTTGTTGCTTATTGTTATCAGATATATCAGGGAATAATGCAAACATCATATAGATTAATGCAAACACCATATAGATTTAATATTTTTTTGTGCTTTTAAGAGCTTATTTGGTGGTACACAACATAATAAGCTATAGCAGTGTTTTATGAGTTAAAGTATACATGAATGGGGGAGACACTTAGGGTCCAATGTTTTATTAGCTTAAATATACAGTACAGTGTTAGTCTTAATCTTTTTTCTTAGTCTTTATATGGACATTTCTGCAAATTTGCAGCAGTATTGTGGGATGGAGCCTCTCAGCCTTGTGGTGTCTTAGTTCAGACCGATACATGGATATTTGTTTTTATATACTTTTAAATAATCCAATAAAATGCTTTTAGATATAATTCCATGACAGCATAATCCATTTGAAGCTCACTCTGTGCTCTTAAAAATAGCATTCACATGACAACTTGACGTGACTTTATTCTTGCTGATGTCTCCTTATTCTGTCAAATGAGCCAAAGTCTTCAAAATAAAATGAAAATACTGCAGTATATATATATATATATATACATATTTTTTGGTGGTTCAAGGGCAAAGAACTTACAGTCAAAATATAGTGTAATGTGCCAAGTTGATGTATAATGTGCTCTGCAAGCAAAACTGTAGCAGGGTGATAAATGAATGTGCCGCTCTTGGTTGAGTTACAATCCATTGGAGGGCAGCAGCATTGTGAGGGTGATTTATTAGTACATAGCCAATACTGTCCACGCTTTACAGCCCATGGTTCATAAACAAACTGAATTAAACTGCATCATTTATATATTGTAGCAGAAACAGGTTCATCTCAGCTAAAGCAAAAGTATCTTAGCTTTACTGGTCATTTGATCAATCTATATTTCAGTTTATTGGGGAAAAACCCATCAGTGAAATCTGAATACACAAGTGTACCCAAGTGTTTTCACAGTCAAAAAATTAATAAATTAAACTGAATCAGTTTAAATCAGCACTTCTTTCTGTTTACTCCCTAGGGACTGCGGGGGCCTGCCGGTTATGATGGAGAGCCTGGTGTACCAGGTCAGCCCGGTGAACCAGGACCTTCAGGACAACAAACGCACCCAGGAGTGAGTTGCGCACTGAGGGCTTTCACATGCTGCAAACACACATATGCACATGTACATGCACACACACAGGAGCGATGACATCACAGGACAGTTGATGATCAGAATTATTGCTCAAACACCTTAGAAACACATGTTGCCATGTAGTAATCCTTATTCATCCTTCATATTGTCAAAACCTATTGCAGAGGTGTGGACTCGATTTAAATGACATGGACTTGAGTCAGACTCAAGTCACAAATGTGTTGACCTTAGACTTGTCAAATCAAAGCATTCACAAAAGACTTGCAACTTGACATGGACTTTAAAATCAGTGACTTGTGACTTCGCTTTGACTTGAGTCTTTTGACTCGAAAAAACAACTGATACCTTCATCGCAAACCCTAATGTGAAAATAGGATGTAAAAAGACTGCCATGAATCTATTAATTTTTCATCATAATGTGAATTATTTAGCATTAACACTATTAATTTGAAGCCACTCAACACTTATTTCCCAAAATGATCTCTTTTGATTGATTGAATCACACAGCATCTAATCAGTTGCAGGAAAGAGTCATTAGGAAATAATGTCAGGTGACTGAGTGCCAATTGGAAAAAAATAATAAAAATAATAATTTCAGTTTCATACAAAAAACTATGTAGTGGTCAACAAAAATGAATTGCAGTTTGCAGAAATGCAAAATGTATGGGTCAGAAATTACAGACGAAGACACAACAACTTCCAACAAACTTTCTTTATTAGATGAAAACATTTGTAAAGCATGCATGATTATATAAACTGAATTTATTATCACTCTGATGGTGAGGGTTTGGGTTAGGTTAGGATTTTTGGTAAGTCACATTTAAACAGAAACCTACACGAAGACTTCAGATTGGGTTATTAGTGCGTGGACAGAGGGCAGACTGTACACATGGGGCCATATTCATGCACAAAAGGACCAATAAAAACCCAGGGTCTCATTTATAAAACAGCGTGTAGAATTCATACTAGACGTGTAGATTTAATTGCAAGTTGATATACAAACAATCAACTTGCAACTGTCTGCATGTGGTTCAGCCTCATATCCCGCCCCCTACACAACTGCATTCAACCAGAAACGATCAATGCAAAGGAGCTCATGAATGTCAATGACCCAGCAGATTGATGAGGGATTGTTTCGTACCTTGCCAACTTATCCCCAACTCTGGGATATCATTTCAAAATGAAAGTGTGATAAATGAACACAGTTTAATTTTCGCACTTTTTTCACATTTATTTCCAGAGTTTATTCAGTTACACAGTCCATATGTGCAGGTGGTGAAGGTGTGTCGGGTGAAGTGACTGGAGAAGGCACGGTGTCTATGACAGCCACGGTGGTGTCTCCAGTGTCCTCTGTGTGTGCACATTTATGTGCACGGCAGCAGTTTTACACACAAAAACTATGTGAAAATAAAAGTTGTGCTTGGTGATATTCATCAACAGTATTAGACAATATTTAACGCTGTTGATTCTCTGATTTGCAGTTATTTAATGCAGTTGATGTGCGCTTTTCGCTTCCCAGCTGACCACGAGTGTCATCACTCAGTCCAGCTGTGTCATCTGTGCTCCAAGGATGAGGGAATGTGATGATGAGACAGTGCTAATGAAATAATAAGCGGAAGTCAGTTAGATTTGAATTGGCTTAAAATTTTTGCAACTGAAAAGCATAAATAGAACGGCTGGACAGATTCTTTAGGATAAAGTGGATCTATAAGTAATGTGTGATGTTACCAATTAAACCAATTAAATGCAAGATGCAGCATTATATGTATAATGAGTCGTGTCACATTTAATTTGTACAATCTGGTTTTTAATCGCTTCAAAATGTTTGTACACATATGTCAGAGTTTCTCTACAGGTGCACACATTCTCCCATCAAGTTCATTATAGATCACAACTTTTGCATGGGAAGTGGCGTATGCTTGTTTCAGGGCTTGTTTTTTGTTTACACAGTGTTTCATTTAAACATTGTGTAAACACAAAACGAGCCCTGAAACCCCTAGTACTTTGAAAAACTTAATTGATTATTTTCTTGAATTTTCATTTTTCAGCAATTTCAGAATTCAACCTATGTTTATGTTTGTATCGTTTGAACCAGATTTGCTTTTTTGCCATGATACATGTAAAATACAAACTGAATAAACCCAGTTAACCTAAATGAGGAGCTGTGCTTTACCTGCAGGGTCTGGGATCCCAGATGGCTGGAGTGTTTGATGGAAAACAAGGACCTCAAGCCATGTTGAGCGGCTCAAGGGTGAGAGGACGTTCTTAAACTTACCAGCTAAAAAGTAGAGTGATGCACTATTTCACTTAAAACTTAAAACAACTAAATTTTGTAGCTTGTAGCTGTGGCAGAGAACAGTGGCAAGTTAGCATTTAAGAACGGCCAACAGGAACAGCAATGTAAAATTTCAAACTGGTTTTCTAGTACTCTGTTAATACACTCAAAGCTTTAAGATAGAGCGTGTCTTATATTGCACATTTTGTAAAGCACTGTGAACAATTTAGTAATTTTGGACCATATATATTAAGTTGACTTGATCTGACTAGTTTTTCAGCTGTATAAACAAATCTGTAAAACAAACAGTTAGCTAATCTAAGGTCTGATGTTAAAATTTAAATAGTTTCAGTTTCTGATTGACCACATTTCTTCTTTCACTTAATCTGATTTTTTGTTTTTTTAGGGCAATATAGTATTATACTTCCATATCCAGATTCTTGAAATAGAGCTTAAGATATATATATCTATATATATATACACACACACACACACACACACACACACACACACACATATATATATATATATATATATATATATACATACACACACATATATACATATATATGCACACACACACACACACACACACACACACACACACACACACATATATATATGTATATATATATATATATTTCCCCTATAGTATAGCTTGATGCATCTTGATGCATATTTAATTTCCTGTCTAGCAAATCTTTACTAGGTCGGACGTGGATGCTGCCTCCAGACTACCAAATGTTACAGATGGCAACATTGTACAGATCGATAGACTCATTTAAAACAAACAGACAAAAAAATAAACTAAATTAAGTTTATATCTTTGCTCCTCCTTAGCGATAACATAAAACATCTTATTTAATAGCTTGTCAGCTACTGACTTCAGATTAAGACTTGTTTATTCTTGTGTTGTACATTATACATTACATACATTTTAGAAGGAAAACAACCACACCATTTTGGCAGACTTGAAATTGAACTCTCTTCAATTTAGTCAAAATGAAAATAATAGTGAGTAACAGTGAGCACTTGGTATAACAACAAGAAGAGATGAATATTCTGGCTGAACTTTTTTGAATGTTTTTAAACCCAGTCCAGTAAAAATCAATCACCTTGTCAGCATGTCCATATAGAATATTACAATGTGCTACAAGACATATCATGAGTGAAATTAGTAGTCAATGCCATGGCTAAGCATTTTCACCTCGGAACTGCAGTGTAGCGACCGTCTCAAAAAACACTGATTCAGACACTACGGCAAAACAAGGGGTACCAGAGGAAAAGCATGAGTAGCTAAATATTGGTACCTTGCAAGTTAAGTTTCACCTCTAAGAGCAAGCAATCAGGAACAAGGTGTATCTAACATTAGCAAAACATTATTAGCTGTTTGGTAAGTGAAGCTGAAGGCTCCTGTTATTGGTTTCCGTCTTTGAGCAGAGGTTTGTGTGTTTGATGAGCAGGGTACGCTGAACTTCAGGCGGCGCTAATTTGCATATTCATATTTTGTGCATACTAAATAAGGTAAAGGTGGAGAGTCACATCGAAGCCATTTTAAAGCAAGAAAGGAGGTTTTCATGGAAAAAAATTCTAATATTATTCAATTCCTGGAGAGGAACTTTAAACAAACAGTTAGACAATAAATATATTTCATATAACTGTCATTATGTTTTTAAATTTATTACTACTACAACTACTTTTACAATATACTCATAGTTTATGCTTGTATTCTGTGAAACTTGAAAAAAATATCTGATTAAGCAGAATATTTCCTTGGACATTCATCAGGTGGGAACATTAATTAAATGACTACTGTTTGTGCTTTGATAGGTTTTAGCACACGAGTCCTTAGAGTTTCTCCATTAAAAATGAAGCCACCCTTGCTCTACGTGTCTTAGAGACTGTAAATCAGTTGAATACTCCCCTGTATTATTCTCACGCTGGTGTTCTAACCCTAGGAAGGTCCAAGTATTTCTGGCCTTTTATACGTATTAGGCTGAATTCTAATCATTTGATCTTGCATACTGTTTATTTTAGGGAGAGGCTGGAGCAAGAGGACCTCCCGGACCAAATGGCTCACCTGTAAGTCTACATCTTCACCAAGCCCTGACACTCACTCTCTCACTGTGTAGAAAACCTTGATACTAGTAGCATTTTATTATTTAATTTTGCTCCCTGCTTAACTTTTAAATGTTCCCTCAATACTCTTAGGGTCAATCTGGACCCCAAGGACCTCCTGGAGAAGTTGGTGATCCAGGGCACATGGTATAACATCACTCCTCTTTACAGTTTGTGTATATCATCAAATCCCAGATACACTTGATCTTTGCATGATTTTAATGAGAAATCAGAACAGCACTACCACATCTACTGTATATACACAGCTGGGATGGACTGAATACAATTTAATTGACTGTGAAGGATTTCAGAGGGATGAGTTTTTTGTTGGATGTTTACAATATGACTGACTTTTTCAGGGTCCATCTGGGCAAAGGGGACCTGAGGGCCCTTCAGGGAAACCAGGTGAAGATGTAAGTCAGATCATCAACAAGATCACATTTTGTCTTAAACCAACACACTAGTTTTATGGCTAAGTTAACATCACAAGAGCATTTACTGGTACCTTTCTGTTAGACATGCTGTAATTCTAAGTTTTCTGCTAGAGTACTGTAATCAGTGGGAAAGTTGGCAAAAGGCTGATTAATCTGTAACCTGTAATCATAAGTGAGTCTCCCCTACAGTCAGCCAGGCCATGCTGCAGTCATACAGTAATAATTTGAGGAGGAAGATCCTGCAGATACTTGGTGATTATAAGCTGACAGATGGTATACTCACAAATGTTTACTGAGCCTTTAAAGTATCAGCAATCCCCCCTCCCCCTTTAATCAAAATACATTTTTAACTGTTTTTTAAACATTTTTTAGCACTTTATTATAAATCTGATGTGTGGTTTGTGTCATTTTTACATGTAAACTGCTAAACTTTTTGCAACCAAATAATGGGTAAATTTCATGTCCTCAGGGAGAACCAGGCAAATCAGGAAATACCGGAGAAGTTGGATTCCCTGGATCAGCGGTAAGTTTCCAGACTTCTAAAACTCCATCACTCACCTGCACACAATTTTTCCTTAAATCTGTCATTCACAGGAGAAAACACCATCATGTGTGTTGTCAGTACACCTAACAATGCTGTTCAATGTCAAATATTTCAGGGATCCAGAGGATTCCCAGGAACACCCGGGCCTCCTGGACTGAAGGGACACAGGGTGGGTAGAACTTCTGAATCATTAATGGACGTGTTACTGATGCTATATTGTGTCTAACTGGTCTCATTTTTCTGCTTTTCTACTCTGCTACATGCATGCCAAAAAATACATGTCAATGCAGGTGTTAACTGTTTTTCGTCTCCATTATCAGGGCCATGCTGGAATACTCGGCCAAAAAGGTGAAACTGGAGCTGTTGGATCCAAGGTATAAATGAATGAAAATAAAACTGTTTTCAGTCTGCCTGTCACTTTGTGTGGTTGGTTAGTTGAAAAGATGATTTCCTCTGTAGTTGGTGAAGGGAATCCTGTTGGATTTATACTGTATTAATCCCCTGCCTCGCTCGAAGGCCTGTGAAACATCTCGCCATGTGGTAGTGCTACCAATCTTCGAACCCATTAGATATTGGTCTAACAACAATTTAAGGAATAAACAAGGTAGTAGGGCACGCACATCCAATGGACTTGCACAGGTGCAGTATCAAAAATGAGACAAAGGTGAGAATCAAACAAAACAAACAAACAGCAATTTAACCTTAGTGGGCAACAGCCCAATATTTGGGGGGTTCCCATATAGCCAGTATATATCTGACCAAGATTTTCTCTTCCATGTGCTTTCCATTGTTTACAGTCCAATTAGCAAGTCATAAACAGTGTCGGGGTGCTATTTAAATATGCATCTGCATATGAATAGAGATACAATTTTTTGAAATAGAAGAAAAAAAATTTCTATTGCATTTTAGCCACTCATTCTGCCACTTTGTCTCTCCACATGGACTGTTTACCTGCATGGAACCGGAGCCTGATTAAACATGATTGGTCAATAGTACTCAGACTAAAATATTCTGCATTCATTTAATATTATGGGCGGCATGGTGGTGCAGTGGTTAGCACTCTGACCTCACAGCGAGAGGGTTCCGGGTTAAAATCCACCAATCAGCTGGGGAACCCCATCTGTTTGGAGTTTGCATGTTTTCCTTGCCTCAGTGTGGGATTTCTCCTAGTTCTCTGGCTTTCTCCCACAATCCAGAGACATTCAGGTTGGATAATTGGCAATGGACACTAGTTGCTCGTAGGTGTGAATGTGAGAGTGAATGGTTGTCCGTCTCTGTTTCAGCCCTATGATAGTCTGGCTTCCTGTCCACAGTGTGCCCTGCCTGATACCCAGTGTCACCTGGGATATGCGCCAACATGAACTAATGAATGTTTATAGGGATTGTCTTACATACTAAACAAGTACCTTTTCTGTGGTTTTGCAGGGTGCTACAGGGCCCCCAGGTCCCATGGGAGCACCTGGACCCATGGTATGTTAAATTCCAATGCTTTCTTTTTTAAGATTTCCATGAAGCCAATGAATCCCTCAGGGGGTCTGACACTTTGAGTTTCCTGGAACATCCTGTACACATTATACAGTTAATTATATGCAAGTGTATGTGGACTGCAGTAAACAGGCTGTTCTGAATATTCTGCCTGTTCTTTTCTTGAATGAGGCTACATCCAGTATATGTAAATAATCCAGACTTTAAACTTTTGAGTTGAATGGAGGAGAGCTTTAATTCATCGCTGTCTGTGTGTAACAGGGCCCTGCTGGGATGCCAGGGGAGAGAGGACGCTCTGGACCCGGAGGCATAGCAGTAAGGATAATATCACTGTGCATCGCAAACATCCACTACCAGGCCTTTTTCGCTCTCAAATAATGGGTGGTTTTATCGTACTAGTATATGTTTTGTTTCTTCAGTGGCAGCCGCCTGTAAACATCATTGTTTAATTATAATTTACAAGTCCAAGTGATATTGCTGTGTCTTTTAGGGTAAACGAGGGACACCTGGAAACATCGGAAAGCCCGGGCCAATGGTAAGTCAGATTTACCTTACCGTCCAGTGACCATCCTACATAGTTTAGCATGGATACTCATGTTATGGTGGGTGTGAATGGGTATTCTTGAATGATGTATATTTTATCCGCTATATCTGTGCGATTGTCATGTGGATGCACATTTCTAGCGTATATAGCTTTAGTCTTATGTCATTGTCATGTTTAACAGGGTCCCTTGGGTCTCAGCGGACCACCTGGATATCCTGGAACCCCAGGGATGAAGGTGCGAATAATAGAACACTCTTCCTTTGGCTATATGCTCATGCTAAATTGCTGTTTAAATAACTTTCTAATGGAATAAATAAATGGTTTCTATCAAAGCAATTATTCACCCTAAATTGTCATATTCACTGTTATTGCTCTATGATATTACTTATTAACATTGTCTGTTATATTTACTGTATTTGGTGATTGTCTTCCAAAGGGACAACCTGGTCCTACAGGAGTCCGGGGTCCAGAAGGCCCACAGGGACAGAGAGGAGAGACCGGTCATCAGGGCAGAGCTGGACCACTTGGCCTACCGGTATATATCCGACTTGACTCACACAAAATATACAACACATAAAGAAATTAGGTTAACATGTCAGCAGTGCACTGCTTTGATTCTCTAAGCAGAGACATGTCCTATTCACAGGGACCCCTGGGTGGGGATGGTGGCCCGGGTGCCAAAGGACCATTGGTACGTAAACAGTTATTTTAACAACATATTCTCTGTTTGTGATAAGGATACAGAAAGATCATATACAACATGATTCTTTGCAGGGTAATCTTGGTCCACAAGGTCCAGGCGGCCATCCTGGACCCCCTGGCCCACCAGGACCTCAGGGAAGCACTGGTCAGCCTGGAATCAAAGGACAACTGGTAAATTGGATTTACATTTCGAAGACTGCTTCAGAAATCCTTTTAAATACTGAATAAACACTGATAATTGCTTGACATGCATGAGACTCACATTTTTTGCATTTTGTGCTACAGGGAGATGTTGGTGTTCCAGGATTTAAAGGAGAGGCTGGACCTAAAGGAGAACCTGTAAGATTCTTGACAAGACCAAGCAATTTAATACAAAAATAAGATAAACTTG
The DNA here is from genome assembly GCF_026936395.1 of Plectropomus leopardus. Classification (NCBI taxonomy): domain Eukaryota; kingdom Metazoa; phylum Chordata; class Actinopteri; order Perciformes; family Serranidae; genus Plectropomus; species Plectropomus leopardus. The sequence continues at coordinate 7,279,079 of NC_142185.1, forward strand.
GCTTCATAGACTTTATTTTCTGGCTTGTATTTCAACTTTCTAGGGTCCTCCAGGCTCCCAGGGAGTGATTGGACCTCAGGGTGAAGAAGGAAAGCGAGGACCCCGTGGAGACTCTGGCTCTGTTGGCCCACCCGGTCCTGTGGGAGAGAGAGTGAGTCACATTCTGCCTCCCACTGTAACTTTGATCAGTCAGAGAGCTGCTCTTAAAGGACAGTGGTTATCTTCAGGAAACGAGATAAAGAAAAGTAATCACTCTTTGGGGGCGGTGGGATTAGGATATGCAATGAATCACTTTTGGTAAAATACATTGTGAAATTGGAAATGCTCCCATTTATGCAGGGATCATATTGGAATATATTGACTCATATGGATAACAGCAGTATGGATAACAGAGTTATAACCATTGGGCCACAGCAAGAATGTTTGAATCCCTGGCAGCTGTGTCTTTTCTGTATGGAGTCTGCATGTTCCTCCCTGTGTAGGTTTCCTCCTCTGGTTTCCTGCCACAGTCTGAAAATTAGGTGAACTGATGAATTTAAATTGCCCATAGAGTGGCGACTGCTCTCTAATGAACCTGCATGAAATAAAGCCAGTGAGGAAAAAGGATTAGCGGTGGGATCCTGTTTTATTTGAAGTTACTGAATTTCTAGAAATATATAGGTGTAACCTTTTTATGTTAAGAACTTCCCTAGGAGCATCCAGGCCCCCAGAAAAGCTTCTCAGCCTTGCCTCCATTTTTCCGGTGGCCACTTGCAGTATTGCAGTGACAAAATCGCTTGCAGCCCAAAAAACTTTTCCCATAGGACACCATTTTAAAACAGAATCTGTGAAGCCGTTGACAGAACACCTCAAACTGCAAATAAAGGCAGTTGTGACTCTCTCTTATGAATGTTTGATTCATGGAGGTTTTATATGATCAAACTCTCCTGGAGACGAGAAAAACGATTTAAAAATCTGTGATGTAAAGTGTGTAAATTGAGCGAAAAATCATGGACAGGGCCAGCAGGTGAAATAGTACTGCACATATTCAACGGGCTACATGGCAGAAGTAAACCTGGAAGTTAGAAACTTTTTTTTGGCTTATGCACCAGGCCAGCCACCCCATTGGAATGAATAGGTGTCATTTTGGATCCGGAATCTAGTTATTATTATACTATCTATGGGAGCATCACTAGAGAATTTGTTTGCCTTATTATCTGGTTATACACTGTTGTAACCCATCCTTTGTGTACAAATAAAAGTATTAACATGATGCAGAATTTAATTAATGATGTGTTTTTCAGGGATCGCCTGGTAACAGAGGATTCCCTGGTGCTGATGGGTTGCCAGGACCGAAGGTAAACTATTGTCTGCTGCAAAATACAGTAACGTTTTAATCAAATGTGGAGAGATATGTTAGTATTCCCACAGGAGCTGATATTAGTGGATTATACCCAGATGTTACCAGAGATTGTCAACTGAAAAAGTTCTCATCATTTGTCTTCCTAAAGGGTGCTCAAGGAGATCGTGGAACCTCTGGCCCACCAGGGCCAAAAGCTTCTGTAGGAGACCCTGGGCGTCCAGGAGAACCTGGTCTACCAGGTGCAAGGGTAACACTGAAGAGCTCGCTATTCCAGTTTTGAGCAACTATATTACTTCATTTACTTTGTTTATCTGTATCCTACATTTCCATTGCTCATATTTTCATTTTATCTCCTCATCAAAGGGTCTCACTGGTACCCCTGGAGTCCAGGGAGCAGAGGGCAAGCCAGGACCATTGGTAGGTTGAACTTCTCAAACATATTCACAATCAGACAATAGAGTTTGCCTCCAGCTTATGATAAATGATACGAAATGATGGAGTCAAAGTGTGTTTTTACTTTTTTAAGGGTGCCCCAGGTGAAGATGGTCGCCCAGGCCCTGCAGGGTCCATTGGAAACAGAGGGCCTGCAGGAATCATGGGAGGGCCAGGTCCCAAGGGCTTTAGTGTAAGGCTGCAGATTCCTTCCAAACTTTGCATAAATAGTCTGTCAGGCCAGTCTGTTCTTTTCCTTATGAACATTTAAAAATAATAAAAAATATTTTTACACTTGAAGGGTGACCCAGGAAAGACAGGTGAACAAGGATCTGCAGGAGTGCCAGGTCAAAGAGTGAGTACTGTTTATGTATGAGCAATTGTACAGTACACTATGTTTTGCCATCAGCATGGAATGGGAAGGCATAGATCAGACTCATGCAGGTGATTCATTGATCTGTCAGAGGGAAGCATAGCAAGAACACAGAACATATATGCATTATAAAGATACTGCCTCAATCAACAGCATGTTGTGTGTGTGTGTCTGCGTGTGTGTGTTCTATTGACTTCAATATGTGGTGCTTGATATTCTACAATGATCCACTTCATCGCACAATCATTAGTCAGTTTTTTAGTTATAGAAAAACCTCACACAGCCTCAGGGTATGAAGAAGCCCTTCACACGCCAGATTTGCAATGGACAGGTTGTTACTTGTCTCTTTGTCACAAGGGTCCCCCTGGAAAAGATGGAGAAGTTGGCCCTGCTGGTCCCCCCGGCCCCCTTGTAAGTTTCTGATTCCTGTTTTGTTGAATTCATTTGTTTACTTGTTTTTTACTGCTCTCACAAATGACTGAGACATAACTGTGTCCTCTCAAAGGGAGTCGCAGGAGACAGAGGAGAGCAGGGACCCCCAGGTGTGAATGGATTCCAGGTGAGTAATTGTTTTTGGTTGGTAGCAAGACACATGCAAAAATATTACTGAGTTTGAGACTGTAGGTGTGAAAATGTAGCAGTATTCAAAATGCTTAGGCTTTAGTCTATGCTGAGGAAATGCTCCATTGATCATGTTTGACTGTCTTGTGTTCATAGGGTTTACCTGGAAATCAAGGTCCTCCTGGAGAAGCTGGAAAACCAGGTGACCAAGTGAGTGTTACAGAAGTTAGACATCCTGTTTTTGGCTAAATGACTGAAGCATATCCTTCTCAAACATCTGATCTTATCTTTAATGACGCTCTCTGTCCTAACACATAGTCTGAAAATTAATAACACCAGTGTTTGTTTCTTTCAGGGTATTCCCGGAGAGCTCGGTTCTGTGGGTCAGATTGGACCAAGGGTAGGGGAATTTTACTCTGCTAAATGATTCAGGCGGGTGGTACAGTTGAACACCTGAAACTGATGATGCTTCTTCTTCTCCAGGGAGAGCGCGGCATTCCAGGCGAGAGAGGAGAGCTGGGTTCAACTGGTCTGCAGGGACCTAAGGGCATCCCTGGAGCACCTGGTCCAGATGGGCCAAAGGTATTTTCACAGAGGCCTCACCTGCATGTACAGCAAAAGATTTTTGACCATGTGATAGTTCAAGGAGATTAGGAATATTTAAATCATTGTCAAGAGAAGTAGTAACAGAGCTTGTTTAGTGTCGGGATAAAAAGGACAGCCGGTGCGACATTTTGACCGCATGTGATTTAAAAAGCAGTTAGCAGCTAACTCGAAGAAGAAGGACAGTGTTCGAAAATGTCTGCACGGAATGAATAGGAAACCATTTTTAAGTTTATACTGGAAACATGGGGCACCCAGCAGTTCAGCTGGTAGAGTGGGCGCCCCATGTACAGAGACTACGTCTTCGCCGCAGCGGTTGCAGGTTCAATTCCAACCTCGGCCCTTGGTGCATGTCATCCCCTCTCTTTCCCCCTTTCACGCTTCAGATATCCGAAGAATAATATTGGCAAAAAAAATAATCTTATACGTTTATACTGGAAACATGAATGTCAGCAGGCATCCCCACAATAAAATAATAATAATAAAGTATGTTTGGTTGATACTGATTTTAGGCTGTACTGATGCTGAATGTTGGTAAGTAAGAAGCTTGCTAACCTTGATGTTTGTCACTGAAGGGCAGTCCTGGTCCCCCTGGTGCACTCGGTGACGTTGGTCCTCCAGGTCTTCAGGGAATGCCAGGAGAGAGGGGCATCTCTGGCCCTTCTGGGCCGAAAGGTGACAGAGTAAGTCCTTAATTATTCTCTCTTTTTAGCTACCAATCCCTACATATAATGTAGGGATTGGTAGCTAAAATACAATATATGGTAGCTACATACAAATATATTGTGCCTGCAGAATGAGTTTACTTATGTGGGTGGAAAAATTATGATGATGATGATTTTTTTTTGAAGTTACAATTAAGACATCTGTCAGTCAAATCCATGTCTGAGTTCAATGGATGTCTCTTCAGGACATATTGACAGCTTGAGCACTGATGCCTGCCAATAACAGTAAATAAAGGAGCCTTTAACCTTTTCTTGCTCTTTTTTGTAGGGAGCAATTGGTGAGAAAGGATCCGAAGGTACACCTGGAAATGATGGTGCAAGAGTAAGTAAAATATCTGTCACTCAACCAAGGAAGAAAGTTTCACTAACACTCATGAGACTACAAAAGAAGAAAGCAGTGATTTATTAATGCGCATTCGAGACTTGTCACTGCTTGTTTGAAGAAATGTGTCCACTGACTTGACTGCACAAGTTGCTGTAATGAGCAGAGATCCCCAACCAGATCTGTCCTCTGTCAACAGGGAGCCCCCGGTCCTGTCGGCCCACTAGGATCTGCTGGACCCAGTGGTGAGAAGGTAAGAGTCTTCTTTTTATTTCTGACACACATAAGAAGGCTGCTGTTCACATCACACTGATTCAAAGTGATGACAAGTTGTTTTTAGGAAAGCGTCAGTTCCCAGGATGAGCACTATGCTCTTAATCCTGCTTTTATTTTCTTGGCTGCGTCTCACAGCATCCTCCAGTGAAGGACAGTCTTTGGCTTGTGTTGCCTGTTCAAACATAAAAAAAAACACTGAATTTATGGGGCTGCCCACGCTCAATGAGTGGTTGTAGTGATTGTTGTCAATAAACGTTCTGACATCTTTGCAGGGAGAACCTGGACCCAAAGGACCATCCGGACCCCCAGGATCCAGAGGAGTGCCAGTGAGTAGACCTGGCCAGTGTTTATAGTGGTGATACAGGATAGATGTCCATTATTCGAGCACCCCAATATAATAATCTCTCTCCTATGACAGGGAGCAAGAGGTGACCCTGGCCCCATTGGTGCAGTGGGATTTGCTGGACCTCCTGTAAGTAGTCACACGCGGCCATGTTGTCATATTTTATTTTTCCTAAAATGGCTCTTCGTGATGTTGTTTCCACTGAGATGAATTAAGAGTAAAGACAGATAATGTAACAAATGTTTTACAGGGTCCTGATGGACAACCTGGAGTCAAGGGAGAGCCTGGAGAGCCAGGCCAGAAAGGAGACGCTGGATCACCAGGACCTCAAGGCTTGTCTGGTGCTCACGGACCTCCTGTGAGTTTCAAAAATGCTGTTGAGAAATTAGTTTGAAAGTCGTTGCTGTGATGTATTTTTCTGCAGGCTACAGCTTGATGAGGCGTCCCAGTACTTTTATTTGGTCCACTGTGGAAGTTTTATTGAGTTGATTCCTGCAAAACGATTTATCATCAGTGTACTTTTTCTTCAAGGGTCCAGAGGTCTGCTTTGCAAATTTGATGCTGATAAATGCCTCTCTAATAAAGTGTTGTTTTTTAGGGGCCGGCTGGTGTTGCTGGATTGAAAGGCGGAAGAGGAACTCAGGGTGCACCAGTAAGATCATTTCATCTTTACAGAATTCTTAGGATAAGGGGAAATTCAAGATTTAATGAGAACAACAAGGGTGTCACTGCTATTAATACTTGATGTATTTAAATGATAACTTCAAACACGATATTCTCTTGTCAGCTTTTCAAACAGTAGATGTTGCCTCCTGTTGTTGTAAAGCAGTATCTGAGGACCTTGTATCATTTTCTGCTTCCAGGGTCCCACTGGTTTCCCTGGATCTGCAGGACGAGTCGGCCCACCTGGCCCAACTGTAAGTACGGCCCTGAATTTGTATGAACACACAGTTAGGGTAATAGGAAGAAATATTTGTCATACAAGCTTAAAATTATAATATAATATGATATAATTTAAAATCAGTGTGATGATCTAAAAACTGTGAAGATGACATTTCCACCTGATGAATTGTCTGTCACTGTAATGACCTGATGTTGACACAAAAAGAAACTTTATAGTAAAAGGGTAAATATGTTAATACCTTTTTAAATAGAACGAAGTCACAAAGACTCATTTGTTTTCTTGTGTAGAAGGGCAGCACATTGTATGAACATTTTTATTCAAAACACTTGAACATACAAGTGCATGCATCTATCTCATGTCCATTCCCTGCCAGGGTCCAGTCGGAGAACCCGGACCCATTGGACCTCCTGGGAAAGAGGGTCCTGGTGGTCTCCGTGGAGACCATGGATCCCCCGGAAGACAAGGAGAGCGAGGACCTGCAGGACCACCTGGCAGCCCAGGAGACAAAGGAGACTCTGGGGAAGACGGACCCACGGTAAACTGATGTTACTGTTGATGATGTTCCATTTTAGCTGCCAATTTCATCCAAATGAATGCAGAGATAAAACCAAAGATCACTGATATGCCAGTTCCTAGTTGTTAGTGTCTATTGCAATTACTGTAATAAAATTGAAATATTTGATTGAAAATAAGAATATTTGAACTGAAGAAACCCGCTGTGCCCTGTAGCTGCTGCGAGGAAACGGATTAAAGTTGTAATGGAAAAAGGAGAAAGTGCTTCAGTTAAACTTGTACTGCTTTTTATTGTTCCCCGCACACTTTTAAAATTTCAGAGTCACGTTATTGTCAGCGAGACACATTACGTCAAGGCTGAACACACACTGTCAGAGTCTCATCTAAGTGTTGTTTGGTGTTGTCTGCTTCAGGGTCCTGATGGTCCTCCAGGCCCAGATGGAACTACAGGACAGAGAGGCATTGTGGGTCTTCCTGGTCAGAGAGGAGAGCGTGGGATGCCAGGCCTTCCCGGCCCTGCGGTCTGTATCCTGCACATGAGAATCCGTCTTCATGTAGTCTGAACATGAATCATATTAATCCTGCGACTTGTTTCTAAATCACTGCGTGTTACTTTAGTGCTTGTGCACAGCACTGGAGCTGATCCTGTGACCAGTGTGTGTCATGTGAAATGGTCCTGTTTGTGCTGCCTTGTGAGTTGCCTGTTTCTTTTTTTTAGGGTCCACCAGGAAAACAGGGATCCACAGGAGCATCTGGAGATAAAGGCCCCCCAGGTCCAGTTGGTGTTCCCGGTGCTAACGGACCTCGTGGTGATCCTGGTCCTGATGTAAGCACAACTCCTCAACTGGTCCTGGTTCTGAAATGATATCACCAGAGTGTGTGTGTGTCTGTGAGATGTTTCCAGCTGTCCTAATGTTTCGTGTGTGCTCCTCAGGGCCCTGCAGGATCTGACGGCCCGCCAGGCAAAGATGGTGTTCTTGGACAAAGAGTAAGAGACAAAGAGATTACAAAGTTTGACCTGTGTTGTCTAGCATATTGCATAGTGTCTGACAAGTGTTTATTCTCCAGGGAGACCGAGGCGATCCTGGTCCAGAAGGTCTGATTGGCCCTCAGGGACATCCTGGCCCTCAAGGTCCTGTTGGTGTACCGGGTGATGCTGGAAGGAGAGGAGAGGCTGTAAGTGTCGCCCAGAAGTCTGCGTGTTAGTATGTCAGTCAGTTCATCAGGAAACAAGAGTGTAATAACAGATTTACACATGATTACATTCTGAGGGTGTTATGATGGAGGCCCTGAGGGCGTGTTGGAACATGTATGAACTTCATACTAAGTGATAGGAATGATGTGCTTGTTTATAATAAGCAAGCGAGAGTTTCAGTGCTGGCAGAGCTCTGCACTTCCTCAGGGCCTCCTAATGATTTGACTCATTTGCAGGGCTCCAGAGGACCCGTTGGCCCACCTGGCTCTGCTGGAAAGAGAGGATTAGTGGTGAGTCTTCAGCTGAGAACATCTGGTAGTCACAGAGTGCATGAACATACATCACATGCAATGTAGATTTTTATAAATGATAGACTTAGATAAACGTTACAGCTGATAAAAGCCCAAAACCACCATAAAAAAATCCCCAGTTCAAAATAAATATTATGAAAAATATCAATCTTTCTAATTTAGGGGCCCCAAGGACCAAGAGGAGATAAGGGTGACCTGGGAGATCACGGAGAGAGAGGACAGAAGGGACATCGAGGCTTCACTGGTTTGCAGGGTCTTCCTGGACCTCCGGTAAGTGAAAGCGCTGACTCACTTCACTGTGGATTCCTCTCCTGTGTGCACACGGTTTCTCCAGAGTTCAGAGCCACTTCTGCTAACTGCAGGGCAGTGATCAAAAGTTCACTTTTAATGGCTTCTAGTTCTGTCAACACAGTCCTCTACACTTTTCACACAGCTCTAATGCAGAGCCTCCAATACAAGTTCAGGCACCAGGTGATGCCTCCAGAGAGTCTCCTGCTGACGCTGCATTTCAGAAGAGGCTCCAAAACCCTATATTCACCCTTTCTTTTTTTTTATATAGATCTGAAAGTTTATAAAATGTATAAGGACAGATATCATGTCCAGGTAATTCTGACTGAGGACAGAACAGCAGTTCTGCCAGTTTTAGTGATCAGTGTTTTGATTGGAGGTGTCTGATAATAGATAAATGTTACAACAGGTGTGATGTGAATGTAAATCTACACCTTAAATGTAACCTAATATATATATATATATATATATATATATATATATATATATATATTAGGTTATATATATATATATATATATATATATATATATATATATATATATATATATATATATATATATATATATATATGTGTGTGTGTGTGTGTATTAAGTTGTGTTATTGGCTGAGGCAGGTCCAACTCTTGCCATTTGCTAAGTATTAAAATTCTACATATTGTGTGTAAATATTCATAGATTCTGCCCTCTAAAGGTTGAAACCTGCTATTGCACTTTAGTTTTGTTATTGGGGGGGTTAGTTCCTCTTCAATTTAAATGACAGAAACTGGAGGAGCAGTAACAGCTTGCCTATTTCAATTTGTTTTGCTGTTTGGAGTGGATAATTATTGCCATATATTTTTTCCCTTTTAAAGCCCCTTAAAGACAAATCTCAAAGCCTGAGTATTTGTATTCAAAATTAAATACTTCTGAGTAAATGATAACAATTACACTTAAAGTCAGTGGAAGATGCCAGAGGATGCCAAACATTTCTAGAGACCATTTCCAAACAAACAAAATATTCTGCTTCTTGATGACATTTTCACTGCGGTCCTAATCACTTGGTCTATATTTCTCATAATGCCAAGTTCTGGAGTGAGTCATTTTTAGTTTGTTTATTATGTTCATACATGCAAATGTCACATTTGTCAGAGTTTATAATCTGTCAGTTCAGAACCTGGTAGTTAATGTTCTTTGATACTGCAGTGGTTCTTTTAGTGATGAGGAAGGTGTGCTGTCATGCAACTTTTGAGCACATTTTAAATGTCTTGTTGACCAATCAGAATTTTGCACACCACTTTGTATAGAATGCATTTCTCTCCCAAAAACTAGAACATTGAAATTCAGCTGTTTTAGAAAACTGAACCTTTTGTTTCTAAAGTGCATCAGGATGTGCAATATTATACACTGTGTCATTTAGAAGCGAGAGAGGAGCAGAAAAACAGATTTGTTGTCATTACTTTATGAAGTGTTAACTAGTGTACGGTGCTGTTACAAACTTAGAGGTTCTCCAGCTTCAGAATCCTCCAGCAGGTCTTAGCCATCAAGAGCAGGAACTCTTGTTCATTGTGTGATTTCTGGGTACATTTTGAGATGTAATGTATAAATGTTTAAAGACACTAATTAATATTTATTTCTTGCCTTTAGGGTACAACAGGTGAGCAGGGAGCTCCAGGAATAGTTGGACCAAGTGGACCGAGGGTAAATGCTCCTCCTCCATTAGTTTCTCCTAAATCTTCTATGATAATATAACAAGTCTTAGTCTGTCTTAGAGCAAACACAATATATATTTTAGAGTTTGAAATCAAACTCCTGATTTGAAGACTAAAAACCCATCTGTGTTTGATCTGAATGTGATTCAGGGGCCTCCTGGACCTATCGGGCCTCCTGGAAAGGAAGGATACATGGGACAGTCAGGGCCGATGGGACCTCCTGGAACTCGTGGAATCAGTGGAGAGATTGGACCCGAGGTATTTACTCATTATTCAGAGTTGAGCTGTCGGTGAGCCGGACTAATAAAAAGACTGCAGCAAATGTATTTAAAAAGCAGCAGCCAGCTGTGAGGAGCGATCAGAGCGCCATTAAACTGTTGAACATGTTTTCAGCAGATGTTCAGTGAGCAGGGAGGAATAAGTGTCTTATTATTGTGTGTACAGAGTTCTGACCAGGAAATAAAAACTATACATACAAATCACAGTAAAAAAAATGTGTTTTCTTAATCCACAGGGCCCTCCAGGAGAGCCTGGACCCCCAGGCCTCCCTGGTCCCCCAGGACCTCCCATGGCTGCTATGGATGACCTCTTTGACGGCGGCCCTCAGGATTACGACTCAGGCCCCCCTCCCCCTCCCGAGTTCAGCGAGGATGAGGCACTGCCCAACAGCAACTCCTCCACCATAGTGCCCGTGGACCCCGGCGTTCAGGCCACCCTGAAGGCCCTCAGCAGCCAGATCGACAGCATGAAGAGCCCCGATGGCAGCAGGAAGCATCCTGCCAGGACCTGCGACGACCTCAAGAGATGCTACCCCGCAAAGAAGAGCGGTGCGTGTCAGTCACAATCACTGAGTGCGAGAGGAGATTTAAACTGCCCCTAAAAAAATAATATAAAAATTAACAGGAGGTCTATATTCTGTACCTATCATGTACAAAACTGAAATAAGAATAATGATAAACTTTCTTTTTATAGCACTGTGATAGCAAGTGCTTTCCAGGACAATATAAAATAGTATGTAGTAATAGGATAAAACAGTAACACAATGTGTAATACATACACCACATATACAAGTATAGACAGTTATATAGATATATGCACATACATACAGAAACGTATACTTATATACAAATTATACAGTCTTCTAGTTCATTATGCTCTTAGCTGTTAATTAAACATGTAAATGTAAGAATACTCTCAGGGCAAAAATGCCTCTGAACTGTAAAACAAACTTGCTTGTTGCAATACAACTGACATCTGTTACCATCACATCTGTAAAATAAATCAGCAAAGCCACACGTCCATAATTCCTGCTGGTTCTGTCGTGTAGGTGAGTACTGGGTGGATCCAAACCAAGGCAGTGTGGAGGACGCCATCCAAGTGCACTGCAACATGGACACCGGAGAGACCTGCATCTCTGCCAACCCATCCAGCGTACCTCGTAAAGTGTGGTGGAGCTCTTCCAGGAACAAACCTGTGTGGTTCGGAGCTGACATCAACGGTGGAACACATGTGAGCACTTAGATTTGGATGGTGGGGGAGAGAGGGAGGGGGGCGGGGCTGTGCACGGCGAACGCTCAGTGAAGTTGTGTTTGGATGCTATAGAGAAATGTATGATGTAAAGAATGTGTTTCTAAACGTTAAGAGCTACATGTGCTCAAAAAGCGCGTCATGCAACCACATTTTTGCAGAAACCAGTGAAACTCATGTTCTATCTGGGTGCATCTTGGCTCACGTATGGATTTCCGTGACTCTCCGTATTGATCGCTTTCTTTGTTTGTCTAGTTCTCGTACGGCAACAAGAATCAGCCAGCAAACTCCGTCACTGTTCAGATGACTTTCATCCGCCTGCTCTCCAAAGAAGCGTCTCAGACCATCACCTACCACTGCAAGAACTCTGTGGGCTACAAGGACGAGAAGATGGGCAACTATAAGAAAGCCGTCATCCTCAAAGGCTCCAACGATCTGGAGCTGAAAGCAGAGGGAAACAACCGCTTCAGATACACAGTGGTGGAGGACTCCTGCTCAGTGAGTGGCTGCTCTTTCGTTTTGAACTGTAGCAAACAACACTGTAATGAGACCATAACAGAGCGAGAATAGAAACTTTTTTTCTGTAGGCCGACGGGATTTTTTCATTGGATTATTACAGAAAATAAGCTCTGTGGCAAACTCAAAACATTTATGGCGTTTTCATGTTTTGTTCAGGAAGATAATCTTCACAAATGAATGCCACTTTTAGGATTTTTGAAGCCTAAATGCCAGAAGTAAAAAGGAAACGCTAGGCTAAAAACAAACAAGACTACAGTTGCACATCTTCACGTCCCAACACAACAAGACTGTAAAGCAGTGTATGACATGGTGATGCTTTGTAATCTCATTTTCTCATTGACTGTGAGACGAGGGAACCAGAGGTGCTAAAATGCTAACTGAACAGGTTTTAGGATTCTTTCCTGTGGTACTCTGAGAGTGAATTTTGTAATTTAGAAAATTTTAAGAGAAGTGAAGCATCTTTGAGAAGTGCATTTGTTAGGGACTACTTTTAGTCATAGACTAATACACATGTGGTGCTCCAAGGAGCATTTTTCGCAGCAGGATGCTGTATGTGACATTGAGTAAAACCAAACTACAGTATTGGTGTTCATGGTAATGAAGGAAAATATCATCCAGTGCAATAATTTCGCTAAGTGATATGTTTTTGATCATTTCTGGACAGCAGTGGAGCTCTGTGGCACAGAGGAATCAGATATATCAGATTTTGGATACACAGACAGTACGTTTTAGAAGCATCAATTCATTGCTGGTTTTGGTCTTTGATGTGTTGGCAATAAGAAAAATAACAAATACTGAGCATCTTTAGCTCATTTGCCCAGAAGAAATCAGTACAACACGGCAGCATCCAGCGACTGCAGAGCAAAGCCACTCGAATGTTTCGTGTTTCACTGAGATGGATTGCTCTCCTTGTAGAGATTTATTAAATTATTTACTGACCTTGTATTTGTTTATCTCTTACAGCAAGCAAATGGCAGATGGGGCAAGACAGTGTTTGAGTACAGGACACAGAAAACAGCAAGACTTCCTATAGTGGATATGGCCCCTGTGGACATTGGTGGCACAGATCAAGAGTTCGGCATCGACATCGGGCCCGTGTGCTTCTTGTAAAACCGTCAGCAGGGAGCGTCGAGGAGAATCCTGAGACTATTGAACTGACAGCTGACCCGATCAGCCACGTTGTACATACGAGTACTGAGGACTATTCTGGCCCTGTGGCAAGATATTTATTGTGCCTTTCGACCCAGTTCAAGACATCGAAGATTTGTAAGTTAGAATGAATGTTTGGAATTTTTTTTTTAAATTGGTGAAAAATCAGAATCATTCCTCTGTCTTCTTGTGTATGTTTGACTCCAAATGTGATTTCGAGGCTCACTATCGTGTAGTTTGCTCCAAAGATATCACCCTTTAATTTTATTTCAGAAAACATTGCCAAAGATTTATATGAAAGATATCAAAGAATATGAAAGCTTTAAAATTATAACTGCTGTTAATAGGCCCAGAAAAACCCCACTGAAGCTTCGTCAAATGTCCCTCCGCTCCTATTTTATACAGATTTGTCTATTCATTTTTTTGTTTAAAATGTGTGCATATACAACAACATTGTGGTGCTATTGAGGAAACAAATACGGCCTGTGATGCGTTCGCAGGCGTAGGTATTTTATCAAGACAGTTTTGATGAAACAATGTCTGTATCCAGTTGTTTGAAACTCTGTACTGACCACGGAGAACATTAAAAGACACATTCAGACTGTCCATTCCTCAGTGTTAGCTACCTCGTCACCGAAACTGAGAAACAATGACACTACATGTACTTTTTTTTCACAGGTGCTGTTTTGTAAGTAGTGTGATCCTTGTGCACTTCTCCCGGCTGCGCGGTTCAGGGCAGGGTGTGGGGATACCAATAAAGATCTTTCTGTCAACGACGGAGAGACCAATAAGGTGTCGTGTGAGTGGTGTGTGGTGATTTGTAACCTTTTTTCCCCCGTCGGTTTCAGTACCGTTCAGTAAAAGGTCGCACAGAATATTTTATTTTTATGCATGTCGGTTCCCCCTTTGCAGTATCTTGGACTTATATGCTCTTGAACTCCTTTTTTATAATCCGTTTTACAGAATAAGGTGGCTGTCTGCTTTGTATTTCTTTGCTCTGCAACAAATTAAACAATCTGCTTGTTAATCCCCCCAAGCTCTTGTCATATTACTTCAGGTGTAGTTAGGTCCTGTGTCGCTGTGCACACAAACCCATTTTTAGACAAAACTCTGTCGTTTAAAAAACAAAGTTTTGTATTTAACATGATGTTCGCAATTGTTCTTAATCTAAGCTGTTTGTTTTCAATTTTCATGAATGTGCCTTCAAGTAATTCTATTGTGACCATTTGGTTCATATTTGAGTATATTTATTAGAGATTTGTAACATTTGCGAGGTTAGACTGCCTGCTAAAACCCCAGAGGCAGAGAGGAAGTAGCAGATGAGGAGGAGGAGGAGGAGGAGGAGGATTGGGCTCTCCATGCTGGAAGCAGATGCAATTCATCCTTGAAAATAAATATTGAAAATATTTCTCTCTGCCTGTTCTTGTTTGAGAAGAGTTCATTTGGTCCTTTAGAAACGTATAACAGAAACACTTTAGCCTCAGGAGGGTTTGAAATCCTGAAGCAAAAAAGTAAAAAAAATGAAACAAATGAAAAAATGTGATGTTGGACCACAAAATGAACAGATGGAAGTGAAGAAGTAGGACAACAGCAGAGTGAGCAGCTCCTGAGACTTTGTCAGTATTAAAAATCACAGACGTTTCTATGGCAAGACTAACTGTAGTCACAATGGCCTGTATAAAAGAATGGGTGTAACCACTGTGACGTCAAATGATGGTTTGTGAGCTGCCGTTTTGAAACCTTGAATTAAACATTATGACAATTTTTGGATAAGAGAATGGAGCTGTGGAGGACAAAAGGCTGGATCTGACTCATAGACCGAAGCCTGTCACTCATATCAGCCACACCCTTTATTAAACGTAACTTTAAGCCTTAATTAAATGTAAAAAGCTGAGTTAGTAAAAATTAAACCCCATACAGTTGCCATAAATGTTGAAATTAGATGTAGAGATGTAGTTGCTTTTTAATGTTGCATTTGCGTCTAATGGGATCGACTCCCTCTTGGAGCCAGCCTCTTGTGGCCATTTGAGGAACTGCGCTTTTTGGCACTTCGGCGTTTGTGTTGTTTTTTCAGCCCTCTAAGTTTCAGCTAGACAGACATGCTAGTATTGTAAGGTTGTGCTTACAGCTAAGTGCTTACAGTGCTTTGAGCTAAATGCTAATGTCACTATGCTAACATGTTTTTTTTTGTTGGGTAATATTTGATCAGTTTGCAATCGTAGTTCAGTGACAGCATGCAAACATTTGCTGTGAGCACAAACACAAGTTAGGCCTATTGGAACAGAGTTTTAGCATACTACTGTTTGTATTTGGTCATAAAAGTAGCTGTTGTTCACGTTAGGTTCATCATCTGGTAACTATGAATGTCTGTACAACATTTTATGGCCCTATAGATACAGATTCAATTGCAAACATTTAAAACACAAAATCGAGTCATGTAAATAACATCAACGAGTAGCTTTTTTTGCAGTAAGATTTTCTTTAATATCTGTAACAGCAAAGTCAATGCAACCAAAAGTAAAATAAGGGAAGAGTACTGTGTATGGACAGAGACTGCCCCCCCAAAAAAGTGCCTTCTGGTGCAAGAAAAGAGGAGACTAAAATAATGACAAAGTAAAAAATATGACAAGTTAATACTGAAATGGCAAATCATACATGTGAAATGCAAATAAAAAACAGAAATCTCATGGAAAACAAAACGTGGAAAGGTCAATGAGGAAAAAAAAAAGATCCGACTGGATTATTAGCTACGTAACGTGTGACTTCGTGTAAAATAAGCGATGTGATGTTACTGGCAAGCAGAAAAGTTTGCATTAACGATACAGATTCCATTTAATTTCATCGCCAGCTTGTGTTTGGCATACAAACAGGAATGTGTTAACAATACAGAATTCAAATGGTGCATACACACAAACGTCTCATATGAAAAGTCTGCCACAGAGTGTACCATTGGACATATTCCACTATTTACATCTCTCATAGACTGTGCAAGCAAAAGTACTTCTTTTTTTTTTACAAAAATAGTTCTTTTCTATAATGGATCTGAGTTAACCTTGAAATATCGAAAAACCAATCTAAATGCAAATGCATATAAACCTCAAGATGAAAAGTGTGACATCTTGACTCAACCCTAGGAGTGGATTTTGGCACTTCTTCATACAAACGAGTTAAAAGTACGCGACAAAGAGCATCTTCTTGGCATCAGCAGCGGCTGTCGAGCGGGTCCAGAGAGAAGACAGTGCCCTCCAGGGTTAGTCCCATTTTGAACCCCTCCTGAAAAAAAAATAAATAAAAGTCAGAGAACAGCTGTGACCACACACACTGACACGCTCAGTCTGAGATTACATGTCCCAATTTAGGTGAAAACAGGAGGTTGTGTTCAGATTAGAAAGAGAAAAGGTTAATAAAGCTCTGAGGGAAACAGAGAATGAACTGCTGAACCAAACAGATTACAGCATTTGTTGTTCCGTCACGCTTAGCCATGCGTTATGTACAAGACCATAAACTCAGGCAGAGACAAAAAAAAGCATGCAACTAATGAAGAAACACTTGTGAAACTTATTTATGTCAAATAAAACAGTCAAAAGATTGTTTATATTGCAAAAATGTGATGTCTGTTGCAAAAGCTATAGTACACTTATTGGCTGAAAATCAACACTGCGGGTGATAAAAAAGTGTTTTCTTACATTAACTAATGAGCCAATCTGAGACAAGAACAGCTCATTAACTACAGAGCAAGAGAGCTGAGAAAACAAACTGCTAATTAAAGACAATGAGGCCCCGAGCTCAATATACCGAATCTCCAAGGAGAAAACGACGAACATTTCAGCGAAGGTGGACGAGGTAAATGAAATCGTGCGCTGTGTGGGAGCATGCAGCATGCAAAGACACAGCCACAGTCACAGGAGCAGAGCAAAGACTACGAACCATCTCTGACGCTACAGGTGGAAAAGAGATGCATTCAGAAAGAAGAAGGAAAGAGAGAAAAAGGTTAAACAAGTATGTCAGTGCAATACTGCCTCCTACTGACAATGTCCTGCAAAGACTAACAGCAGTTATATTGCAAAATTAATCACACAAGTTGCAGCTGATTTTTTAATTCCTAAAACCATTTATTTTCTATTCAGACAGACCGGGCTGACAACGACTGATTGCTGTGGATGTGGAAGAAACTGTGTTTCGAATGTATTTGTCTGATTTCATGTTAACTGAACCGTTGTCACCATTAACAATACTGAGAGATTATTTCCAACACACTATTTGGACATAGTTCTCAACATACTTTACTATGAGATTTTTTTTGACATACTAACCTGTGAATTTTTTTTTGACATACTGAACGACGACATGCTATATCACGTCCCTTGTAGTGATTTTTGGGGATATTATACTATGACGTCTTGTTGTGATTTTTGGACGACATACTATACTATGTCATTTATGATGCTATTTGGACAGCATACTATAGTATGTTGTTTTTGATGATTTTTGGAAGACATACTAAACTATGTCATTTTTGATTATTTTTAGATGACACTATACTTTGATGATTTTTTGATGGTTTTTGGACAACAAACATAACAAATCTGTATGTCTTATTATGGTTTTATATTTTAGTGCTCTGTAAAGTACTTTGAACTGCCCTGTTGTATGAAATGTTCTATGAAAGTGAAGCTGCCTTGCCTTGACTTTTTTCATTATTTTATGAACAACATACTATACTGTGACTTCTTTTCTGATTTTGTCATTTTTATGTCATTTTTTCAGGTTGCAGACTTGCCATGCCACAATGGAGCACTGATTCGTACTGACATCCCCCAAGTGTCCGTTTTTGTCTTCATGCAGTGTCTCATAAATGCCTAAATGCACACATACGCAGTACATCACTTTGATCGCAACTGAAACATATGAGCATCCTCTATACAGACTGTGGGGACATTTTTAATATACATACAGTACATGAGCCCCACAGGATGAATCATGATGATGCCACCATTAGGTTGAAATTTGTGGCTCTCACTGTTAAATAAAGTGAGAAAAAGAAAATAAATAAATAAATAACGCTGTCAATAGGAAGCAAGAAACTTCAATAGAAAAATGCCAGATGTCTCTACTGATATAGATTTATCTGTTCCAAGAAAATATAAGCTTATTTATCGGTCTGACCCAAATATCAGTCGTGCTTTTTGACAGACATCAGTGCTGATACAGAATTTTCGGTTTCAACACCATATGACCCTTATATCAGTAGAGCAGACAGATATGAGCAAATATTTCATTTTATTTATGCCATAAAATATCATTTGGCTTTAGATTAGATTATTGCAGAACAAATTAAGGCACGTAAAGTTGAGTGATATATCGTTTTGACTGATAAATCAGGTGAAGTTGTCCCGATACAGGTAAAACCAACATCGACAGATGCGTCTGTCGAAATCAAGGAATATCAGTTAAGAAATGTCAAAGTAACATCTGAGTTAATTTAAAAACTGTGATGTAATAACCAGTCATAATAATTAGTCCATGAGAGAGTACTGACATGTTTTAATATTCAAGTGTATGGTATTTTGTTTGTTTGTTTGTGTTTTTTGTGTTTATGTAAAAACTGAATAATAACATTTATTTTGTTACCAAACATATCAGTTAGGCTGTAAAAAAAAGAATAAATGCACTTTCCTCTGACTTCCATTTATTGCCATGAGGTACAGAAACATACATTTATTTTTAAAATGTATATAAATACAATGAATGTAACATATGACACACATATTGCATTTTATGCAAATTGTTGTAATTTTTTTTCTTATATTATAGTTTCATATTGTGAAGCACTTTTTAGCTCTGGTTTATAAAAGCGCCACAGAAATAAAATGTATTTATTTATTTATTATCATTATTATTATTATTCAGTTCTAAACTTTTTACTAACTAGTTTTATACATTATAATATAGCAGAATTAGATAAGAGAATAAGAGACATGGAATGATTTTTGGGTGACATAGTATACTATGTTGTTTTTGATAGTTTTTGGATGAGATACTGTGGGATGTGTTTTTTGACAAATTTTAGTCAACATACTGTACATACTTTTTTTTACAATACTTTTTTTGTAATTTTTAAAGGACATACTGTACTATGTGTTGTGTCGTGTCTCGACATGCTTTACTATGTGGTTTTCAGCTGTTTTTTGGACATGTCATATTTTGATTTTTATTTTAACTTACAATACCACGGAATTTTTGGTAATTTTTTAGACATGTCATATTATGATATTTTTTGACGTCTTTTTTTTTTTTTGAAATTATATACTTTGAATGTCTCCACATGCTATACTATGTGGTTTTTAATTGTTTTTTGGACACGCAATGTTTTGATTTGTTTTTCGGTCAATTTTTCCACCTGCAATATTACGATGTTTTTTTTTTTTTCAACATTTTATACTAGACATGTCTCAATATACAATTAAATTTGGTTTCCAGCAGTGTTTTGGGCATGTGATATATTGTCATATTTCGAGATACTATGACTATGACATATGATGTTTTTGGCCTTTTTGGGCCATTTTTTCCACTTTGTATATTGTCAATATCTCTACAAGCTATAATTTTGGGAAATTCTTTAGACATGCTAACTAATGACGTTTTAAGTCTGTTTTGGCATTTGTTTCAACATTGTATACGATCATGCATCTCTATAAGCTATAATAAGTCGTTATCAGCCACTTTTAGGACCTGTCAAAATTTGACGTTTTTCGACATACTATACTATGGCTTTTTGTGGCCATTTTTTCAACTTGCTGAATTATGATGTTTTTGGCCTTTACTTCAACTTTGTATACTTTCAGGCATCTGTAATAGCTATGAAAAATTGTTTTCAGACATTTTGAGGTAATGTCAAAGTTTTTGGACATTCAATACTATGGCTTTTTTGGCAATTTTTTCGACATGCTAAATTATGATGTATTTGGCCTTTATTCCCACTTTGTATACTATGACACACATTTACAAGCTATAATAAGTTGTTTTCAGCTATTTTTTGGACTTATCAACATTTGAGGTTTTTTGGCCTTTGTTTCCACTTTGTATATTATGACCTTTGTCTAAGGGCTACAATAAGTCATTCTAAGCTATTTTTAGGACATGTCACATTTTGACATTTTCGACATACTATACTATGGCTTTTTCTGCCATTTTTTTCAACATGCTAAATTATGACATTTTTGGCCTTTTTTGGCCTTTGTTTTCACTTTGTATATTGTGATACACCTTTAGAAGCTATGAAAAGTCCTTTTAAGCCATTTTTTGGAGATGTCAGAATTTGACATTTTTGACATACTATACTATGGCTGTTTTGGCAGTTATTTCGACATGCTAACATGTGAAGTTTTTGGCCTTTTTTGGCCTTTGTTTTCACTTTGTATATTATGACCCATTTATAAGGGCTACATAAGTGCTTTTCAGTAATTTTTTGAAGATGCCAGAATTTGAAATTTTCAACATACTACTATGGCTTTTTTGGAAATTTTTTCGACATGCTAAATTATGATGTTTTTGGCCTTTTTTGGCCTTTGTTTTCACTTTGTATATTGTAATACACCTTTACAAGCTATGAAAAGTCCTTTTAAGCCATTTTTTGGAGATGTCAAATTTTGACATTTTTGACATACTATACTATGGTTGTTTTGGCATTTTTTTCGACATGCTAACGTATGACATTTTTGGCCTTTTTTGGCCTTTGTTTTCACTTTGTATATTATGACCCATTTATAAGGGCTACAATAAGTGCTTTTCAGTAATTTTTTGAAGATGCCAGAATTTGAAATTTTCGACATACTATACTATGGCTTTTTTGGCAATTTTTTCGACATGCGAAATTGTGATGTTTTTGGCCTTTTCTGGCCTTTGTTTTAACTTTGTATGTTGTGATGCACCTTTACAAGCTATAAAAAGTAATTTAAGCCATTTTCAGGACATGTCAAATTTTGACATTTTCGACATACTATACTATGGCTGTTTTGACAGTTATTTCGACATGCTAACGTGAAGTTTTTGGCCTTTTTTGGCCTTTGTTTTCACTTTGTAAATTATGACCTTTGTCTAAGGGCTACAATAAGTCGTTTTCAGCCATTTTTTGGAGATGTCAGAATTTGGAATTTTCGACATACTATACTATGGCTTTTTCTGCCATTTTTTTGACATACTAAATTTTGACGTTTTTGGACTTTTTTGGCCTTTGTTTTCACTTTGTATATTATGACCCATTTATAAGGGCTACAATAAGTGCTTTTCAGTAATTTTTTGAAGATGCCAGAATTTGAAATGTTCGACATACTATACTATGGCTTTTTTGGCAATTTTGTTGACATGCTAAATTATGATGTGTTTGGCCGTTTTTAGCCTTTGTTTCCACTTTGTATATTGCGGTACACCTTTTTCAAGCTATAAAAACTCATTTTAAGATATTTTTAGGAGATGTCAAATTTTGACATTTTCGAGATACTATACTATGGCTTTTTCTGCCATTTTTTCGACATGCTAAATTAGTACATTTTTGGCCTTTTTTGGCCTTTGTTTTCACTTTGTATATTATGACCTTTGTCTAAGGGCTACAATAAGTCGTTTTCAGCCATTTTTTTGGAATGTCAGAATTTGACATTTTCGGCATACTATAGTATGGCTTTTTCTGCCATTTTTTTGACATACTAAATTTTGACTTTTTTGGCCTTTTTTGGCATTTGTTTTCACTTTTTATTATTATGACCCATTTATAAGGGCTACAATAAGTGCTTTTCAGTAATTTTTTGAAGATGCCAGAATTTGAAATTTTCGACATACTATACTATGGCTTTTTTGGCAATTTTTTCGACATGCGAAATTATGATGTTTTTGGCCTTTTTTGGCCTTTGTTTTAACTTTGTTTATTGTGATACACCTTTACAAGCTATAAAAAGTCATTTAAGCCATTTTTAGGATGTGAAATTTTGACGTTTTCGACATACTATACTATGGCTTTTTTGGCAATTTTTTCGACATGCTAAATTATGATGTATTTGGCCGTTTTTGGCCTTTGTTTTCACTTTGTATATTAATACCTTTGTCTAAGGGCTACAATAAGTCGTTTTCAGCCATTTTTTGGAGATGTCAGAATTTGACATTTTCGGCATACTATAGTATGGCTTTTTCTGCCATTTTTTTGACATACTAAATTTTGACTTTTTTGGACTTTTTTGGCCTTTGTTTTCACTTTGTATATTATGACCCATTTATAAGGGCTACAATAAGTGCTTTTCAGTAATTTTTTTAAGATGTCAGAATTTGAAATTTTCTACACACTATACTATGGCTTCTTTGGCAATTTTTTCGACATGCTAAATTATGATGTTTTTGGCCTTTTTTGGCCTTTTTTTCACTCTGTATATTGTGATACACCTTTACAAGCTATGAAAAGTCCTTTTAAGCCATTTTTTGGAGATGTCAAATTTTGACATTTTTGACATACTATACTATGGCTGTTTTGGCATTTTTTTTCGACATGCTAAAGTATGACATTTTTGGCCTTTTTTGGCCTTTGTTTTCACTTTGTATATTATGACCCATTTATAAGGGCTAAATAAGTGCTTTTCAGTAATTTTTTGGAGATGCCAGAATTTGAAATTTTCGACATACTATACTATGGCTTTTTTGGAAATTTTTTCGACATGCTAAATTATGATGTATTTGGCCTTTTTTGGCCTTTGCTTTAACTTTGTATACTATGACACACATTTACAAGCTATAATAAGTTGTTTTCAGCTATTTTTAGGACTTGTCAAAATTTGAGGTTTTCAACATGCTATACTATGGCTTTTTCTGCCATTTTTTCGACATGCTAAATTATGATGTTTTTGGCCTTTTTTGGCCTTTGATTTCACTTTGTGTATTATGACCTATTACTAAGGGCTACAATAAGTTGTTTTCAGCCATTTTTTGGAGATGTCAGAATTTGACATTTTCGACATACTATACTGTGGCTTTTTTGGCAATTTTTTCGTCATGCTAAATTATGATGTATTTGGCCGTTTTTGGCCTTTGTTTACACTTTGTAAATTATGACCTTTGTCTAAGGGCTACAATAAGTCGTTTTCAGACATTTTTTTGGAATGTCAGAATTTGACATTTTCGACATACTATACTATGGCTTTTTCTGCCATTTTTTTGACATACTAAATTTTGACGTTTTTGGACTTTTTTGGCATTTGTTTTCACTTTGTATATTATGACCCATTTATAAGGGCTACAATAAGTGCTTTTCAGTAATTTATTGGAGATGACAGAATTTGAAATTTTCGACATACTATACTATGGCTTTTTTGGAAATTTTTTCGACATGCTAAATTATGATGTATTTGGCCTTTATTGGCCTTTGTTTTCACTTTGTATACTATGACACACATTTACAAGCTATAATAAGTTGTTTTCAGCTATTTTTAGGACTTGTCAAAATTTGAGGTTTTCGACATGCTATACTATGGCTTTTTCTGCCATTTTTTCGACATGCTAAATTATGATGTTTTTGGCCTTTCTTCCAACTTTGTATACTACGACACACATTTACAAGCTATAATAAATTGTTTTCAGCTATTTTTAGGACTTGTCAAAATTTGAGGTTTTCAACATGCTATACTATGGCTTTTTCTGCCATTTTTTCGACATGCTAAATTATGATGTTTATGGCCTCTTTTGGCCTTTGATTTCACTTTGTATATAATGACCTTTGTCTAAGGGCTACAATAAGTCATTTTCAGCCATTTTTTGGAGATGTCAGAATTTGACATTTTCGGCATACTATAGTATGGCTTTTTCTGCTATTTTTTTGACATACTAAATTTTGACTTTTTTGGCCTTTTTTGGCCTTTGTTTTCACTTTGTATATTATGACCCATTTATAAGGGCTACAATAAGTGCTTTTCAGTAATTTTTTGAAGATGCCAGAATTTGAAATTTTCGACATACTATACTATGGCTGTTTTGGCAGTTTTTTCGACATGCTAAATTATGATGTTTTTGGCCTTTATTGGCCTTTGTTTTCACTTTGTATATTGTGATACACCTTTACAAGCTATGAAAAGTCCTTTTAAGCCATTTTTTGGAGATGTCAAATTTTGACATTTTTGACATACTATACTATGGTTGTTTTGGCATTTTTTTTCGACATGCTAAAGTATGACATTTTTGGCCTTTTTTGGCCTTTGTTTTCACTTTGTATATAATGACCTTTGTCTAAGGGCTACAATAAGTTGTTTTCAGCCATTTTTTGGACATGTCAAATTTTGAAATTTTCGACATACTATACTATGGCTTTTTTGGAAATTTTTTCGACATGCTAAATTATGATGTATTTGGCCTTTATTCCCACTTTGTATACTATGACACACATTTACAAGCTATAATAAGTTGTTTTCAGCTATTTTTAGGACTTGTCAAAATTTGAGGTTTTCAACATGCTATACTATGGCTTTTTCTGCCATTTTTTCAACATGCTAAATTATGATGTATTTGGCCCTTTTTGGTCTTTGTTTTCACTTTGTGTATTATGACCTATTTCTAAGGGCTACAATAAGTTGTTTTCAGCCATTGTTTGGAGATGTCAGAATTTGACATTTTCGACATACTATACTATGGCTTTTTTGGCAATTTTTTCGACATGCTAAATTATGATGTATTTGGCCGTTTTTGGCCTTTGTTTTCACTTTGTATATTATGACCTTTGTCTAAGGGCTACAATAAGTCGTTTTCAGCCATTTTTTGGAGATGTCAGAATTTGACATTTTCGACATACTATACTATGGCTTTTTCTGCCATTTTTTTGACATACTAAATTTTGACGTTTTTGGACTTTTTTGGCCTTTGTTTTCACTTTGTATATTATGACCCATTTATAAGGGCTAAATAAGTGCTTTTCAGTAATTTTTTGAAGATGCCAGAATTTGAAATTTTCGACATACTATACTATGGCTTTTTTGGCAATTTTTTCGACACGCTAAATTATGATGTTTTTGGCCTTTTTTGGCCTTTTTTCACTCTGTATATTGTGATACACCTTTACAAGCTATAAAAAGTCATTTCAAGCCATTTTTAGGATATGTCAAATTGTGACATTTTTGACATACTATACTATGGCTTTTTCTGCCATTTTTTCGACATGCCAAATTATGACGTTTTTTGCCGTTTTTTGGCCTTTGTTTTCACTTTGTATATTATGACACACATTTACAAGCTATAATAAGTTGTTTTCAGCTATTTTTAGGACTTGTCAAAATTTGAGGTTTTCAACATGCTATACTATGGCTTTTTCTGCCATTTTTTCGACATGCTAAATTATGATGTTTATGGCCTCTTTTGGCCTTTGATTTCACTTTGTATATAATGACCTTTGTCTAAGGGCTACAATAAGTCATTTTCAGCCATTTTTTGGAGATGTCAGAATTTGACATTTTCGGCATACTATACTATGGCTTTTTCTGCCATTTTTTTGACATACTAAATTTTGACGTTTTTGGACTTTTTTGGCCTTTGTTTTCACTTTGTATATTATGACCTATTTATAAGGGCTACAATAAGTGCTTTTCAGTAATTTTTTGAAGATGCCAGAATTTGAAATTTTCGACATACTATACTATGGCTTTTTTGGCAATTTTTTCGACATGCTAAATTATGATGTATTTGGCCGTTTTTGGCCTTTGTTTTCACTTTGTATGTTGTGATACACCTTTCCAAGCTATAAAAAGTCATTTTAAGCCATTTTTAGGATATGTCAAATTGTGACATTTTTGACATACTATACTATGGCTTTTTCTGCCATTTTTTCGACATGCCAAATTATGATGTTTTTGGCCTTTTTTGGCCTTTGATTTCACTTTGTGTATTATGACCTATTTCTAAGGGCTACAATAAGTTGTTTTCAGCCATTTTTTGGAGATGTCAGAATTTGACATTTTCAACATACTATACTATGGCTTTTTTGGCAATTTTTTCGTCATGCTAAATTATGATGTATTTGGCCGTTTTTGGCCTTTGTTTACACTTTGTAAATCATGACCTTTGTCTAAAGGCTACAATAAGTCGTTTTCAGCCATTTTTTTGGAGATGTCAGAATTTGACATTTTCGACATACTATACTATGGCTTTTTCTGCCATTTTTTTGACATACTAAATTTTGACATTTTTGGACTTTTTTGGCCTTTGTTTTCACTTTGTATATTATGACCCATTTATAAGGGCTAAATAAGTGCTTTTCAGTAATTTTTTGAAGATGCCAGAATTTGAAATTTTCGACATACTATACTATGGCTGTTTTGGCAGTTTTTTCGACATGCTAAATTATGATGTTTTTGGCCTTTTTTGGCCTTTGTTTTCACTTTGCATGTTGTGATACACCTTTCCAAGCTATAAAAAGTCATTTCAAGCCATTTTTAGGATATGTCAAATTGTGACATTTTCGACATACTATACTATGGCTGTTTTGGCAGTTATTTCAACATGGTAACATGTGAAGTTTTTGGCCTTTTTTGGCCTTTGTTTTCACTTTGTATATAATGACCTTTGTCTAAGGGCTACAATAAGTTGTTTTCAGCCATTTTTTGGACATGTCAAATTTTGAAATTTTCGACATACTATACTATGGCTTTTTTGGAAATTTTTTCGACATGCTAAATTATGATGTATTTGGCCTTTATTCCCACTTTGTATACTATGACACACATTTACAAGCTATAATAAGTTGTTTTCAGCTATTTTTAGGACTTGTCAAAATTTGAGGTTTTCAACATGCTATACTATGGCTTTTTCTGCCATTTTTTCGACATGCTAAATTATGATGTTTATGGCCTCTTTTGGCCTTTGATTTCACTTTGTGTATTATGACCCATTTCTAAGGGCTACAATAAGTTGTTTTCAGCCATTTTTGGAGATGTCAGAATTTGACGTTTTCGACATACTATACTATGGCTTTTTTGGCAGTTTTGTTGACATGCTAAATTATGATGTATTTGGCTGTTTTTGGCCTTTGTTTTCACTTTGTAAATTATGACCTATTTCTAAGGGCTACAATAAGTTGTTTTCAGCCATTTTTTGGAGATGTCAGAATTTGAAATGTTCGACATACTATACTATGGCTTTTTTGGCAATTTTGTTGACATGCTAAATTATGATGTATTTGGCTGTTTTTGGCCTTTGTTTCCACTTTGTATATTGTGACACACCTTTACAAGCTATAAAAACTCATTTTAAGCTATTTTTAGGACATGTCAAATTTTGACATTTTCGACATACTATACTATGGCTTTTTCTGCCATTTTTTTGACATACTAAATTTTGACATTTTTGGACTTTTTTGGCCTTTGTTTTCACTTTGTATATTGTGATACACCTTTACAAGCTATGAAAAGTCCTTTTAAGCCATTTTTTGGAGATGTCAGAATTTGAAATTTTCGACATACTATACTATGGCTTTTTTGGCAATTTTTTCGACATGCTAAATTATGATGTATTTGGCCTTTTTTGGCCTTTGTTTTCACTTTGTATGTTGTGATACACCTTTCCAAGCTATAAAAAGTCATTTTAAGCCATTTTTAGGATATGTCAAATTTTGACTTTTTTAACATACTATACTATGGCTTTTTCTGCCATTTTTTCGACATGCCAAATTATGACGTTTTTGGCTGTTTTTGGCCTTTGTTTTCACTTTGTAAATTATGACCTATTTCTAAGGGCTACAATAAGTTGTTTTCAGCCATTTTTTGGAGATGTCAGAATCTGAAATGTTCGACATACTATACTATGGCTTTTTTGGCAGTTTTGTTGACATACTAAATTAGTACATTTTTGGCCTTTTTTGGCCCTTGTTTTCACTTTGTATATTATGACCCATTTATAAGGGCTAAATAAGTGCTTTTCAATAATTTTTTGAAGATGCCAGAATTTGACATTTTCGACATACTATACTTTGGCTTTTTCTGCCATTTTTTCAACATGTTAAATTAGTACATTTTTGGCCTTTTTTGGCCTTTGTTTTCACTTTGTATATTATGACCTATTTGTAAGGGCTACAATAAGTCATTTTCAGCTATTTTTAGGACTTGTCAAAAACTGAGGTTTTCGACATGCTATACTATGGCTTTTTTGGCAATTTTTTCAACATGCTAAATTATGACGTTTTTGGCCATTTTTTGGCCTTTGTTTTCACTTTGTTTATTGTGACACACATTTACAAGCTATAAAACGTCATTTTAAGCCATTTTTAGGATATGTCAAATTTTATGATTTTCGACATGCTAAATTCTGATGTATTTGGCCTTTATTTCCACTTTGTATACTATGACATATCTTTAGATTTTAGGACAAATCAAAATTTTACAAAATTTGAAATTTTTCGACACACTATACTTTGGCTTTTTTGGCATTTTTTTCATCATGCTAAATTATGATGTTTTGGGCGTTTTTGGCCTTTATTTCCACTTTGTATACTATGACACATCTTTAAGTCAATTCAAGTCAATTTTATTTATTGAGCCCATTATCACAAAACATGGTTTGCCTCAGAGGGCGTTACAGTGTATGACATCCCTCTGCCCTTAGACCCTCACATCACCCAAGGAAAAACTCCCGGAGAAGAACCCCTGTAACAGGGGGGAAAAAAAAGGAAGAAACCTCAGTAAGAGTGGTAGAGGATGATAAGGGATCCCTCTTCTTGGACAGAAGAAGTCATGATAAGTTGTTTTCAGACATTTTTAGGATATATCAAAATTTGTCATTTTTTGATATCATGGCTTTCTTGGCCATTTTTTGCCACGCCAAATTATGACGTTTTTGGCCGTTTTTGGCCTCTTTTGGCCTTTTATTCCACTTTGTATACTATTACGCAACCTTGCAAGCTATAATATAATATAATATGTCGATTTCAATCATTTTAACGACATGTCAAAATTAGATTTTTTTGACATACTATAGTATGGCATCAGTCAGTCATTTTCTGTAACCCCTTGTCGTGGGGGGGCTGGAGTCAATCCCAGGTGTCATCGGGCGGAAGGCGGGGTACACCCTGGACAGTTTGCCAGTTCGCCCCTTCCAACCGGGTCTCGAACCAGGGACCTTCTAGCTGTGAGGCAACACAGCTAACCATGACGCCACTGCACCGCCCATAGTATGGGGTTTTTGGCCATTTTTCAGCTGCTAAATTATGACTTCTTTGGTCTTTTTTCCACTTTGTATTCTATGACGTGTCTCTCTTTGGACCAATTTGTACAACAATCTACACTAAGAACTCTGTGCGATTTTGGATGGCATACTATCCTATGACAATTTTGTGCAATTTTTGATGACATACTATACTAAGAGGCTTTTGTGTGTTGGGGCCTACACTACAGTTTTTTTTGGGCCATTTGGACAACATTTCATGATATGATGTTTTTGTGCGATTTTGGACGACATACTACACTAAGAGGCTTTTGTGTGTTGGGGCCATTTTGGATAACATTCTATACTATGCTATTTTTGCGAGATTTTGGACGATGTACTACACTATGATGTTTTTGTGCATTTTTGGGCCATTTTGGAAGACATACTTTACTATGACATTTTTGACAACACACTATATTATACTATACTATACATACTATATCTTTTTGATGTTTTTTTTTTTGTTTTTTTTTTCCATACTATATTATGACGTTTTTTTTGTGGTTTTTGGACGACATACTATACTATGTCTTTTTTGATGATTTTTTTGGATGATATGGTATGTGGTTTTTGACGATTTTTGGTCAACATACTGTTCTATATATTGTATATTATTTGTGATTTTTGGACAACATACTATACTATGACATTTTTTCTGATTGCTTTGACAACATACTTCACTTTTTCATTTTTGCTGATTTTTGGATGACATACTTATATGTTATATATGTTGTTTTTGATGATATTTCGAGGAAACACTTTGTCGTTTTTAGTGTTTTAGTATATTTTTTAATGATTTTTGGATGACATTCTATACTGTGTCATTTCTGGTGATATTTTGACAACATACTATACTTTTGGATGATTTTTGCATGACATAATATTCTGTGTTGATTTTACTGATTTAACATACTATTCTACAGCATTTTTTCTGATTTTTGAACGACATACTATATTATGTCATTTTTGAAGATATATTATGGTATGTGGTTTTTTGACAAGCTTTGGTCAACATACTATACTATGTCACCATAAGCTACTGATACTTTACTTACTACTGATACTTTTTTGTGATTTTTGAATGACAAATGATACTATGACTTTTTTTTCCTGTTTTTTTTACAGACATACTATACTATGATGTTATTTGTGATTTTTGGATGACATACTACACTTTGTTGTTTTTGGTGATGTTTTGGGGGCATACTATACTATGACATTTTTTTTAGATTGTTACTATACTATGGCGTTTATTCTGAGTTCTTATTTTGTTTTTGATGTTTTTTTGACATACTATGCTATGACTTTTTTTTTAAAAAATGATGACATACTATTCTATGTTTTTGTGATATTTTGACAAAAAACTATACTATGTCATTTTTTGTCCTTTTTGGACAACATGCTATACTGTGATGTCTTGGATGATTTTTGGAGGAAATACTACATTATGTCCTTTTTGGTAATTTTTTGACAACATACTATATTACGTTGTTTTTGATGTGTTTATTTTGACATACTATGCTATGACTTTTTTTTTAAAAAATTTTGATGACATACTATTCTAGGTCGATTTTGATTATTATTGGACAATATACTATACTATGTCATTTTTGGTGATGTTTTCACGACCAATGTGGGACGTTTTTGGGACTTTTGGATGACATGCGATTGTATGTGGTTGTTTTAATGATTTTTGGTCGGCATACTATACTTTGTTGTTTTTGATCATTTTTAGAAGACAAACTGTACTACATCATTTTTGGTGATTTTTTGACGACATACTCTATTATGAAGTTTTTTGTGATTTTTGGATGACATACTATACTATGTCGTTTTGATGATGGACAACATACTATACTATGACATTTTTGATGATGTTTTGACGACATGTCATATGTTTTTCATTATTTTTTGATGACATACTATACTATGTAGTTTTTCATGAATTTTGGACAACATTCTATACTATACTATACTATACTATACTATGTCGACCTGCTGTTATAGAGAGCTATTTCCCTTCACACAGCCAAAGAATGTACTTGCGAAAAGGCTGTTGGCTGTAGTCTTTGCGGTGTGCTCATTTGCAACATTTTGGCTAAGACACAGGTGGTGTGAGGCAACATAGCAATTTGCCTTCATCACGACTGGTTCTTTGATGTTGGGTTGGTGTGTATGAGCCTTCAATCACAAATCTTTACTCACCTGCATCTCATCCAGCTTTGATTGAATATCTGGAGGGAAGTCAGCTGAGCCGCAGGTGAACGGATCAAATGGCTCAGCCCCAAACAGGTCTTTCCCTACAAACCCAGACAGTAGATAAACATCACACTGACCGAAAAGCTTCAACAGATATATGCAATGCTCCAAATATTTAAAGTGAACAACCCTAATCCTTTAGTTCTACAAAATAGATCTTACAGGAGCTCGAGAACTAATCAAAACCTGTAAACCATGTGACTGGAAAGCTACGGAAGTATAGAAATGCCAGACGAGGTAAAAAAAAAAAAAGAAAAAAAATACTCATCAGTATCAGGTAATTACATGAATAGTTTTTTGTTAATATATGTTTTCATGTTTTAACAAGAGATCTTCATGTTATAACAAGATCGTTTCACCTTTTTACAAGATATTTTAATGTAATAGTAAGAAACTTTTTATAACAAGAACAACATACATTTTATAACAAGAAAACTTATTCGATACTTTTCACGTTTTTACAAGATGTTTTCAGGTTATACCATGAGACTTTTGTGTTATGACAATATACCTATTTATCTTGTTCTATCGAGAAACATTTAACTAAATGACTCTGGTAAAATGTCATAAAGTGAAATGTTTCATGTTATAACAAGATAATTTGGTATATTGTCGATTGTTATTACGTGGGTTTCCATTGCAGTTTTGCAAAATATGGCTTTTTGGAATTGCCTGAAATACGACCTCAAGTGAGTGTAAAAACGTTTTTGCGATAAATGTGAGATTTTTCAAAATTGTTGTGTTTCTATTCGGCGTATTTCACAATTTCAATTTGCACAGTTTGAAGGCTAATGAAAACCTGCCTCTTGTCACCTGATACTGATCAGTTTTTCTGGCCTCGAGAAAGTGACAAAGTAACCTCTCACTTATATCTGGTGGTAATGTGGTCGGTGGTGGTGGTGGGCAGCCGTTGCTGGCCAATGTGGGTACCAGTGGTGTCACAGGGGAGAAGGGAACCATGTCAAAAACATCCGTAGATTGTGGTTTCATGGAGATGCTCCCTGCCTGTATATGAAGTTTTGGAGACAGTTAAGCTGAGGTCAGACTTGAGTCAGCTCGCACACAGACAAACAAAGCCATTTTAATACAAAAGCGAGAGAAGAAGCAGAGAAAACAAAAGCAGGAGACGCTGAGGCCTCAAGGTCAGAGACAGAGCAGACAAAAAGAAAAAGCATAGGGTTTTTACGCGAGGCCGCGGGATGCTGAAACCCTCGGTAGGCTTAGGAGGAAGCAGAGCAGGTTTGGCAGGCGGAGGAGTTAGTAGCCCGCTGGACAAGTTAGACTCCGGCGAGCTCATAGGGGTGAGTGTGACAGAAGAGATCTCCAGACAGGAGAGCGACTTGATGCTGTGACACCAGAAGAGAGCGGAGGGCCTCTGCAGCATGTACGCTTCATTAGCTGCGTTTATGTGCAGCGGCTGAGAAAAGACGGCAGACAGACAATGAGCAGAGGCACAATATCATTCAGTCTTGTAGAGGGGGAGAGGTTTGGGTAATGCATTCGCAGGAGGCTGTCACAAGTACTGGCATTTGTCCCAGTTACATAGTGAATGTATCACATTCCTCATCAGACCAATCAGGTGTGTAATTGCTTTGCTTCAGACACAGCTTAGACCCCCGCAGTCTCCCTCCAGACTGCTTTGGTCAGTCCAAACCAGAGTCAGAGGCAAGGCATTTAATCACAGAGGCAATATCTAGAAAGCCAGCTGTCCTGAAAAACAATTTGAATACTTGCAAGCTTAAATTTGATAAACTTTTATAATTAAATGGTTGCCTACTTTTGGCTGATGTGGAACATTTGAATCCCAAACATTTTGAGAGTCACCTCACAATGAGTTAGTTTGTCTGCAGACGCTGCAGTTAAAATGCGACCTTATGACTTCTGAATTATGACATAACCAGATCTTTGTCCCACAATTATTTCTTTAATTGAGTGGTAAGTAAACTGGTAATGGTTGTTTGTGCACTAGTTATAACGAAATTTGGGAATTTGTTGAAATAATATATAAGTTAAAGGAAAAAAAGTGAGAAAGGGTTAGATATATATAAGTTATACTCCTACCTTATACACTGTACTTTTATTTTGTTTATTTATTATATGTCCTAATTTTGGTTCGAAATAAAGCCATACATATATTCAAAAATAAAGCCATATCCTGAATGCACCTTTGTTAAGTTCACTTTGCTCAGGGGTTTTGCAACCACAGCCTCACTTGGTCTGGTCTGATCAGTAGCTTATGGTGACTAATGTTAACTAATATTAGATATTGCTACATGGTAGACATAACATTGCTGACTTCATGACTCTACATGTGTTAATGTTTCTTTAAACACATAAAACTTTGCCTTAATTATGGCCACAAAGACTGCTGTTAAGATGACGTCACAAAGACTTGCTTTGATATGTTTCATTTTTTTAACTCTCTGAGCTGAAGATGTGTGTTTTTGAGTAGTTTGTTCTTACTGGTGGCACATGAGCGATCATCAGCTGCTCCTCAAGATCTTGAAGCTGTTGCTTTAGCTCCGAGTTTTCTGTTTCCAGTTCTTGAATCTGCAGGAGAACAACAGCCTTTCAGTACAGGTGGTGTGAGAAAGGAGGGTGATCGCTAAGCCATCACCCCTGCTGGAGAGTGACTCCCGACCCACGCGTGACCCTCTGACTGCAATGGAAAGCTCCTTCGGTGACACTGCTTTAGCAAAAGTGTGTGAAGGAGCGATTCTGCAGGTCCTACCTTCCTGCTGCTCTCACACTGTACAACGAGCAACGCCAATATTTAATGGTGATTTTTTTTTCTAATAATTTAGTAATTAATTTTACCTCTACACTTACACTCTACAAATAGAGGCCTGGGCAGAGACCTCACTCTCTTTGTCTGCAGAGGCCTGCTGTCACCTAGATGGAGAGTTGATGTTTGCCATGTGTATTTTGTTTCACCTACAAATGTGAGTGATCCTGTTTTATTGATTAGTTTAAGTTGCAATATTGATTTGATCATTATTGAAGTGTTTATGGCACTTTAAATTCGAAATATTGCACATAACTTAAGGCAAATTCATGTTTTGCTTTGTAGTCTTTGTAAATTTGTTTCTCTCTTGTTTTAGAACCATGGCAATTATCACATAATCCCTATCTTCATCATCGTGAAAATGAAGCATTTAAATTGAAGAAACCCATTTTTCTTGGTGCTTTGTGGCTCCAATCAGAACCTTTACACTCAACACTACAATAAAATAAAGCTAATTTGGGATTAAAAAAACCAGAACAAACATCCTGTGGGTTCACAAAATCAGACCCCTGTTCTTTGATTCCTTGGTCTTTCCCTTTGATTCATTTAATATGTTTTTAAAAGCTTTTTCCACGTATCTAAAGCACCAAAATGACAACCATTTGAGAAATCACTATAAATTAACCTTAAACTACAAATAAAATCTGTGCACAGCTACCACTTTTTGAACTTCATTAAATCAAGCCTTATACGAATGTTTTAATGAATCACCATTTAACCAAATACAGTGGGAGAGCTGCACACTTTGAGCAGGGTGCTGGGTCTGTAACAACACGGCTCATTGATATTCATTACTGACATTCTTCATCAACGCAGCTTAATTGTCCACACTGCATAATTGAAAGCAGTCAATAGAAACAAGCCTTGCATTAATTAACAAATATATCAATGTGTCAGCACAGTGGTACGAGTTTTTAAAGTGAATTACAGACCATGTGAGAGCAAACAAGCTAAAAATCAACAGGATGTGAGACGTACTCTTTTCTGTAGGCTTCCGATCTGTTTCCTGGTCTCCACATCTTTGCCTCCAGACTCCAGGAACTTCTTGTAGGCCAAGTCGAAGGCCTGGCCGATGGTAAGGGTTATCTCTTCCGCCTGCAGCAAGGGAGCAACAGACATGCTCATGATATTTACCTAAATGTCACTACAGCTTATAAAGAAATGAGGGCATAGTAACAAATCCAACACATGTACTATAATTCTAACCTTACGTCGATTGTGCTCTACATTTGTCTCACTGAGAAGACAAGGAAGCAGGAGGCACTTACACACTTTTCACTGTCAAACACGTAGCAGAGGTGTTTGTTGGACTCTGAGTCTTTGCAGATGAAAGTAAATATCCTTTTATCGGTTTTGTCATCCGCGCAGAAGGATATCCGGTGTAACTGACAGTTATGCTGCACATCCTGGGAAACAAAACAACACATTTATTATTTATTCACTTCATGTTGACTACAAACACCTTCTTTTCCCACAAGTGCATGGTGTATTTTTGACAGTGCAACTTCAGGTGATGAGACAACATCTCTAATCTTTGGACTTACTTTTGTCTTGGGGTCTAAGATCTTCACACCATAAATGGAGATCTGTAATTCCACTTTGGGGGTCTTCTGTCCCTCTGACTTCTTGATATGTCTCTGAAACTGCCGGTGAGACAAACCAGATTCAGCAAAAAATGGATTATTCTGTCCTGTTAGTGCTCTGATAATGCAAAAAATAAACGGTACAAGCAGAAGCCTTGTAACGAACCCTGTCAAAACATGACACCCACACCTTTAAAACTGCTGATTTCTTTGGCCACAAGGGAACCACAACAAGCTTAAATAAAAAAAAATATATGTCTCTCAGTGTTGCCAATTTAGGTACTTTCACTAGATTAGGCAACTTTAAAGAGTCCTCTAGTGACTTAAAAAAAAATGACTACCTCATAGTTGCTTGACCTTTAGCCACTGAAATTCTAAATAATTTTTTAATGTGTTTTTTATGCTTTTTTTTTAGCTCTGTTTTGATCTCCACCAGCTCCTGAGGGAAAGTATCTGGCTCTTCAGCTGCTAAATGCTTCACTATGTTCACGAGCTTACAGCTAAATTTGTCTATTTGCTGTTGGTGCTGAGCAGGTAATGTGCGGTGGGTTTATCAGAGCCTCATGCTGTAACACTGATATAATAAGCTAAAGGAAGATGTGACATTGTTTAGGACTTGGAGTGGCTGAGAGGGATGAAATTTCTCTGAAGGTTGGTCAGTATGAGTGTGTACTTTCAAATCACAACAGTCATTTGATCCATATCAAAGTAAAAATATAAAAGTGTGCAGCTTTAAAAGTGTCTCTTGCATTTTGCCCAACCTGAAAGTACTTCCATAAATTAAGAAAAAGCGCAGAACACCACAGACGTACTTGGAAATACAACTGCAGCATGTTCTCTTTAAAGGGCAATGGGGATATTATCATTAAGGTTAAGTGTTTTACAGAAGACTCCAGGGGGAATTAAAGGAATCTGTGAATCATGCTGTGGGTCACTCCTTCAAGCACTGCCAAAAAACAATTTGAGTCTTTCACGGTGATGTTGCCAACTGACATAAATACCAACAGGACTTGGCAGTGAGACTGGGTCAATAACCAATCAAAGTGTCAGTTAGAAGGGGAGTGAACACTGTCAGTTAAGGAGACAGTGTATCACTGTATATAAGGAAACCTGCAGGAGGATGATAATACCTTACAAACATTTCTATTTATTTATATCTATATATGTAAATGTTTAGGAAGTATCCACTATAGAAAATGTAAGAGGACTGAGTCTGTGGCTCTAACATTTGACTTTTCAATGTTATATATTTATGTGTATGTGTTTGTGTGTGTGTGTGTGTGTGTGTGTGTGTGTGTGTGTGTGTGTCTAACACGATGGGACTTCAAACTTATGGTAAAAATTCTGCTGTAATCAAGCTTTTTTTACGGCCTTGAGTCAAGCTTATATAATTTAAGACATTTACTTTTCAGGGCTTGCAGATATAAACATGAACAGACACACAGAGAGAACACTACTGTGAGTGTTTGTTTTAAAGAGATTTATCTTGCTGGAGTAAAAACACACATAATCTAACTGATATGAGATTCCAGTATTTGACCTAAACCGTATACACATGCCTTCAAGGGCTGTCCCTCCATTTTCCTCATGTGATCTCTGAAACAATAACTAAGCCTGTCCTGATTGCCAGTGTATCTGGGAGAGTAACCATGGAGCCTTGGTCTCCAAACAGGCTTTGGAGATCAAATGTAATGTAACAATAGAGGTACGGGTTTGGGAAAACAGTCCTCCCCTACAAGCGGCCTCACAGATTCAACTCTTGGCAGGAGAAGACAGAGGCGAGGCCAGCAGGCAGTGAGCACAGCCACATTACCAAGGAGCTGTGAGAAAGGAGAGTGTTTGCTGCACTTTAACCTTAATCCTTAAGGACATACCTCTGCTCTATGGTGACCAGGGACTACATTACACCCTGTCAAATTTCATTTCATTAAACACTGAAATATCCAGTATTTCTCAGACTTTGCTTTTTAACACTGTTCTGGTGTCAAACAATGATCTGTAACAAAAAACTAAAAAAATCTGATATTTTTCTCTTATAAGCCTAAAGAAGGTTTTAATTCACAGCATACTGAACGCAAGTGATTTTCTCCTGTTTGGCCACATGGTAGCACTGCTGTCTCACTGTTACTGTCAATAAATGTTTAAATTTTGGTGCTATACTATCTTACGTTCAATACTTAATCTGATATTGGAGAGTTTTAATGACGGTTTGGATATGAAGATGTGCATAAGGCTATGGATGAAGAGGAATTTACCTTAACCTGTCCAGCATCAAACAGCACACACTACCTGGTGAACACCGTGGAACATTTCGCTGCTAATGAGAGACATTTCTCAAGAGCTGGTGGAGACCAATCACAGAGCTAAAAGTGTCGTTGGGCTGTGACACACCAAGCTGACGGTAAGCCATTGTTCAATGTCAGGTTGTCAGTGAGACTTTGTTGCCTTTTTTCCAGCTGATTCAGCATGTTGATTTGGTGTTGCACCTCACTGAGCATGTTGATGAGTGACCTCTTTAGCAGAAATGTTTTTTAATAGCTTGTGTTATTGTTCGCTGGTGAACAGTAAATGTAATTTGGTCTTTCAAAATCAAGTTGCATTGTTAGTGTGCTAACTGGCTAACTGGCATTTTAAATTGTGACGGTCGCCTGGTTTCCCTTTTTTAATGATGGATACAGACTACTTTCACCTGCTCTCACTCAATTATTTCCTCTCATACAGGTCAGAAGTGTCAGGTCTTTTTTAAAGATAGATAGTCAAACCAAACCCACTAAAATAACTAAATGGATGGTTCTGATATGACCACAGGCACTCAATCTAAATTGTGGCATTCACATCACATTGTTTTTTTTGTTTTTTTGTTTGTTTTACAGCCAGATGTGCTCTATCCATCATTATGATCGAATCAACAAGAAGCACTCATACGGAAAATTAGATGTCGAGGGTACACAAGCTTTTTAATTCTCTCATAGCGAAGCTGGACGATATAAATACCAGTTTAGAAATGTACCCTGCAACTATTACACACGCCATAATTAGTTGTTTGTATATGATTGGAGACCAGATACACTGATGATGCATCAGGAATCCATCCTGTCGGTCTTTTGGTTTCCCTTTGGACTGTCGGACTATCGCTGCCTGCTGGTATAAAATAGTATTTCTTCTCATCCAGGCGCAGAAAATACATGCTAGTTGGCTATTTGCTGTAGTCTTTCTGGTGAGTTCAAGTGCAACATTTTGGCTGAGACAAAGGCGACATGAGGCAACGCAACAGTTGGCCAAAATTCTTTGATGTTGGGTGGTATGTCTGGGCTTTCACACATTTGCCATATCAATTTCAATGTTGTGTTTACAGTTTGTTTCACCAAAGTGGCCAAAAAGAATCATTTAATGCAGATTTGAAGCACAATTTAAAGCAAACAGCTGCCTATTTACATATGGAGCTGACAGAGCAGCATCAGCCTTCATTCATTCATTGGTGATAATTCTCTGTGGGAAGTTACCACAGCGACACCTTTCACATTATATAAAGTAATTTGAACCATTGTTAAAAGTGCCACTTAAATCAATGCATTAATCAGCAAATAATGTAGTGTACTTCTCTTACACAGGTGGAATTAACACAGTGTAACTTTATATTATAGGATTATATAGATCTAAAAAAAAAAGATCAATTCTTTCCCATTAATATGCAAATTTAGGCTCTCGGATCTAATTAGATCATTTATTCACACTCAGAATCAGTGGTGGGGAATATTAAGTGTCAAGAGTTTTTATGATGTGTCACTGAGTTCTGTAAGTGTGTTTTAAAGTACCCGTGCTTCAATAAAATTGGCTTATTAAGTCAAAGTGCTATGTTGGTATTTTAAGAAAAAGTTATGGTTGAGAGAATTCAGTTCAGGGTGAGAAACAACAGGTTCAATGGCATATAAATATCCCTTTTCTTGAATACTACTACATCTACCCAGGGAAGGTTGACTGAGCAAACTGCTGTGCTTATCCAGCAGTTATAGACATCCACACTTGCTGAAAAACTCCAAGGGCACCTTGCTGGTAACTGATGAGGGAGGGGAGCATTTGTCACTCACTCCCACCTCCCCTGCTCCGAGTCTCCTATCCAATCCGGTCACTCAAGAACAAACTCTCCTATCCTTCAGGCTACAGCTCACCCTGAGGACTGGCTTTACCTTTAGCTTTCTGACGGCATCCTTCACAACTTCTGTGCCTTTCGGGGCTTCAACCTCTGTGTTTCCAAGGAACTGGAAAGAGAACAGAAAAACATTTTATGATGTGACAACAAAGACATATAATATGTTGCATAAAAGCAGGTGTTTGGACCATAAAGGTCACAAAGAAATGATAAAAGGGACTTTAATAAGAAGTATGCTTTCATTAGACACGATAAACAGTGTTCACAAATCAAGCCAGTCAGAGTAAATTGTGAAATAGTGTTTTGGTCATAAAATGACAGAACTCTTAATTTACATACCAATCACTGATGACATTTCAGTCGATATTATCTGGTATTTTTTATTCAAAATTCAAATGTAGCTAACATTTTTATCAAAATTATTCATCCTCACATCCTTCAGAAACATCAATTTATCATTTTAGACAGACTTTTGAGGAATGTATGTCTGCAAATGCACAAACACGCACATATGCACACACTGGAGGAGCACTTCAGCTGCTCTCCAACAGATGGAGCCATTAACCTTTGTGCCTAAACATGGTGTTTTCCATCTGGCAGCAGCAACAGTAATTGTTCCAGTCAGACACACTGCTTCAGTGCCTCCTGAGCTTAATGTGTGGAGCCTGTTCCAATATCAGACTTCATAAACACTGGTGTCAGTCCCTTAAAGGTTGGAAAAAAAACAAAATAACAATGTCTCCCAATGGGGCTCAGCAAACAGCTCAGACTGACATGGATTGTCCGGATGACACAACAGAGTCTGTGTGAAGCTTTCCATGACTCGGCTTTGCTAATGTCCAGGTAGTCTTACAGCCTGGCTTGCACACAAATTATCATGTATATTATTTATATGGAATCATGCTATACTCTATAAGCAACGTCTGTTAAGGGCATTTAATGGACTTGGACATTAGCAAGAGTTTTATTCGGACATTTTGTGAAGCAGCATGTTCATGCCAGCATTAAACTAGAATTACAGCCTCACAGTTGTATGCCTCAGTGAACCAGTCAAGTTGCACTTACAGTTTACAGCCGTGTCTGTGAAAACATTGATGTTTCACACAGATCTTCCCCCCAGCAGCAAAGAACATCTATACAATCAGCACAGTTTGAGGTGTCACCAACACCAAAAGTCTTCGTCTCTATTCCTGAGTTATAATGTTGAATAATGGCCAGAAAAGTTGTTTTTTTTTTGCAGAACATTATAATGTCACAGAGATATTGACTTCTGACCTTTAGCCATAATAATGTCATCACGTCATTGTTATATCTTATTAAACATTTTTTGTGAAATTTTGTTATTATAAGCATATTATTGAGGTGAAAAAAAAGTTTTTTGAAGTCACAGTGACCTTGAACTTCGACCATCCAATTCCAAATTTGAGAAATCTTCCTCAAGGCCTTCTAGGATGACCTTCAAGGCCTTCTAGGATAGAAGGCCTTGAGGAGATTAATAATGAAGATTAATAATGCATACTATTGTTTATCTCAAATCACGACAGCTGACACAAAGGCATACAAGGCCTAAAACCCTTTGTGGGTCCATAATTTTAGACCTGACTGGGAACACAACTCCAAAAAGTCAACCCAAATTTTATGTCCACTGATTCATTTTCAAACTAAAATTTTACGACCTTGCAGTTGTATGCCTCTGTGGAACACTCAACTTGCCCCCCCCCCCCGAAATATGTCATGAGTAATGGCCAAAAAAGTGTTCTAATTAAATGAATTCTAATCCGTTCATCTGTTACTCAAAGTAGACTTTTGAGCCAAATTTGAAGAAATTCCCTGAGGTGTTCCTGAGATATCACATTGACGAGGAAGGCATGGACTTACAGAAGGACACATAAAAATGCTAATGTTATGTAAAAAAAAAACAACAAAAAAACAAAAGAATGTTTATAATGTTTAGCTTATTAAACCTGCTATATCTATTTCTAAAAATATTTGATAAATAACAGCCAATGTCAACACAAAACCTTCAACTTCTATCCATGTGTCTAAATGCGATGAGGCAGGAGAAACAACAGCACAATGGCAGTTATCAATAGAGCCAGGGAACAGATTGAGGCTTTATACGAAAGTGTCAGCACTCTGCGCCGGTGTGACAAATGCACTCCACACACTTAAGGACATGTCTGAGAGCACCACTGACAGATGCTCGGAATAGAAAGGAGGAGCACTCGTTCCTGACCAGCGAATTCTGAGCTTCGACTGGGGAGGTTTCGCGAAGGTAGACCAAACTCGGAAGCTCATCCATCAAGCGGTGCATGCAGCTGAAAGACGAACCACCCCTGACCCTCAGTCCCCATGGTGAGAATCAGGAGTTAGCTTAAAGGGAACTGTGCACAAAAAAAATAATCTAACAAAATATGCACACCCAGAAATTTCGACCCCGTGGCAGGTCTGAAAAGTTAATTGAGATGATACGACGAGGAGTGAAAACTGCACTCACTTCCACCTTCATTGTCTATGCACAGCTCACTCTTGAGTGAAAGGTTTGATCATTTTTTGGGACACAATTTTAGAAAGTGTGTCTGTGTCGTGCAATTTAAATGACTTTTGAATGTGATATGACTGTCGATGGCAGACATACTGAGCCCACCAGCTCAGGAATTCACCTCTCAATATTCTCCTTCCTCCTACAGTTCAGAGGTCAATGCCGATTACAGAAATCAGCAGGAACTCATCCAAAAACACCACAAGCAGATTTGCACAATAAATGCATGTGGACATGTTGAAAGAAGTGGCAGAGCACTGAGCTATAATCTAATCTCACCTCGTAAAATAAAACTAATCAAATTCAAAACAGTAAAATGGACTCGCAAACACTGATTGCTGCTAATGACAGGGTAAATATTTGGCAATATTTGTAGAGGCAGGTGGTGCTGGAAGGTCTCTTAATACACATGCGGTCCCTCACTATCAATTTGGGCAGCAACTAGCACATTTTTTTTTAATTAATCAATCTCATTATAATCCTGACTAATCATTTTGCCAATAAACCAATAACAAAAGCCTGTAATAATTCCTAGCAGCCCAAAGAAATGTATTTCAGTAGCTTATTTTATTAAACCAACAGCCCCAAACCCAAAGATATTACCTTTTTTTGTATATGACAAAGAAAGCAGAAGCAGCGAACAGTCACATTTAAAAAGCTGACACCAGATAATGTTTGGCGTTTTTGCTTGAAAAATGACTAAAATGATTTATTAGTTATCAAAAGTTTGCTGATTAATTTTCTGTCGCTTGACTAAACCATTAATCATA
The DNA here is from genome assembly GCF_026936395.1 of Plectropomus leopardus. Lineage (NCBI taxonomy): Eukaryota > Metazoa > Chordata > Actinopteri > Perciformes > Serranidae > Plectropomus > Plectropomus leopardus. The sequence continues at coordinate 7,322,454 of NC_142185.1, forward strand.
TAATCATTGCAGTTCTGGTATCAATGTAGCATCACTGAGCACAGCAGAATACCTAATGTATTCTCTGTGAAAGAGGTGCTTTCAAGCAGGGCCGTAGCAAAGATTATTACATACTCAAGTTGTCCCAATGTGCCCTCAAATCTTATCCCTTCTAATTTCTTTATGTATTTATATGGATGCACTGAATTAGCAGCAGAATATTGGTATCAACTGATGTTCTTCTTGTTCACTGCCATCAGCCTGTCGACAAATAAGATGATATTCACTAATGGCTGTGGCAGATGTTTGTTGTCGTTGTCTCACATCATTTTTTTTGTCTAGGTTACATTATGATGTGTTCAAGCATAACTCAGTAAACACAAGTATTGAAAAAAAAGGTGTGTTTCACGTGAAAGGCTACTTTGAAGGTTGTTTAATAAATTTGTATGGCTGAATCTGTGCTCATTTAAAGATAGTGTAATGAAGGACTGGATAACTTTAAAAGCATTATTTTCTATAGTGTAGATTTCTGTGTTTCCCTTGCACAAAAGAGGAAACAACTAACAAAATACACAAGAATATATTAAAAAAAACATTGGTATCTGTATTGGTATCAGTATCAGCTATCAGCTACATTGTAGAAAAATCAGTATTGATATTGGCCATGAATTTCAAAACTGGTACTTCTTTACTTTACTTTTCTTTTTTTTTAAATCTAAAATGTATTTATTTTGCAAACTCATTACATTTTCACCACATTTTATTTCAAATAGAGCAGTTCTTTTAGGGCAATTTCAGCTTTTATAAACTCTGACTGCAGAGAAGTTTTTGAACTTTAGCTCTTATTTCCCTAAATAATTCCTGAAAGTCTACCAAAATTAAAAAATTCTTTCAATGAAACCTTTTTTTCAGAAAATAAGCAACCTGTTGAATGAGGCCTTTATAGATGAAACAATCATTTGATAGGGTGCCACAAAATGATGCCTCTTTTGTCAGTTACAGATAATTGGAAATTAAATATCTTTGGACTGTTGGTAAAAGAACACAGACGTCACCTTGGGTTTTGGAAAATTAGAATTTTTCACCTTTTTACCGACATTTTATAGACTAAACAACTAATTAATTAAATGAGAAAATGATTAATTAGTGAGTTACAAAAATAAAGTTACAGTCCTAAAAGCATAACTGTTATTTCCAAAAATGAGGATCTTAATGGTTTTTATGAATGACTCAATCCTTTACAAGTGTCTTTTTCTGTTTAATAGTAGTAGTCAAAGTTCAGACAAGTCTAAAGATATTAAAACTAACTTAAGAAATACAAAGTCTATGTTTCTAACTTTAAATTGAAAAACAGAGACAACATGACTTTAGTGTTCTCATTCGTAATTACACTCCTCATCTTAGTTTAAGAGAGCCTGGAGCAAAACCTCAAGGATCAAGAGAAAATGAAAACATTGCAGGTTGGTCGTGCCATAAAATCAAAAATGATTCAAGACACGATATTTTTATGACTTCTTTGAATCAGTGAATCAAATAATTTAAAAATTCAAGCTTTTCTGGGGGGGATCCTTCTCTATTTTAACTAGCCAGAAGACTGCAGTAAATTAATAACTAAGCTTATTTTCAACTATTCGGAGCACTTTAAAACCAGGGAGAACAGGCCACGCCGCCTCAGCACTTTGGCTGACTCATTCCCTCCAATTCCTCCAGTGATGAGTGGTGTACTCAGATCTCAGCAAATTTAGCCAGACAGGCAACTCATCAGCGAAAGCAGACAATATGCAGACAGTACGGGAACTGACAGTACTGCTTTGATTCTAGAGATGTGTCCTCTGCCAGTTCCGCCTGCTACTTTGCTGCATACAGTACCGCAGCTCCGGCAGTTTTGGGGGATACGGTAGTTCCATCATAACATTTCTGAAGCTCAGGATGCAGGCTGACAGATTCAGTGGCTCACAGGAGAGAAAACTCTTTGTGGAAATGAAGCAGAAAACCCATCTGACAGACAGGGAAGTGCTCCCTAAGTTCGACAGGCTTCCTTCAAGACATGTTTGTCTGAGATTTGAAAAAAAAAATCTTTTTAAAAGTGTTTTGTCACAGGCCGCTTTTGGAGCGCGCTGTTTCATTTCAAGCTCTCGTGGCAAGACCAGTTCAGGCTGGATCTGACAGAAGCGTGAGCTGCTTTTCATAAACACACCCAACACTCACGCTCTCATTAATAAATAAACAAATCAAGAAAACGGAGAGAGACTTTCAAATTAAAGTTTGACAAGTACGACTTTCTCCTGTCACAGCACCAAGGGAAAAACAGCTGCTCCATCTGATAAATACTAGAATATACATCAAAAGCAGTTCTTTCTGAAGGTGTGGTGGCATCCAAAGAAAAGTCATCTAACACTGAACATCCAAATATTTCTAAGTTCTTAAATAAAGTATTTTCCGAAATCAAATGATGTAATGGGTGTGTTCCAACAGACTTTGAGCTCCTGCTTCATTAAAAGGCCTGTTTATCTCGGGAAAAATGCATCATGGGACACCTGCACCTGCGACGTGTGGGTTCGGCAGGTCTGACAGAGCGTGAGCAAATGAACAGGAGAGTGGTAGCCACAAAAGGAGGGATTCTGTTTGGTTTCTGTCTTCCAGTTTAAACACTGTTATTAAAGCCCCTCAGTATTGTTTGGCTGCAAAAGCCCCTCTGCTGTTTCTGTGTGCAGTCACAAAGCTCTGCCACAGTCTGATGGAGGAACATACCTTGGCATTGTAGGGGATGTAATGCTTGGCCAGTGCTTCCGGGGTGTGCATCCATGATTTATCTGGAATGACACAAACAGCTCACTCAGTAAAGCACTCTGAATCAACAGTCTCTTTTGATATGGCAGAGGTACAATCAACATCAGTAGTTAAAGGGACAGTCTGGATTTTTTGAAGTAGGGTTGAGTGGGGTACTTATACATAGACAGTATGTTCAATGCAGTAGAAGTCAGTTGTCACGCCCCCAGTTTGTAGAAGCAGGCTGGAGTACTGACACTGAAGCTAAGCAATGTACTACTGTGGATGGGGGGCAGCAGAAAAACACATTTTAGCCACCTAAAAGACGTCCTACATTTAAAAATCTATATCTGTTTAATTATTCGCTCTACTGAGAATATTTTAATCACTTTACCTTTCCATCAGACAGCTCATTTCAATGGGAAAGTCATTAAAGGCTTCAATTTCCCATGTATGCTCTCAAAGCCACCAGACTCCACTGAGAAAAACAGTAATTTTAGCTCACTGAACACTGCTGGTCTACAGCTACTTCAGTCCATTTGTCAGTTTGTGTTATTCTGTGACTTTAGTGACTTCAAACTAATCTTTTTAAACACAAAAGTCATATAACAACACAAATGAAATAAGTGATCTAGGTCGCAGTAGATCAGCAGCTCCTGTGTTCAGCAATGTTAAATCGCTGTTATACTTAATGGAGTCCGGCTTTAAAGAGAGAGCAATATAACAGCTTCATTTTTGACAAACTAAAGAAGTGAAAATACCCCAAATATAGTGTACAGTTTAACTGAAATAATTTTTTTGGGGACTGTTTTTAGGTGGCTAAAATAGGTTTTGTTGCTGACCCGTCCACAGCAGTATATTGCCAAGCTTCTTACTCCTGCCTGCTTCTTTAAACTAGGGGATGCCAACTTACATCTATTATATGTAATACACTGTCATACATTATAGAACTCCACTTCAAATCATCTTACACAGGAAAATGTATTGAGAATGAATATCTACCAACAAAGCACGTCCCCACGACTTTAACATCACAGAAAAAAGGAAGAGTTGAAGTTAACAACAGAAATATGTATCAGGTAGCCAGCTTCCAGAACCAAAGAGAAAGATCAAAACTGGCTCTGATCAAAGCCTCTCTTTTTTAACAGATATCTTCTTTATTTTTTCAGTCTTTATTTAACCACGTCAAGCAGCACTGAAGGAAACTTCAGGGACAGCTTCACTCTCACACAGTAACGCACACTCACACCTGAAGGTTGCCCGGTGCAATCACGGTCTGATTTGTTGGTCACTGAACAGCTTCACTGCACAGTTGGGGGGTTATGGGACATTCTCAAGGGCACATTAAGAGTGGCAATTAGGCAAGGGGGAACACTGCTTTCATTTTTCCAGCCTCATTTGTCCCGCTGATATGGTAATTGAAGTCCACTTCTCAACTTCAGACACATTTATGGAGTAAATAGAGTACTGGGGCCTCATTACAGTCATCCTATCTGTTTAGGATCACTTTAGGTTTTTTGCTATTACAAAAATATGCCTAACTGGATTTAGAAAAAGACAGTTTAATTTTATAACTTAATTAGTTTTTGGATACCCCCAAGTTTGGTATCCTAAATTAAGTGGACATAGATCCTGCCCTAAATCCAAAACAACTTTCAACTAGAATATGCCTCCGCAAACCAGTCAGGCTGCGGTTTAAATCCATGTCTGTCTAGACTTGTATGTGGCCATGACAGTAAACAGTTGTTTACAGTTGGATGTTGCTGCAAAGAAGCTACATTTTTTTAAAACATGGATGCTTCACACACATCTTCACCCCGGCAACGCAGAAGATTGATAGAATCGGAACAGTTTCAGCACCCAAGTTAGTATCTGTCCAAATGTCTCCACTTTTGTTCCTGAGATCTGGCTTTGAGAAAAGTGTTTTTTGCAGAACATTATGACAGTGAAGATGACCTTTGCTGTTTTAGATCTAGACTGTCATCACTTCATCTTGTGTCCTATTAAACATTTGTGGGAAGTTTTGTCATAATTAGAATATGAATTCTTGAGGTAGGACCCAAAACATGTTTTATGAGTCAGTTACCTTCAATCACCAAAATTTAATCAGATCTTTCTTGTTTGTGCCAAATTTTAGGTAACCCTCAAGATTTAACACACAACTTTGACCTCTGACCACCAGAATCTATTCATGTTATCCTTGAATCCAAGTAGATGTTTGTGCAAAATTTGAAGAAATTCCCTCTACAAGTTATTAGCGTATGAATACTTGATTTATTGCCCAAAACAAGTGTTGTGAGATCACAGTGACCTTTAAACTTTGAACCACATCTAATCAGTTCATCCTTTAGTCCAAGTGGATGCTTGTGCCAAATCTGAGGCAATTCCCTCAAGGTGTTCTTGAGATACCATGTACACAAGAATTGGATGTACAGATGGATGACCAGACGGACAAATATAATGCCTCCGGCCAAAACTGTAACCAGCACTGAGGCATAGACATGGCAGCAGCACTGTGGTTGGGTCTGTACGAAGATGGGGAACAACATGAACACCATAAGTATATTGATTAAAAGGTTACCAAAACCATATGATGATGCTTTAAATTCCATGTTTTTGTTTCGACTGCAAAAACAATAATTCTGAATTTATATTGACTATTGATTATATTAAATTTTTATTATAATCAGTGCCTCATTTTCCTTGTTGCTAAAATGAAACAGACATTTCTTTTTCCCATGATATTAAGCTAACAAGCTTGTCTATCTCGGTTAGCCTGCTGGTACATTCTAATCATTACTATAGGATGAGTGCTGATGAAAGAATCAGTTTCAAAGTTATAGCTTGTATTTCTTCAATTAAGATAAGAAAGGAGGATTTGATAAGATAGGCAGTCTATCGGACACAGCCATGACTTTAGGAAATGCTGCTGTAATAGAAAGACAGAATTTGTGATGTGAACGGGCTCCATATAGTAAAAATAAGGGTAAGACAACATACATTGACAGTTGCTGGCAATTAGTAAAAATCAGACACTATACTAATACTAATACTACTACTACTAATAATAATATCAAATAAAACAAAATCAAAATTAAAATTAAGAAATTAAAAACATATTGAAAGAAGAAAATGTAATAAAATAATATGTATACTAAAATAAAAATAAAATGATACAATATTATCTCAACATAAATCTCATTCAACCCATGAGGAATGAGGGTGTTAAGCTGATGAATCCAGTAAGTCTCTTTTTAAAGAAGAACTGTATCTGTGTTTCCACCTCTCCGTGGTACCTTCATTGTTTTAGTTGCTGGCACTAACACACAAAGAAGTGTTGTAACAATCCAACAAAGGTAGTAAAAAACAAGACTGCAGGCTAATAAAAGTGGAGGTAAACATTGCATAATTTAAAATATATTTTTGAAAAAATAAACTTTGCATGTGTTTTCCAGGGGAGGAAATACACTGTTTGCCAGTTATGGGTTTTGGTGAAAAACACTGAATAAAAAAAAAGCACTTCAGTGAGAAATGTGTACTTGTAACCCAGACTGACAAAAGGAAAAAGAAGAGACACTGAAGATCACATCAACACGAAATGAGCAGTGGGTCAGAGGTCACTGCAGATCATTGAAGGTTTCCAGAATTTCTTAATCATCCCCTGATTAAGCATCCTTTTCTCACTTCATTTCCTTTTTCATAGACGGCTTATCGCCACGTTAATGAATCCTGTGACAAAAGACGCATGACTGTGACCTTGGGGGCACTCAACTCCTGTAGACTGATTGCGTTAATCAAGACTTTGCAAGGTGCAAACCATGTGAATCAACTTCGCAGTGTCCTCTGCGCAAGTATGCTAATGACTTTGTTTACATTGATGTTGTCGGCTAAGTGGCTTGATGAATTCAAAGTCTCTTCTAATTAGTGTTCATTTGGTGCCCCGCATTTGCTTAATTGTGATTGCTTATGTTTGCTAATCTCCCATATTACTTACAAGGAAACCAACAGGCTTAGTGAGCTGACTCGCAAAGGAAGTCGCGTATAATTCTTCCGGATATCAGTTTGATGGCAGGAAGCAAGGATGCAAAGGAAAACAACCAACTCGCAGAGAACTTTGTTTCACTTTTCAGACACTGCACGGTCAACTGGGAGCCTTTTTCCCCTACTTACATTGTCCTCCTTTTAAGTTTACTTAACAGCTGTGCAATGAGATTATCCCTGCTTGCACCTTGCAACAGTCTCCTCCAAAGTGCAATCAATTTCCTGCTGGGACTCTTGAATGAGAGTTGATAGAGGGATGAAGCATCTCCTCCTTTCTTGTGCAGCTAAGGAGGCTTATAAACTGTAAATTCCAAGAAAGAGGATAGAGGAAGTGTGGAGGAGAGTGGCGAGGGCTGACACAGCGGCATGGCAGGTAGGCTGACATTTTTTCAAGGCGTCAGCACACACTGTTCTGATTAAAAGGCAGGAGACTGAGGGGGGGAGGGAAGGGCGTACTTCTTTCTCTCACTTTGCTGCATAAAATGGAAACTCAAGTACGTCAAGAGCGGCAAAAGTTACAAGTGGTATTCCGGAGGTTGCCAAAAAAGGGAAGATGAACTGTCGGGGCGTGAGGATGAGTCGTGGCGTGTGAAGGTCACTGTGTGTGGTTGACTTGTCAGGTGTTGGATGAAGATGAGAGAAAATTGAAGAGATGACAGGCTGAAAAGTGTCGGTGGCTCTCTGTCACACTGTTGGTGTGCTGCATGCAGGTCTCCAGAGACAGACAGTGCAATGCTGCTCAGTGCTTTGCCGCTTCCTGCAGGACCAGTTAGGACGTGTGACAGTAAAAGGTCACACGTCCTTCATGCATGTTACACTCCAAGGATTTATAAAAGCTGCCTTCATCTTTCCTTCACAGCGTGGGATTGACTCTGTCTAAAAACCACTATTTTATCATTTTCCATCCGGTGATTACAAATCAGGGAGGTTCTAACCATACACAGTGGCTGCAGAAGTATTCACTCCCTCCTTGGCATTTTTCCTATTTTGTTGCACAACAGCCTGAAAATGGGTGAAGTGAAATGAAAAATAAATAAATAAATAAATAAAAAAAACTTAAATACAGGGCGGCACGGTGGCTTTGTGGTTAGCACTGTTGCCTCACAGCAAGAGGGTCCCTGGTTCGAATCCCGGTTGGAACGGGGTTCGGTCCGGGCGGGGGCCCCTCTGTGTGGAGTTTGCATGTTCTCCCCATGTCCGCGTGGGTTCTCTCCGGGGTCTCCGGCTTCCTCCCACGGTCCAAAGACATGCAGCTCAGGTTAATTGATGACTCTCAATTGCCCTTAGGTGTGATTGTGAGTGTGTATGGTCGTTCGTCTATATGTGTCGGCCCTGCGATAGTCTGGCGAACTGTCCAGGGTGTACCCCGCCTTCCGCCCGATGACAGCTGGGATTGGCTCCAGCCCCCCCGCGACCCTTACGAGGACAAGCGGTTACAGAAAATGACTGACTTAAATACAGAAAAATAAAATAATGAAAAATGGTGCATGCACAGGTATTCACCCATGCCTTTGCTGTGACACCCCCAGATAAGACCTGGAGCTACCAATCACCTTCAAAAGTCAAATAATTGGTTAAATAAAGTCAACCTGTGTGCACATGATCGTAGTTCTGTTATTCTCTGTAGATCCATTACAAAAAAAATCCCAACAGAAATCCCTTGAAATTACAGGCTGTAGTGCAACAAAATAGAAAAAATGCCAAGGGGCAGGGGGGGTATATTTTTGCAAGGCACTGCAGGGCTTTTTTGTTTTTCTCACTCCCCCTTCTTTATCTGTCTTGTTTAAATTCTTCCTGATGTATTGGCAGTCTGTGGACTCGAGCCTACAATGCTTCCCGCAGATACCCGCTCTAATTAAACAGAGCAGACGGATATAAATGGTTAGTCGTTTGGCATGGCAGAAAGAAAACAAAAGAAGGAATGTGTACCTTTAGTTAACAAGAGAAGCTCATTCCTTAGCAATGCAAATGAAAAAGGCTCTGGTGGCTCTTATCTGCCTCGGCTGCAGTAACACAAATGTTCCAGCGCATTACTGTATTACTGTATGTGTTGTGGTGAGCAGTTTGACTAAACTATGTATCAGACAATACTATTCCTTTTTAAACTAACATTTAAAATTCCCTACAGGCCTAACAAGCATTTGTATTGTAGTATGCACAAAAGTAAATAGACCAAAAGTCCAGCACATTTTGTGCATTTGTTGATGGTCTGATCTATTAGACCTTTATCTCCAACCATGTCTTCTTATCTGCAAGCTAACCGATGTATTTCCCTTTATCTCACATTCTGCTGTGAATTCAGGCAAAGGGTCTTTATAGTCAGTGAGATACACATCCAAACAAACCAAGAACTGCAGTTTTTCAAAGTCCTCCACAAAAAGAAGCAAAAAAAAAGTAATATGGATTATTACATATCATTCCTCACTTTTAAAGATACTGTAAGTAAGGTAATATCTCACTGAAAGAAAAGGTGAAACTATGAAACCGGTGCCAAAGATCAGCCAAAAAGAACCTTTCAAGGACGAGATGTAAGTTCAGGGGCTTTGCTTTTATCAGGGCTATATTCAAGGAAAATCTTGGTCAGCTGAATTCTACAAGCCCTTCAACACATCCATCAGTTGATGGAGGGAAAAAAAACTTTATATTTTTTCCAGATTAAACTTTTGCAACCTGGAGCCAACATCTTTTTTCTTTTGCTGCTTTTATATGCCTTTCGCTAGTATTTTAAGCTTTGAACCCTGAAGCAAATTGGTGCGATTTCTTTCAAAAACATGGGGGAAAAGGCGATGTGCAACTTAACTGGTAAGAAATGCTCCACAAATTGCAAGAAAATAGTAGATTTAGAAACTGATTTTAAAAGAAGCTAGAGAAAAATGTTGCGGGAAATGAAAAAAATATATGGAAAAATATTTTTTTAAAAATATATAGAATTATCATAATTACATGTTTAAAATAATGTTGCAGACAGAGTTATTTTAAACTTTTACACTCTATTTCCTTGTCATTTCCTTTTTTTTTTTAAACTAATTTTCAGGTAATTTATCTGTACTTTTTATCAAGTTCTGGCCATTTCTATTTGTATTGCTCATTGCTTTCTTCCCATGTTTTTGAAAGAAATCAATTTGATTAGCTTCAAAGGGTAAACTAATTCTCCATAGGTCACTGAGTGCACTCTACCTGGTAGCATTGCGTTTCCGCCAAAGTGGGGTTTTTTTTGTCCCCTCACAGGGTTCGAAATTAATGCTTGCCTCGGGCAAGTAAACTCAAGTGGAATACATTGAGTAAAAAATAAATGTGATCTCCACTGTATTGCTGAATATTTAAATGTAGGCAGCTTAAGTGACAGGCAGTCTGTGAGGCATTACTACAGTCTGTAAGTCAGATCCAGCCCTCACTCCTCCACAGCTCCACCCTCTGTTTAAACAAGGTCACTTCTGACAAGATGTCAAACTAAGAAAATAGGGGTCTTATCAACATCAGGAAAAGTTGTGTGGAGTTTGGACTGAACGCAGCAGACTGCGAGAGGATCCCCACAAATGGCATATGCTGAGCTGCCAGTCAAACCAGAGGAAAGAAACAAAACCGAAAGCGCCGCTTGATGAGAGGGAGGAGAGCCGGCATCAGGGCGAGGCTGACCCGACTTGGACCAAGAGCTGTTTCTCTACCAAGCCCTCTTTTGTCAAGTGTCCGGTCGAAGGAGAATTAAGTGGATGAAATGTGATTTTGGCTCACTCAGCAACAGGAGATCAGAGACTGCTCTGCGCACATCTTCACAGAGACATGGTTAACCCCTAACATCCCGGATCAAGCTATTGCACTGGATGGACTGACCTTGTTGGGAGCCATAAGCACAAAAGACTCTGATGCCAAAAAAAATGCCCTGCAGGAATTGAATGATACCACCAGGAGCAGCAGCATCATCAAGGAACCAGATGGAATCTTCATAGTAGCTGTTGATTTTAATCAACTCATTCTTCAACTCCAAAGATGTAACAGGATCAAGGACGAATAAATCTACCTTGTACCTTCTAAAAACCAATGGGTGACATCACAGTGGACTAAATCCATTATTTTATTTTGTCTATGATCTCCGCCAATGGCCAATACTTAAGTAAATTGGCCATCCCTTCGTAAAACAATATCTGCTCTAATACATATCAATAAGTGTTGTGGTCGCCCCTCTTTAACATTCTCCGTGTTCAGCTCTTACCCTTTAGAGCTTGAGTGCGGCGCTGTAAGTGCACAATTTTTCTATAGGGCCTCCAGAAGTGAGCAGGCAATAGCCTAATTCACTGCAGTGCTCAATCACTGACACACAGTGAATTTGCTGGGTATGCACAGTTCTCCATCATGCAGAAGACAACTTCAAGCAGAAAGGACCTGCACCGCACTCCCACTAAGGCCCAACAAGACAGTGCTACTCCATTTGAAACATCCATCTGCTTCCAAATGTTAACCACTATTTGACATAAAGAGTAAAATGCTGAATGTTGCGATGGCATAGAAACAGTGACAGTGTGTCCTTTGAGACAATCTCACTTGAGGTTTTGTCTGCAGCATATAGAGCAGATTACATTTGGGGGTAAAATATCACAAGTTCTCTGTGATTGAATTTATTACAACAACACTGCAATCTACTTGACAAATTGAACCTCTCTTGACAGTGAAAAGTGAATATTCTTAGATCCGTGCTGGTAGTACTTATTGCAGGGTTACTGTATTGGGTCAAATTACACTGTGCAAGCCTTCATGCTTTTGTGTCAGGCTCCTGTAAGTTCATCTAATGCCACTTCTCTGTTACGTTGAAAAGCTCTTGATAGGGTTCACTCAATTTAATGTGAAGCTCAAATGCAGAAGAAATTGCTGCAAAGGAGAAATTCAGGATCCATTCATGACTAATACGGATTACTTGGAGCCAAAAAGGGAAATGCTTAAGGATCATGGACATGGTCATATGGCTTTATAAGCCAGCGTGGTCAGAGCAGACATTCAGACAGTGACACATGCTGAAAAGCTCTGGGCTCTCCTTATACACCAGAGTGTCCTTCCAATCAGACATGTGTTAATTGCATTTGGGGGTTGGAGGAGAGTGGGGGGACACCATCAGTGTATCTGGTCTCCAATTATATACAAACAATTAATTATGGCTTGTGTAATAGTTGCAGGGTTTATTTCTAAACTGGTATTTATATTGTCCAACATGGCCATGAGGAAATTAAAAAGCTTGTTTATCTTGAACATCTAATTTTCTGTATGAGTGCATCTTGTTGATTCGATCATAATGATGGATAGAGGACATCTGGCTTTAATAATTTTCCAAAAATTGCTTAAAAATTATGTGAGTATCAAGATTCAGATGAATAAGTGCTAGTGATTTTATCAGAATGATCCATCCAATCATGTTAGTGGGTTTGACCAGCTGTCCTTTACTGAACCGCACTGAACTGACATCATGGAGATGGAGGGTGACTTTTGCCTCACTTTGCCTGTGTCTACGCCAAAAAGTTATACTTGAACACACCGTAAAGACTATAGCTAAAAGCCAGCTTGCACATTCATTCTAAGCCTGCTTCATCCAAGAAAGTTAATCTTATTTAACCAATAAGCACATGAGCACTACAACTCTATGCTGAAAGAACAAATAATCTTTACTTTGGGCTAGCAAACACTAACACAAACAATTATGAATGGAGCTCAATCTATTACACTAAAATTACTCCATCGCTGTTGTATGTCTCCACAAACCAGTTAAGTTGAAGCTCACAATCATGTCTGTGAAACATGGATGCTTCACACACATCTTCAACCTGGCAGCACACAAGATCTACACAATCAGCACAGTTTCAAGATTTTCTGGCCAAATGTCTCCCCTTATGTTCCTGAGTTATGACATTGAGTAACAGCCAAAAAAGTGTTTTTGCAGGACATTATGAGCTCACAGTGACTTTGACCTTCGGCCATCAAATTCTAATCAGTTTGTTTTTTGAGTCCAAGTGGACATTTGTGCCAAATGTGAAGAAATTCCCTCAAGGTGTTCTTGTGATATCACATTTAAGAGAATGAGAACAGTGTGAGGTCACAGTGGCCTATGACCACAAAAATCGAGTAAGTTTATTATTGAGTCTAAGTGGACGTTTGAGCCAAATGTGAAGAAATTCTCTCGAGATGTTCTTGAGTTTTCACATTCACAATAATGAGACAGAAGAGGTCACAGTAACCTGGACTTTTGACCTATGACCACCAAAATCTAAACACTTCATTGTTTCGTAATACAGGAGGTTTGTGCCAAATTTTAAGAAATTCCCACAGGGCCTTCTTGAGATTCATGACATTCATGAGAATGGGGCAGATGGACAGGTATGAGGCCAGAGGCAATATGTTGGTGCAGAAGCATGAAAATAATCTTAACAGTTATAATAAGTTTGTCATGATCTCACGCTCTTAACTAGCCTTTTGTTTGCATTTTTCACTTACATTTCTCTCTTAAACTAGTGCCACTTGTACGGGACACACTTCAAAAATTATGGCAAAGGACTCTCAGCAACGGCTTGATCAGCGTCTGACTGTCAGCTTGGTCTGTCAGGGCCCTTATATGTAGCTACTGACAACAGTTCTGAAATTGGTCACTGTTCAAGAGCGAATAAAACAAAAACATGTAAAATAAAATCAGTCTATTATTTTGTTCCAGCAGTTGAACAACGCACAATAAAAACAGATTCGCCATGACTGCATGCATGATTAGAAGAAAACTCGTGTCACAATAAAACAGAAGAAGCTCCAGCTACCGCTGCTGTAAGAGAATCTAGGGCAAAGGGTGCACTGTCCTTCTGTATGATCACAGCAGTGTGGGCCGTTATATTTAGGCTATTCTTTTACAATGACATGACTAATCTTCAGCGACCATCTGTTGGTGTGACAGAATTGTAAATTAAGTATTACTACAGTCAATCAGCTCAGATACGATGTAGCGCAGTACAGTGACCTGCAATGGAATTATACCAGATATCCACCAAACACGCTGTGGATTCAGTGCATGCTTCCAATTACTAACAGAGTGAATAAATCTGGAAGTTTCTTTATACATCAGCAGGACATTGTTACATTATTACAATTACGTGTTTTTTTTTAATCAACCTTTGCGGTGGCTCAGAAGAGCAAGCAAACTATTCTTTATACCAGCATTAACCATTGTATTATTGTTATACAGTATATATGAAGATATAATCCAAAATGTGCTTCTTGTTACTTCAATGTGCTGTTTGACCTTCACTGTGCAGAATGATGCATGTGCAGAGTCTTTTTTCATAATTCTCTGCTGAAGGTGGAAAGTTCATCTGTGCTCACCTTAAATCTCAACACATGAATGTATGAGATTTTATGACATCACAACTTGTTTAGAATCCAATCCTTCAATATGCAATCAGTGATGTGGAAACTTGAAGCATCCTGTGTGCATACAGAGAACCATCTTTCTGTAAGGTAAAAGGCATTTTGTGTAAAGTAGTACAAGTTTTGAAATGAACAATATATGCATATTCATAGATTCTGCATTGTTTCATGAGGGAGAAGGAGTAGGTGTAATTTCTTAGATTTTTTTTTAGTAGTTTTATTTTTTTTTTAGTTTTTAAGTAGGGAGCTGGGGGTTTTTTTGTGTGGGAAAAACATCAGCAGAAAAAAATATTTTTTTAACTGTCTTGAACCAGTTCTGATATTTACATTTCACAAATTCTGTTTTTCAGACTTAACAAATACAGGAAATATTGTGCAGCTTTTGCCAACTCAGCAAAAGCTAATTTATATAGAACCTACACATAATGCCTCTATGTGGTAAATCAGTACAGTATATTTGGTATTTGAGGCAAAGCAAGTACAGTGCTGCAGGTCAGTCAGAGGTAATGAATCACACTCAGTTGCCAGTTCATAGCTGAGAGAAATGCTGCCAAATACGTTTCAGATTTCTCCCCTCGTGAAGGTTATAGTGTCCCTGTCTATTCCTATCAATGAAGTTAGACTAAATCTCAGAGGCATCTGTTATATAGCTCAATACAATACAACAGCATCACAAACTACTCTGAAAAAGATCATTAAGTTGATAAAAACCTCATTAAAGAGCCAACAAAAAACTTTTTTATTCAGCTACAGCTATTCATTATGGTTCTCTGTGAATGTCAATATCTATGCAGAGGTCTGATTGATTGAATTTTCAGAATAAAGCCAAAAACAGATGTTTTTAGATGGATTTCATACTTAAAGTGACATATAAGTGACACATAATGAGTTTTATATTTACTTGGGAGCAAAAGAGGGTGCACAAATGTATCTAAAAAAGGCCAATTTAAAGATTTTGCATCAACGTGGAGCAGGAACTTTGAAAACCTCTCTAAATGTGTTCTGCATTGTTTTATTAGCATCTGGCCACGCAAAGGTAATATTCAGATGCTGTGATATGGTGTAGTAGAAGTTGTGTGCTGCAACTGCATAATTTCAAAGGGATATTCACTCTCAAAGTGTAAAGTTTTGTAAGGCAAATAAATCTTTCATTTATTCTCTCTTATTTCTTCATTTAATATGACCCAGTTGCATCTATACTGATGCTTATACCTCTACAGTAAATCTCCAGTATTAGAGAACAAAATTATTTATATAGACCATGTAGTTTTATTTTTAGGCAGGCAGAATTGCGTCATGAAAGCGAGGCTTATAGGGAACAAATACAGATGGCATTAATGTTGTAAAGCCATACCTTGTGTATTAACATTTACTTCAGAATGATCAGTTAAAGCAAAACATTTGTCTATTTCTTCTTTTGACTACAAAAAGTGAACATTATAAGAGTTATTCATGCCTGTTTTTTTCCTTCCTTTTTTCATTTCAGCTTGGTGCACGTAATAGATTGAATGTAGACATGATACAGTATTCACAAGGTCATCAGCTGCCAAGTCACGAAATCACTTTAAGAGGTCAGAGTAGGTTATGTTGCTGGTGCAGCGCATGACATAATAGATGAGTCCTGTTTTCATAACTGCTGCTCTGTGGCTCACCGGAAAGGTGCACACGAAATCTGTCCAACTACTCAGTGCAAGTCACGTCCTAGAGCATGGGGCAATAAACATGGGATATAAAAATGATCAAGATCCCCTTTGGCATTACCTGCTAGACGTGATCAAGTCCACAAAACACAGCCAGACCCAGAGATAAAGGGGGAGCTAAATCAGTGGAGTGGGCCTGCTGTCAGTGCCAGCTTCACTCTCTCACCCAGAGGGAGTCACAACGGGTACAAAACATTATAAATACATGAACCTTTGCTACACACGTTTGACCGTTCTTTGACTTTTTCAGATTTATGAGTAACTATTACACATTAAGAATACAAAGAAAACAACGACTTACAATCTGGAACCATTCTGAGCTTTCGTCCAGACTAGGGGTGGGCATGGGCACTCAAGTACTTGTCTGGGACATTGATTTTCATTCAACATGCAGAGTAATCGCTGCCCAATGTCCATCATGTAACCATTACTTTAACATCTGTTTTTTTACTATTTGAAATGGGTAAAATCATATTTTATTGTAGAGCTGCGAGCAGTGTCTTGCTATGCTTAGCATCTCCTTACCATGCTGTTGCTCTGTCTTTATCATGAGACTACTGCTGCAGGAGTGTGAGCTCAACACAGAGGAACAGTTGATAAGAGTCAGACTGCACACACACACACACACACCCACACACACATATACAATGTCAGGGCTAACTGTAGCATCACACAGCTAATGTTACCTAGTGGTTATTAACAGGACAGAGTGGAGCTGTTTTGGTGTCAGTTTGTAAGAACGTTGGGGCAGATGTTAAACTGACTTCGAGGAGAGTGGCTAGGTGACGAGCTGTCAGTGCTGCTCTGCCAGCCGGCTGAGAATAATAGTCAAGACATTTACAACACAAAACACAAAACTTTTACTACCTCTGAAAGGAGAGCCAATCACATTATAAAAGATCCCACTCACACTCTGCATAAGTCTTTCAGCTACTACCATCAGGCCGCCGCTATAAACTCCCCTTGGGCAAGAAGACACTTAAAAAACTCCTTTATTCCCATTACCACAAATATCTTAAATAAATGGTAATGATGCACACATCTACATGAACACTCATGTCATTTTGCACACAGTAGTTTATTGTAATTTTTCTATTGTCTAAATTATTAGTATTAGGTATTTAATCCGTTTTTGGAAAATAATGCTGTATGGTTATTGTCCGAGTTTGTTTTTGCACTTTATGTTGTATGTTGAGCTATGTCTAAGACAATTTTCTGTCACGAAGGACAATCAAGTTTTCTGAATCTGAATCTGTAAATGGAGAGTACTTTGAAACACACTGTTAAAGCTCACTGAGTCAGTGGAGTGCTGGACTAAAGGCAAATGCTGTTTTGTATTTCATGTCTGTTTTTGTTTTTGTTTTGTTTGTTTTTTCTTAAAAATTAGCGATTAGTTTCCAGTGAGTAGGTGTCAGCCTATTGAAAGCTAGTGTGTCTGAGTACTCGAGCACACTATAATAATTTAATGCAAGTACTTGAATATTTAAGTTACTTCAAATGCCCATCCCTAGTCCAAGCCATCCTTTTGGTATTAATGAATAAATAAATAAAAAATGTGCAAATGATAATGGAGGGGGGCAATGTTAACAGCATCAACAACACAAGGCAATGATCCTGTTTTATACCTATTAAGAGTTCAGCAGAGACTGAATCATTTACTCTAATGTGAAATCACTAGCAAATAAACCTCTATTCAGCCCATGTGGGAGGTTGTCAGCTGCAGAGCTGCATATCAGATGATATTTCCAATTAGGTTTCATCCACAACTGAAGTCAAATTTGGTCAGAAATTGAAAAAAAAAACTTTTCTAAGGAATCACATTGTTGCATAATGAGACCAGAAACAATCTAGCAGGCCCGTCTAAATCTATTCTAACACGATTCAGAGTCCTACCCAGACGAGTAATTGCACTGTGCATCTTCTTATCGTCCTCATCATAGGATTTTCATTAGGAACAGTTCGAGATACCAACTAATTCAAAACTTGTACAAAAGGCCTTGGTTCAGATTTTTATATTAAAGTGTCTGGAGGATAAACTCTGAAGTGACATTTAATCCATTCATCGACATTCACTTTGTTTGCTACAGGAAACTCAGAATACCGAGGTCCACTGAGCGTGCATGCCACTGGCTAAATATACCGTGCACACACATGAATGCCTCCAGATATTTTTGTATATTATGGTTCATGCTCTCAAATAAAAAAACATTTTATCTTTCAGGAAGGAAAAAGCTTTTTGTTATGCTATCTGTTGCAGACCTTTTGGCACCATTTGCTACAGACAGACTGTGACAACTGTTGCAGAAATTAAATCTAGAGAGAAGCCTAGGGGTCAGGCATCTGTTGGCGTTTAGATATAATAGTGCATGATGGAGGTCAGCGAAATGTTTTGGGTCTTTTGGTGAAAAGGCTTTAACACGCTTTTATGGCAGACGAGTGCATGGGTGCAGCTCCTCGCAGTTGCAAAAGAGAAGGACAGTGTGTGCTCGCCTGTCTGGAGGAATTTGTCGAGAGAACTGTTTACTGTCTTTTTAACCGTCCCTCCTTTTTTGAAGAGGCCCTCATTATCTTCTGCTGCCACTTTAAGATTGTGCCTTGTTTCAGCTATAATTTCCTTTTTTTCCCAACATGCCCCCACAATATAGCATGTGTGTAAATGTGCAAGCTGAGGTATCAGCTGAAATTCACTGACATGAAACGCTCGTTAAAATCAAAGCTATTTCCATTATACGCAGTCAAAGGGAAATTTAATGTGAGGTGAGTAGGGACGATCCTCCCTCCTTCCCTGATCACCATCTTTAGCTCCTAAAATAGAGGGCTTAATGGGAAAAAAGTGAATTATATCACCCAAACGTCATTAAAGCCCGATGCAACACCTGGGCCCCGGACACTTTCCTCAACACTGTCCAAGGCTCCTCCAGGTCTGTTGAGTCACAGCAGAGGGAGTGGGACAGATGGTGGTAAACACATCAAGCTGTTATGCAAACTGCACTCACAAATATCCTTTCCCGTGCATTTGGGCAGGGTCACCTCAAGACTCTGCTGTGCCGCACAACCACCTTCACTGTCTGACACTTACATGAATGCATGGAAGAATGCATGTTTTGTATTCTGTTTGTATTGACGGTTCTTTCATAGCTTTATGGGAATTAATGTCTTTCTCTTTGGGCTGTTTTATTACAACCAGTGTTGGGTAAACAACCTTTGAATTTTCCCGGAGTATATGATTTTTATCTAAATAATAAAGTCATTTCATCCGCCAAACTAATACAAACATCACACAGTTTTGTTTTCCATTTGGAGCCTCCGAGCAGGAAGACTTTTTAGTGTTGCCAATTTAATGAGCTGCACAGGGCTAAAATAAAAGATTAAAGGCCGGTCAAATCCACATGTTCAGACATGGTGGATTCATTTAATAGTTTTATCGCACAAGATTCACTAAATGTATTTCTATGAAAACCAGAGAAAGAGAAAACGAGCAAGCACCCTATTTCGTCCAAAAATTTGCTGTGGTGTGTACAGAAATTAAGTTTCTTTTTTAGAAGCTTGTGAGAAAAAATACAGAAGAATTGCTTCAAAAAAGGACCTTGAAGATTTAGAGACTCACAAGGGAGGAAGGTAGGGTTAGGAGTTAAAAATTATAGCAACAGTCCAAATAAAGCCCAGTGTGAAATGCCCAACTTAACAGCAGAAAATAAAGATGTTTATGGAGAGGGAAAAAACGTATTTGTCTCTGTAGCTAATTTCAACATAAATGAAAACGGTATAGGGGTAGTGAATTTTTATATAACTCAGTAGTTTGCATTTCATTAAGGCTTAAAGTTATGCAAAATGGCCACTTTGAGTGCCATCTGTTGACAAGTCGTTACCACAGGGACAACGTTGGTTTTGGTAACGTGACCAATGCCTTACCCCTGATGCACAGAGTAAAGGCTTAGCAGTAGCTGTCGCTATTGCGGTCTGTTTTTAGACCGCGAAAGTTAATTTAAACATTTCAGTCACCTTAAAGTCTTATATAGCGTTTGATACTAAAAGACCCTCGAAATACTCATTTTTGGTCAATCCAAGATACATATAGTGACACAGATGGAGACTTCATTTCATACTCTTTGCTCATTTTGTCTGTATTTGTGCATGTTTTTTTGAAAGCTTACAAATGAAATGGAGTGGTACCAGTGGAATTCTTGGTGGCAGCGTGTCATAGGTCAAGTAAGATTGACCACAGGAGACAATGAAGACGTTTAAAAAATGGGAGGACGGAAAAAATTGGTAATAAAGCAAAAACAATTCTCTGTCCACCTGTATCCCTGTACACTGCCTCTGTTAAAAGGTATATTAATACACCCCCATCCACCATTACACCATTTGAAACAGATCTATTTTTGTATGTGAGTATAAATCAACTCTAAAGAGTTAGATGTTTAGGTTTTCCAGGAATTACATTTTGTTTTAATGTTTTTAAGACAGTGAGAATCAGCATTATCACAGTGAACAGTACCTGTAAATGCACCATGCTAACCAAACCAGGCTTAGCTCAACCTTTTCATCCAAATATGGTCACTTCTGGCTCCAAAAATGTGGAGTCCACAAACAAACTGAGGAGGTCAGTGGCTAAATCCATTATTTATATAATTTCTGGCCAGAACACCACTGTAAGAATGTTCATCATTAGGTGAGTTTCCATTATCCCTCAACTTATGCAAATTTAAATTGCGAGTATAAAATAACCGTAATGGAAACAAGTAAATTTAGAAAAAACTCCCATTTATCACTTACGCTTTACGCTCGCATGAGGTGGTATTGCACAGGAAACACTTTTTTTTGCTACACCCACGTATAAGGGGCTTGCTTTTCCATTATCGCCCGCATATCAAGCCTATGATTGGAAATAATGACGGCTAGTGCGGTGGCTGCAATAGAAATAAAGCTGCTAATGTTTTAAACATCCAGGTTCCAGCAAAAAGTTGCATAAGTGATAAAATAACATATCATTTTTTGTTGCAACTTCCCATGAAAAAGCAAAATTTGCATTTGTCCAAACAGCAGTGTTCCTCTCTCATACATCTCAAAGAGTCAGTGTGCAGCCTGTGGCACTGCTGGAGCTAAAACAGGCTATGCTAAATTCCAGCAGCTAAATGAGCATCAGTTATTTCTGCTCACCTTTTTTCCTGTTGAAGGCGCGGTTCATAGTGGAAAATGTGCGTCTCCGAGGTCCCTCTGGAGTATCTGCCTATATTCCACCTGGAAAAGCAGCGGGGAGAAGGGAGTTAAAAATGGCTCTGACCTCAAGCCTTCACTAAAAGGCAGCAAGTCTGAAAACAAACCATCTGAAGTTTTTTTCCCAGCAAAAACTCCCCACCCTCTGAGAGTGAGGCAATGTTTAGCTGTCAGAATGTGTTCCCATTAAACTCCCAGACCATCTGCATTACAGTTGTTTACCGCTGGGCCACATCATACTCATCATCTGTGGAGGCTGTGGTTCTTATCTTGTGGTGATAATAAAGTGCTGTCATTATTGCACTACAGCGCAGAACACGTAGTATTGCACGGTACAATATAACATTGTTTACGATGATCCCCTGCTGCATTATTTTCTAATCTTTCCAACAGAACTAGGGCATATTTTTCTGTCAAGGTTCTCCGTGTTGAACTGCATCACTAACACACATCCAGCTACATACTCAGTGTAAGAGAACAAAACTAGAAATTGAGCTGTTGTTTAGTCATCACATAAAGTGTCAACATTGACCTTCAGTGTTTTCTTACTAATCATCTCAAGATTTGTGTCAGACAACGATCCCACAAAAAAACAGCATCATTATTATTCTTGTGCGAGTATTTTCTGGGTAAAGCACAAGATGGTGCATTGCAGGAAAAAGAGCAGCTTCTTTAACGAATGCAAAACGTCCACCTCCGCAGCACCTCTAAAATGTGACACCTTGCTGTTGACTGCTTTCAGGCCTTTGCATCAATTCCTCACGAGAGTTCAGCGATCAGGAGGACTGCAAGGGCAAACTGTCCAGGACAGAGGTAGCTGTCAGCCCGCCGCACAATCAATATTCTTTACTGTGGAAGAATATGCAAGGCCTGCTGCATAACAGCTATTTCAATCTTTGCCTTTGCAAACAAATTAACTTGTGCTCGGGCAATTTAGAAAATGAATTGAATTTTTCCATCTTTGGCATTTTCCATCTATCAAGGGAAGCCTGAGCTATTACAAGTTTTTAGAGAATGGAAAAGCAAATCCTGCTCGAGCCTCGGAACCAAAGGGCCAATATGTTGTATACTACGACAAACTGCTGCATATTTAGACACAAGGTTTAATGTATAAATACTGTGATAGCTCTGCAGTGGATCCATTGGATCCGGTTAGTCACACTGAAAAGAAATTATGGCAAAAGTGCATGAAATAAGTATATCTTTCTGCCTTATTTATACCTACAATGAAACTAGAATTTCAAATGTTATCATTTTGTCATTATATCATTTGACACCAAATTCCAAGTGAATGATTTGCCAAATTTGAGGAAACTCCCTTGAGGCTCTGTTGAGGTAATTCATTTCCGAGAATGAGATGGATGCAAAGTCAAATTGACCTTGACCTCAGACCCCAAATTCTGAACAGTTTATTGTTGAGTCCAAGTGGACGTTTGTACCAACTTTGAAGAATTCCCTCAAGGTGTCCTTATGATATCGGTTCACAAAAATGAGACAGACAAGGTCACGGTGAGCTTGAGCTTTGACCACCAAAATGTAATCAGTGTATTGTTGAGTCCAAGTGAATGACCCAAGGCCAGTCGGACTCCATTCAAACACACCTGAGGATAATTGAGGCTCAGTCCAACATGCATGGAAACTGAAACCAATCTCTCTCTCTCTCTCTCTCTCTCTCTCTCTCTCTCTCTCTCTCTCTCTCTCTCTCTCTCTCTCTCTCAGAGATCTGTCCAAGGTGTATTCCACCTTTTGCCCATTGTCAGCTTGGATAGGCTCCAGCCCCCCTGCAACCCTTAAGCTGATAAACAGTTACAGCTAGTAAATGAATGAATGCGTAACTTAATGCTCTCCAAAGACCATAAAAAAAACAAACACTTTTTTTCAGTGATGACTTTAACACACCACGTAATCACAGCTCAGATCTAGTCAGGTATTAAACATACTGATGCACACACCCAGAGCAACACAACTGGATCATAACAGACCAGACTGAACTCAACAGACTTTGGACCCAGGCCAACTCAGGGACCAGGTTGGGTCACAGTCACTATGTTGACCTCTAAAGGTTTTAATGATGGATTACACACGTTCCACTATTTGGATATTCAGTCATTAGTTTGGAATCTGGTTTTGGGATTCGGATATTATTTTTTCTTTCTTATTTTTTTAAAGAAATGACCAATAACAATCAATATAAATTATGTGTTTCACGTGAATTAATTTGGCAGCCTTATGAAATAGGTAAAATCTTACGTCCTTTTAGAGTTGAGCACAGTGTATTGATTTGCTCAGCCACTGCCCTTTCCTCCCTCTCTCTCTCTCTCTCTCTCTCTCTTGCTCTTCATCATGAGAGCTCCGCTCTGTGCCGGGAACAGTTGGTGAGTTCACCCGCACACACAGTGATAGGGTTGTCCATTAGCATTACATTGTAGGAAAAAATCAACACTGCATAGTATTGTAATATTTTGTGTGCTAATATTGTATCAACACAAAAGAAAAGTATAGTTTCCTTATTAATATTAAAAAATATATAAATGTAAATATTGTTTTTTACTAAAATACTAAACCCAATTACTTTTTTAGTCCACTAGATAAATTTTTTTCTGTAATAAAAATGACTGCAATTAGCAATGTTAACTTATTAGATGTTGACATTTCTTTTTCTTTGGGGAGATTATGTACAGTTGAAAAAAGGTAATATATTGCAATTTATGTTAACACAATACTTACTATCACAATGATATTGTATCCTGACAATGTGATAATTTCATATTGAGGTACTTCTTGAGATTCCCACCTGTTCATTCTGCTAGGTCTAAAAGTTTGCTTTCACTTACAAACATCTGCAAACAGCTCCTCTCATATAGTGATCCCGTGGGTGACAAACTGTTGCTGAGGAAAAAAAGTAATGGAGACTCTGCCTGCTGCACTCTGTTCACAGAACCGCAAAAATGCTAGGCTGTCTCTGAGCTTTTGTTTCAAAGCGTTGTCAGGCACTGTCTCAGATCCAGAACCTATTATTTTGAGGATTCATGTTCAACACCAGCTCCAGAGCCCAAAAATATGTATGTATTATGGACAGCCCAAGTGTACTGAAGTAAACTCTCCCTTAGCACCTTCTGCTTGTAGATATGTACTGTACCTGAACGCTTAATTGCCAAATGTACGGGGTTACAGTGGTCAAATGAAATGTACCAAATGAAACCACATTTTTGATGGTGAGTACTGTCGCCTTCCTCTCATTCTGCTGCTGCTTCCAACAATAAATCCTGCCTCGTTACATCACCTGCTACCACAACAAACTCTGAAAAAATTTATTCTGCGTTGTGCCTTTATGAGGCACAAACACCAATTACGAGTGTGACACAAATGATGCCATTCAGACAATGAGCCGTTATGTAAAAGACATTATCACCCCATA
The DNA here is from genome assembly GCF_026936395.1 of Plectropomus leopardus. Taxonomy (NCBI): domain Eukaryota; kingdom Metazoa; phylum Chordata; class Actinopteri; order Perciformes; family Serranidae; genus Plectropomus; species Plectropomus leopardus. The sequence goes on from NC_142185.1 coordinate 7,346,967, forward strand.
GTCCTTGGGGCTCAGATAAAACTGAAGTTTGTGAAAAACAACTCTGACTCTGACATGGGAGGTTAATGGGTCATTAGCTTAGACTGAATCTCTGTGAGGTGCCTCAGCAAAATGATGGAGCTGGTTATCGAGTCAAAAATCTTGCTGTATAATACTGCTGGGAAAAACTGGTGACAAACAAATAGACAACAAACCATCATTAAAAAAAGACACATCTATGACAGAGCTCCAATTATTTCTAAATTTGAATAAAACCGCTCTGCAAGATAAGCAACTGTCTACTCAAAAGGAAAAATGAAAAGCCCTTAGCTGCGGACTGCAGGCGCATAATGATATATGGCACATAATTGAGGAAAATGTAGCTCACAGATACAAATACAATGTATGTGGGTTCTTGCAGTAAGGGGATATTTTACTGCAACAGAGGCCCTGGAAAGGGCTGGAGAGAAGTTAAATGGAACAAGCTTCAGGGTGGGGACTAGGACATTCCTCAGTCTGCCAAAACAGAATATCTTTCCTGCTGAAAAAGACAACTTGCACTCCTTATTTACAGGTCCAACATGCTGTTGTTGACATTGCATGGGCAGATGAACGAGGACACAGCTATTGTTTACATTTCACCAAAGACAGGGAGGCTGGATTCTGCAGATCTCAGCACCAAACTACTCTGCAGCATCTGGAACTAAGACCTTGGGCAGTGGTGGCCTTAGTGGTGAACCTTTGTCTTAATTATGCTGCCTTATCTTTAAAGAACGTAAATATCATATGCCGCCAGATAAGGGGTTGACGGGAATTATCAATAGTCAGGGCAACATAAAGTACGTGTTGGTCAGCATGCCTAAGTTTTGAGAAGCAGGCTGGAGTCTGATGTGGAAACTAAGCAATGTACTGCTTTGGGTGGGGGCCAGCAATAAAATAATTTAACCACCTAAAAAAAAAAAACCCACCTGAAAGAATCAAGTATTAATTGTACACTATATTGGGAGTATTTTTGCAACTTCACCCTAATGTCTCACAGTGATATCCTACAGAAAAATTAAGCTCATATAACGCTTTTTTTCAAAGCCAGACTCCATTTAGAAAAACAGTGATTTAACATTGCTGAACACAGGAGCTTCTGGTCTACTGCTGCCTGGTTCAGTTAGCTTGTTTGTGTTTTTGTGCGTCTTTGGCTTTTAGAAGTGTAAGTTTAGATTCAACAGAGTCACACAATAACACAACCAAACTTACTGATAGAAGTAGCAGTTGATCAGCAGCTCCAGTGTTCAGCAAGCTAAAATTACTGTTGATCTAAATGAAGTCTGGTAGCTTTGACCACAGCATAGACGGGGAACTGAAGTAGTTTATGGCTTCACCGTCAAAATGTAATGTCTGAAGGATAGGTAAAACTCCTAAAATATTCTCAGTGTAGCATACACTCAAACTAATTTGGATTTTTATTTAGAAGCAGTTTATTTATGTTGCTAAAATACATTTTGTTGGTGGCCCCCATCCACAGCAGTAGACTGTTTAGCTACTGTTTCGGACTCTAGCTTGTTTCTCCAAACTGGGGGAGTACCAACCACCATCGTCCGGAAGTAATAAACTAACTACAGACACGTAACTCATACAATTCCACTTTTTAAAAAACCTGAACTATCACTTTAAGGGTTTGTGCAATTTTGTATAGTGGCATAATGTTTTATTTTTATAAAAATCTGGGGGGAGAGAGGCATCAGTGGGAATCTTTTGTGGCAGGAAGTATGGAGGGGATTCTAACTGTCGCTCCTCATTTCCATCATGAACATAAAAGTAGTATTTTTAACCAACTGCAGCACAGAGGTGTGGTGCACCTGAGAAATGCGGCTAAAATGGGCCCGCTCTTAAAACATTAAAATAACCTCCCACTGGAGCTCTGTCCCTGTGATTTAAAAAGGACACAGAAGACATTTGACAGCTGGCACTAAAGAGAAAAATTAGACACAACAAACAAATGTTTGGATATTGATGAAGCTTTTTATATGCAATACTGAATCACTTAAAAAAAATGCCCTAATTCGCCCCGATCCTGTGCATCAGCTTAGGACGCCCCTTAAAGTCACCATTAAGAGCTTTAAGTTCTTAAAGCAAAGAGTGGCCTCATTCTGGCATCCACTGCAGAGAGGTCTGGCAGCAGCCACAGCCTGGCTACCTTACTGTTTGTTTGTGACATACTGGGGTGTAATGCAATGCCTCGCCTCGACACCTGACTGTGATGTCACTCACTTTGATTGGCAGCCGCAGCATTCGGCCTGTTTTAATAGCTTCCTGTCTGGTGAATCAACAGCACCCCTTTGGGAGAGCTGTCGACCCTAAGACACACACACGCACAAACACACATGCACGCACACACACAGACTTAACACTGAGCTGTAAACTTCCTCAGTCTCCCTTTCGATGTTTGCCAGCTGCAGTGGAAGCACCAGGTTAGGTCTGCTCAATTCCTCACCGGAAGAGTGTGTTGTACATACGAGCACACATGGTACAACACACTCACACACTGCTGTACACATGAAATGCGCTCTGTGTCTCAACAGCCTGACTGATCATCACATTATGCTCCATTATCATTATGAGGCCTAATGAGAATCGTGAACAAGCACACAAACCAAATTTAACCCTTTTAAACCTCAGCAAATTGTTTTGACTTCACTCAAAAACATGGCCAAAAAAGATGCAGATTATTTTTACAGTAACTAGAAAATTACCTGAAAATAAGTAAAAAAAGAAAAACAACAAAATGACCCACAAAAATGCTTTAGAAAAGCCTTTTCACAAATTAGCAGGAAATTACTTTTTAAAAAGTAAGAAGAAAACTACCTGAAAATAAGCAAAAAAAAGAAAAGAAAAAAGAAGACCCACAATGATCGAGTCTGGGATTTAAAAAAAACCAAACATATTTTTTTCTGCAACATAATTTAAAAAAATATGGTTATAATAATTGCACATATATTTTTCTGTTTTTTTAAATCAATTTCAGGTCATTTTCTTGTCAACTTTTATTGATTTCTATAATTTGCTGGACATTTCTTGCCAAGTGGCTCATTGCCTTTTACCTCAGGTTTTCAGAGACATCCAACCAATTTGCTCAATAGCCGCTAAAGGTATCAAGAAAACTGATGCCGATCCAGGCTTCAAAGGAGTAAATGGTGATTTAAACCACATAATGCAGTAACAGTCTGTTAAGAGTAGTGGTGGGATGTAACTAAGTACATTTACACAAGTACTGTATTTTAGTACAAATCTGAGGTACAAGGATAATAAAAACAATTACTTTTCCAGTCCACAATAAAAAATACTAAAAAAGTCCCAACCTTATCGCGCAGCTAAAGTCACCTCATGGTTATTAACAGGTTTAACGACAGTCAAGTGTCGGACATTAGCTGCTGCTGTGTTAGATCGAATTTGAGCTACTTGTATTTGACCTTTTTTTTTTTTAAATGCCACTTTATAATTTTACTGCTCTAAAATATACATTGAAATATATGTTCTTTTTACTCAACAACAATTTATCTGTGCTGGTTACTTTACAATAGGACAACAGAGACTTTTTGTTAATTATTAGTCAGTTAATACATTTGCAGATTGAATAAGAATGAATTGGGGACTATTTTTGATCAACATTGAAGTTGTTTTCTAATTTGTTTTTAATATTTGTTTTTTTTTGGCTGTGTCCTGTATTGGGTACTTCAATTTTTAATGCTTTAATGCCATAATGCTCAAGATTATACTAAATTTTTACTTAGGTAACATTTTCAATGCAGGACTTTTACAATAAAGGACATGAATACTTCCTCCTGAACCATCTAAGACACTTAAACACAGTCTAAATATGACACTAAGAAATAAATATAAAAACAAAACAAAACATTTTGATATAAAACCCCTCACATACACACTTTTAGTAAAAACAGTGGAGCCAGCACTTTTCTAACTTGGAAAATCATCCTCCAAAAATCCCAGCAAAGGCATGTCTACAGTCTAACAATTCATCTTCAGTGACTCAAACATTTGGAATTTAGCTTGGGAAAGACTCTTTCTGGAAATGAGCGCGACCTACTTTGACCCTGTGGAGTCCACTCTCTCTCTCTCTCCTTCTCTGCAGCCCAAACAACAAGCTCCAAATGAAAACGCAGCCAAATGCACAAGTTTGACAAAAGTTAATGTTTAAAAAGGCTTATTAAAAAAAAAAAGGAAGAAAGCAAAGTTAATGTTTATAAAAGCCTCTCAGTCAGTCACTAATCTGAGCCATATGCACTAAAAAGGCAGCAGGCTTTTAACATGGAATAGATGCAGAGCATGCACTGTGGTCCCAACATAATGCCTCAGAAAAGAAAATCAACAAAGATCCTTTGTTTTCTTCACTTTGCTCTCACCCCGGCTCTGGAATCTCGCTGGCTAAGTGCGGCACATAAGGCATCGCAAACTCCAATCTGTTTATGAATTCAGTCCCAGAATTCCTCAGTCGAAACAACCGTGGTGTCCTGGTGTTTAAATCTAAAAGCCAGACTCTCACAGCCCAGTGCTTAAACTCCTGTGGATCAAATTCAGCACTCTGACACACTTTATCGCACTGCTGTTATATACAGGGAGGAGAAAAAAAGATCTATGGAGAGAAACATGCAAACAACAACAGAGCTGAGATAAAAGCTACTTACTTTGCCTTCAAACTGGGGAGGAATAGTGAGGAGGAAGTTCCAGCGGATCTTAATAGTTTTCAGCTGTGGGCCAGATGGTGGTACACTAAGAGCTGCAGCAAGGAGAAATGATGGGGTTTGCAAACTCAACAAGAAGCTTTTGCCTTGACACATGATACTTGACATTCAAACCCAACTTCCTCCGCCCACAGTTTGTCCAAAAGAATTCTTTGGGAGGTTTGCATGTGCACAAAAAGAGACCCCTTTCGACGGGAGCTGTTCCACCGAGACGCACTGTAGCGGAGCAGAGATGACCTATAAAAGCCAACATGCAAGAGGTTGCAGGCTGACCCTTTTGTTGCAGTATGTGATTCATCATCGCACAGTGTGCACTGGCAACAGCCTTAGGTCAACATCTTGGCATCAATTGAAACAGCAGTGTGGCCAAAGCATTATGAGGTAAAAGTCACAACACCTTTCCAACACAAAGCTTTTAAAAGCCTCCCTGTGAGATTATGTCAACTTAATAACACCCCTCTTTTTCTTTTCCACTGCACTGCAGAAAAACTTCAAGGCGCGAAAGTGTGTATCACAGCCCCTTATGACAAAACGTGACACTCGATTGTCCTTTTTATCAGATACAGATGAACTGTCAGGGAACTCTCAAAGTGAAGAGCAGAGGGCAGGCGGATCGCAAAAAGCACAAAATTGGAGCTGACAAACACCTGAAAGGGAAGCCCAATTATTCTGCTAACTGATAGAACAGCAAAGGGCTCCTCAGTTTTGTTTTGTTTTTTTAACTTCTGTCTGAAAGCTCATGCAAATGTTGCTTTCTTAGGGTATAATCAGGGAAACAATCTGTCCGACGCTGCATCCTTTACAGTGCCCTGATGAAGTACAACAACTTAAGGAAGGGCAACTGACCACTTTTATCAAGTGATTCTTAAAGTGTTCTTTCAACAAAGACACACAATACAGGGAAAAGGGGATAAAATTGTATTAAAGGCTGGTTTCCATTTCAGATTTGCACAAAACTAAAGTGATATTTTCAAAATGTCAATAAACATTTACTGTTTCTATTGAGTGATTTTTTGCACTTCTCTCCTCGAGATAAAATTCCAAGAAGCATAGCAAATGGCTGTTGAAAACAGGGTTAATGGAAACCTGCTTAATGTGGGAAGTATGTGTAAATGAATTGTTGTAACTGTAATTGCTGTCTAACCAGCACTCCTGCTCCTGTCTCTGCTCAGATCCATGAGATGATAAGTTTCGTGTCATTTGATGATTTTTTTGCTGGCTGTTGGGCTGTGGCTCAATCTACATATTGCACTTCAACATTTTTGTATGCCCAACACCACAGACACAAAGAACATAGAAATGGCTTTTTCTCTCTCTCAAACTCAGTCCAAATCAGAATGCCTGGTAAAACTAGACAGTGCTGATGAAATATGAACCTGATTCTGTCATTACTTTGCCTGTCTTTCCTAAATATCATCAAAAACACATTTTAGTGCACTGTTTGGCTTTAATATAAGAACTTGAAAAACTGGAATCAAATGATAAAACTAGGCAGTGCTGATTGAATATAAATCAAGGTTCTGTTACTGCAATATCTATCCCTTGCTGAAATATCTTCATAAACATATTTAGTGCCCTGTTTGGCTGTAATATGGGGTCTGATCAAGAAATGATCAACATACTGTTTCTTTTATTGTAAAAAAGGAGTCTTAAAATACTTGTGCGTAGTGTAGTGTAAACAGTAAAAGTAAGAATTGCTGATCAAAACAATACTCTGTTACTGTGTTGCTGATTTCTTGTATAAAAGTCTTCAAAAACATGTTTTAGTGCACTGTTTAGCTGAACAGGGAGACCATACTGTTTCCCGTACTGTAAAAATGGAGGTTGAAAAGATTTTGTTACTGTATTGCTTATTTCTTAAATAAAATGTCTTCAGAAACATATTTTAGTGCATTATTTAACTAACTGAATAGGTTTTGTGAACAAGAAGCGCGTGCCCAACTATTTCCAGCATAGTGAAAACAGAGGCTGAAAAAGCTGATATCAAACATTAACACTAAGAGGAGCTGATCAAATACAAACCGAGATTATGTTACGGCATTCCGGATTTTACCTAAGATGACGCACCAGTGGGTGCTTTAATTGGGCTGGTATGGTGCAGTGCATTCTGGTAGTTGTAGGTTTTCTGCCTTTTGAGCAGAGCAAACACCACAGCCCTTTACTTTGGTTTTCTCTGGTCATACAGAAGCAATTTCAAAAGGTAGTTGTCTTTCCAGACCCTTTTCCAGCAGTGAAATTCTTCTTTGAGAAAGGATGAAAAAGTTAATAAACTCTGATATACAAATGGCTCAAATATCTTCGGAAATATGTTGGAGATGCACAGCTGTCTGCGGTCAAGACACAAAGTGGAATTTGAAATATGGGGCTTTAGCTGGTTTCACAACAACGGAGGCATTAATCCAAATATAATGAGCATACTTTGAACCCAGATGATTTCAGGTCTATATTTGCATTGATGAGAATACATAAGTGTGTATTTTGCTTGATTTGTTTGGGTATATTAGTTAAAAAAAAAAAAAAGACATCAAAAGACAAGAAAGGTCACAAATACCAGCCAATCTACAAAGGTCATTCAAATCAGTGGCAGACAGGTCTTGTTCTTTAAATGGTATGTGGTTAGAGATTTAGCTTGGTCAGGGGCCTTGGGTGGTGGTTTGTTTTTGCTGGCCAGCACACTTTTGGTTTCTGCCTGAGAGAGCATTTATAACAGGGAGGGTCTCTGGGTTGGGGCTGTTCTGTTCACACTTTATTTTTCTAGGGTTTTTCTTTGCACTGCCCTGTATCATTTCATGTTTGTGTCTTGTATTAACAGCTGTGGTGGGGTAAGGGAAGTGGCTGGCCCAGACACTTTCCAGGAAAGTGGGGCCCTTCATGCTACACAGACGTGAATAAAACTGGGTAAAAAAAAACTCAAGGAAAAAATGTTCCGTTACATATGAGGTGGACAAATTTAAGCTATGATTGATGATATATGTTACACTTTCCACAAATTTGCCTTGGTACAAACATGTAGTTACCCTGCCTGTTTAACCCTTTAAAACCTTAGTGACTTGGCTCAGTTTCTTTGAAAAACCATGGGAAGACAGCAATAAGCAAATTCAGAAAAACAACAAGCCAAAAATTAGAACAATTAGTACAAAAAAGTACCAAAAACCCTTGAACATTACCAAAAAATAAAGAAAAAAGAAAAACTCAAATAAATAAACAAACAAAAAACCCTGGCGTAAAAAAAGAAAAAAAAAAGAAAGAAAAATCAAGCAGAAAAAAAAATAAAAAAGCTGCTTGAAAATTATAACAATTGTGTAAAGTTATTTTAAATATATAATAAGATGAATATTCTAGATATAGAGAGCTTCACTTGCTTTACTATAATTTTCCAAGTTACCATTTTTTTTAGATTTGCGAGACACGTCTTGCCAAGTTGCACATTAAGTTGCACTTTTTCCCATAATTTCAAATGATTTCAAAACCATTTGCTGCGGTTACAAAGGTTTTAATACTTGTGAAAGGTGCCTGAATGCACCACAAGAAAATCAATGTCGACCTAGGTTTTAAAGGGTTAATACAGCAGCAAAGAAACTCCACAGACAAAACAACTCAAATGCATCTAGGTCAACAGTTGAAAACAATACCAATGAGTCATCTGTTCAGACTTTGTTTAGTAACTAGGCTACAGCATCATACTTTGATTTTTATTTTTCATGTTGTGCAGCAAAATGTACAAGGAGTAAAAGTTGGACGACGATATGAGGAATAAATACACAGCAGATTTGAAGCAACTACATCTTGCTTCCAACTACTTCAGCAGTGTGTTTGCTGTCCTTATGGTTTACACATTTACACAAGTTCAGAGTCCAATTATTTCACTGCTCGCCTGGGATGTGTGTGTGTGTGTGTTTGTGGGAGTGTGGAGTGGGTGGAGAAGCAGGAATATGCATCTCAATGAGAAGCATCTCAGTGGATTTTCATTGAGATTTGCAGCCTCCACATGATTTGTGTTCCATCTAAGCAATAATGCAAAGTAGCAAAGCTGCTATGTATTTTCAGTTGGCGTGGCTAGTGATCGTCCCAGCACCTCCCACTGCACCAAAAATTATGATGATTATAGCCAAGAAGAAAGCAATCATTTCCATCCACTCCTACTGTACACTGAACACATCTCAACCACATTAACAAGCAAATACTAAGATGATATTATTTCTATCCAACATTCCCTTGATTCAAAACCTAATACAGCAGCCATGAAATGAGTTTGAATTTCTGGCTACACCGCAAAATGTTTTGAATGGCCAATTGCCTGAATTTAGCAGCTCATTTTTTATTTCATTTTATTTTTTATTTTTTGGCTCAAGTTTGTGAAGCCAGACTTCAGGGGTACTGTCCTCTTCCAGGAATCAATGTCAACACATGCTGCATGTTTTTGTAATAAGACAGCATCAAAAGACAAACAGTGTAATCCCCGGGTAAGTGGTCTCACACAGCTTGTTATCGAATCCTTCTGTCAACCTTGGAGTTTCAAACATAAAAGGAAGGATTTGTATGTAACTGCCAATCACATGCAACATAAACACAGAGTAATGTATTGAAGATTGGATCAAACCATATAGGATCAGCCCGTGAGGCCGTACTTATGTGGGACTTTGAGGGGAAAAAAAATTAAATGTCAATATGCTAACATGCTCACGATGACAGTGTTGATGTACTCATGTTTATGTATTGTTTTCTGTGGCTACCATTTTAATTTAGTGTTGGTCTCAAAAAGTCTGAATTGAAAAGTCTGGTTTTGTTTGCAACTTTTTATTTCTCAGTAATTGATGATGTACCTAAATTGGAATCGACTGTATTAATCTGTATAAAGAAATAACTTTTTTATAAAAAAAAAAAGAATTGAAATATCTTTGAGGCCCCTCCTACTGTTTACAGAAGCAAAATGGTTTAGTCCACCCCTACACTAGGATTTGTCCCCAATCTGACTTTCTAAAAAAAAAATCTAAACTAAAACTTGAGAAAAAATGAATCACGAATGAATCACAAAAGGAAGGGGAGGGGGCCACGAAGACTGCTTAAGCATGAGGCCCAGAATTTTGTGCTACACCCCTGCATATGGCGCTAGCATGGCTTAAGACGGAACCTAATACGTTCTTATGTCCATATGAGCAAAGCATTTCTGTAAATACCCATGAATAAATAGTTGCTGATAATGTCTATTTTGACTGTCATTTGTTTCAATTTATAATTTCTTTGTTATTCTATTTATGAAGTGTTTGTCCATTTTACACCAATTATGCAGGATTGCCACTAGCAACAGAAACAGGAAGCAGGAAGGAACAGATTTGCTCTATGTGTTCAAAAACTATAAGTACCCACCCAAAACCTTAACATAAATGAAAAGTTACTAAAAGACATACGGCAAGTATTTTCTACTTTAACTACCAACATGTTAAATCAATCAAGCTCCATTCTAACTATTTAGTGGTAAAAAAGCTATTTTTTTAGGATTGGGTCAGTAATTAGAGACTGCAACTGCAAAACTGTGATATAGGGCAATCTAATACATAATCTTATGGCTTTTAATGAGCATCAGTAGGAAAAATAATATACCAGTGCTCTACTTAATTTATTCAATCTCCAACGGTTTCACAAGACCTCTTCAGACTGTTTATTATGCCTCTGTTGAGGGAGTGGGAGGAGAGGTATACATCACAGGATTGCCAGCATGTCTAAAATCTGCACAGCACAGCACTTGTACACACGCCCACAATTCAGTTCAAGTTTAATATAAACTAGCGTACCCCCTAACCAGTTTTACTACATCCCACTCATTTGAATGCAGATATTATACTGCTCTATTTTACTGTAAATATATATATAGTATAATATAGAGAATGTGTTCATCAGATGGAATTGTACAAGGTACTACTCTAGGGAAATATAATCCCATCAGCTCCTTTAACTTGTGCAACTTTTCCCGCATCTTCTTACATTGATGGCTGCAGCTTTACAATTGTCCATGTTTGCGATGGTTCTGGTAATCCATGATTTCTGGTTTTGGAATGATTTAACTCTCCACACATCATGGCCTCAACAAGACAGCTTTCCCGAACAAAGGCAGCGCTTCTCAGGCGCCTCTGAATGGCATATAGCTGTCACTCACAGCAGGAACGTGATAGGACAGGAACAGCGCCTAGCAGGATGTAAGTTCGGCTGGTGACCATTCTTCTTCATCTTTTCCTTGATGTCTACAGACATTTAAAAACCTCAACCTGTTTAGCTAGTAGCTGGCTTGCTAAAAGGTCGGTCAGAAAGACAGCGAGTCACTCATCATCCGGATGAGTGACTTGCACAACCAGGCCACAACCATCCACAGCCAACCTCAGAAAGTAAAAAAGCATCACCAACACTTGCAAAATAGACACAAGAGCCTAAATTTTATACAAATTTAGTGGAGCTGACAGAGGCTACTGGAACCATATGTGCCTCCTACTAGTGGAACAGGCATCTGAGCTTAAGACACCTCAACACCTAGTGGTGGAGGGAGAAGTTACAGGTCTGTAAACAGCTGGTGGTCAGCAATGGCAGACAGTGTGGGGGGGGGAGGTGAATTACAGGTTTATTTTGACCAAACTGGAGCTGATGATTCTTGGAACAGTGGACTTACTAACTAGATTACTAGCATGAGTAACCAAGAGGGTCTGGGTGAGTTTTATCCTGTTTCAGTCTAATTTGAATTAGGTGTGTTTCATGGTAAACAAGTGGGACTCCCAAGGATATTGTTGGCTTTATTAAAGATGAAAGAAACTGGCTGGCTTCTCTAGAGCCTCCATGTCAGCTCCTGTTCACAGGTAAAATATATCGTCGCCTGGGGAGCAATCTATAGACTGGAGAGTGTGTTCTCTGTGTTCTCATCGTAAACTCTTGTCTTAAGCAGTTTAGCTGTTGGTAGGCAAAACGCATTACCATTTATTTAAAAAAAGGAACACATCACACTGAAATCAATTTGCCTCCTAACTGTACAACAGGAAAACTCAATAGGTCATGAACTGGCCTTTTTTGCTGAATCTACACAAGGAGGCTAATTAAAAGCGACAAGCCATGCAATATCATGAGGAGCAGGGTGGAAGCAGGAAGGTCTCGACTGCTAATGCTTGTCTTGTCACTGCAGAGCTACACACTTGCTCTAGACAGCTCCAAAGGTCATGTTGTGTCTGCTGTACTGTTATTATGAATACATTAACTTTGGTTTGTTTCATTCAACTGGTTTTTGTAATTTACTTTTAGTCCCTGTAATTCCCCTCCATGGTGATATCAGCAGAAAAAGACCCAGCAGCACTGGCTTTCAGAATTCTAAGGGAATTGTTACTCATTGTGGTTCTGTGCTGATCTATTCCGTATCATTAGCCACACAGGTGTGAAACCTGGAACAGATATGCCTGCTGAACAGTATTTTCAGGAAGATTAATGTCCACTATAAATAAATTACAGACTGTCTTGCTTTGTTCCCCTTTCCTTTTCTTTCTTCCTTTCTTTTATTTTTTAAGAGTACTGTTTGGCATTCCTGCTTTATTGATAGTAAGAGAAAGACAGAAACAGAAAAGGCAGGGGAGAGAGAGGGGTCCCTACCCCAAATCAAAAAGGACGTCCTTTTTGCTGTTCACCACCTTGGTTCTGTTGAACTGCACTACGCTAATCCCGTTGCTTGTCTGGAGCATCCCTGCTCCCTTGTTTCCTAGTTTTCCCGGATCCTGGCCGCAACCCTGGCTGTGCCTGACTGTGGTGATAGCTGTGCTGGTGCTGTGACCCTGCCTTTGGTTGTGCTCGTGCTGTGGCTGTACTGATACTGTATCCCTCGCTCGCCCTGATCGTGCTCTTGGTCCTGGTTGCGCCGATGCCGTGATCATGCCTTTGGACACCTCCATATACGCATGAGACTCTTATCAACACCCACAATATCATCATAAAGTGCATTTGATAATTTCGCACCTATCATTATTGTAATATGACATGCGTCTGATTCCATTATTGCTGTGCCTCTCTCCCCCTCTCCTCCCCCATCTTTCTTTCTCTTTCCTTTTTGCCATGATTGTATTTCATTTGTTATTTATGACATCTATTGCACGTCTGTCCATCCTGGACGAGGGATCCCTCATTATCCTCTGCTGTTCTTCCTGAGGTTTCTTCTTTTTTTTCCCCATTACAGGGGTTCTTTTTCGGGAGTTTTTCCTTGGGTGATGTGAGGATCTAAGGGCAGAGGGATGTCATACACAGTAAAGCCCTCTGAGGCAAACCATGTTTTGTGATAATGGGCTCTATAAATAAAATTGACTTGACTTGACTTTTCTGGGGTGTGAGAGCCACTTCATTACATAATTTATTAGGGATGCACCAATTTGTGGGTTGGTAATTTGTTAGTTGTCATACTAATCACTGTAAGTGCATTTTTGTAAGATATCATGCAGACCATTATATGAGGATATGTTAACACAGTGCAGCATTTAGCAGTTATAGAGCCAGCATTTCCTCAGGCATTGGTGGAGACCAAAACAGAGCTAAAAGAGAGTTCATACTGGGCCTACATTCATCAAGTGGCCAGAAACAACATTTCTGAATAAAAAGAAGTTTTTTTTAAAAAAATAAACAGATGGATATAAAGAGACAACATTTACAAAGTGTTGTGTTGTGATAATAAACTCCAGTTTCACAATTCTTACATTTCTACAGTGTCATTGCAACACTTATTGTGTTGCTGACCTCAAGCACAACAATACAAACAGCTAAAGATCTGATTACTGTAAAGTGAACCATAGCCTTGTGAAACACTTCGGCAGGTTTTTCTTGACATTAGTTGTAGACATTTCCCACAAGGACGAATACAAACATGTTTTCGTAGTCAGAGAAAACCTCTGTGTTGTGTTTTTCTTTGAAACATCGAGGTCCTATGAATTCACATCATCTTTTCTTCAACCCCTCTTCAACCCCTCGCACATTTCACCTCAACAGAAACTTGGAGGCATGTCAGATGGCGCAAGGCCCCTGCAGTCTGTCTGTTTTGTATGTTGTGTGGTTGAAATATGACAGCACCACTCAAACAAATCTTCTCACAAAATGTCCAACTTTTTTAATATCAATACTGTTTTCTTCACTGGGAAATCTTCTTTGGCCAAGTCTGTAGGCTAGACACATTGTCTTTGTGAGTTTAGCAAAAGGGTTTCAAGTTAACATTAAGGTTAGACCTGAGAAAATCTGTAGGCAGTGGTAGTTATTTCAGCTGATGTAACTGATGGTTAACAGCTTAAATGAGATTCCTACATGTGAGTGATACATATTATTTCTGAGGTATTTATGCAAGGCAGGGAGGAAGAGATTATTATGGATTTCATCTAAATCCTGTATACATATAACCAACTTACTTCAGTACATCATAGATCAGAAAGCCATTATGTGAAAGTCAAATCTGCAATTTCTACATTTGTACAAGAGCTCTCAATAAAAACAGGACTACCCATGAGTGCCTACTGTACGGCCATTTGTTTTGACCTTACTATTTCTCTACTCTCACAATGTCACATATTTTAATAGAGCACTGCAACATTTATCTATTTCTCACCAACCTTGAATTCCAACAATGACAAAATGTTCACTTCATAGTAGCACATGAAGTGTCAACATCTGTAGGCCAAACCACTCAGGAGAAAAGTGTATTTTATGTTAATCACACTTTTTAGTTACGTGGTATCAAACCCTGAAAGAATAATTGGTGTAATTGACTATCCATCCAAACTACATGAAATTGGACAAGTTATGATTACAAATTCTGACCTTTTCTCAAGGCATCTCTTTTAATCCCATTAGCTTATTTTCTAAGGAAGTTCAAAGATGCTTTATCCCTCCATTCTTTTTTTTTTTTTTAATCAGACCAGTAGTGACATAGATTTTAGTCAAGAGACAATAAGCATTTTTGGACAGGAGGAACTTCTCATTCTTAGAACTCCCATTTTGTTGTGTCAGCACCATCAAAACTAAGAATGAACTCTGTACATAGAATGCAGCTTTGAGGTACTTTTTAATCTCTGATTTTACTGTAGGAACTATAACTATATAATAAGTATAAACACAAGAAGAACCAGGTGCGCTAAGTGGTTGAACACAGCCAGCGCAGCAACAGCAACAGGCACTAATGTTTGGGTTAAATTTAAAGAAATTCCCTCAATGTCTTTTTGAGATATCACATTTGTGAGAATGAGACAGATGCAAGTTCACAGTGACCTTGAATCTTTGACCACCAAAATCGAATCAGTTCATCACTGACCCAAATGAACGTTTGTCCCAAATTTGAAGATATTCCCTTGAGGTGCTCTTGAGATTTCCTCAAGGTGTTCTGAGATATCGCATTTACAAAAATGAGATGGACAAGGTCCCACTAACCTTTACATTTGACCCGTAACCACCGACATCTAATCAGTTCATTGACTCCAAGAGGACGTTTGAGCCAAAGTTGAAGGAATTCCTTCACTGCATTCTTGAGATGTCACTTTCACAAGAATGGGACATATGGATGGCAGGATGGATGGACACCCTGACATGCGTCTGGTCTTGGTTATTGAGGAATAAAAAGGATTGCTTGAAGGTATGTAGTTCAGGGAGTCCCCCAAACTGTTTTGTTTTTGGGTAATATTAAATGGGTGGACAGCCAAAGCCAAAGTCCAAATTTTGTTTTACAATATATGTAAAATTGACTACATGCAGACATAGAGACGGGAGCAGACACATGGTTACATTTACGCACATTCAGGAAAACATGCACACATACAAATGATTCTCAGCACATTTTAAAATCCAGGTAAATTGAAGCGCAACTGGAGGTTAATACTACACTGAGAAGCTGTATATGAAATTTTATGAGTCCTGTTATTCCACACCTTTTCCGGGAAGATGAGGACCACCATTTGTGGTTCTGTTCCTCACTACACAGTTTGAGGCTATAATAATGTCAGAGAGTCTCAATGGGGAGCAGCAAAAGTCATGGAAAATTATATGGCTCTCAATAATTTACGCTTCTCTGTGTGAGATATGATACAATGTGAGCATTTTGTAGGTTGTCTCTATCCTTCAAGCTGAACAAATTGTCTTGTTTTTGCATCACTGCTTTCTCTGCCTAAGAAATATACTTTACTTTACTACTACTCTACTTTTAAAACATGGTTTTCTTTGTTTTCATTATTGTTGTTGTAAAAAAAAAATACTGTTATGAATGTTCAGGACTTAAAAAAAATCTTCACACACTTGCAAAGCATGCTAAAACTAAAGGTTTTGGAGAGAATAAAGGAGAACATTCTGCCACATCATGATGAAAAAAATGTTTATATGCTTCTTTAGTATATAGAGGGGAGGGAGGGAAGCAGGGTAGCACAAATTTAGTGAAACCAAATTTGCAGTTTGCAGCTGCTCAGCTGTATAATCCACTGTGAGTTCCCGGTGATGATGGCAGACGCTGCGAGGGCCCTGGCAGAGGCCCCGTTTCATTGCACTGACAGTTACACCTGACAATAGCCCTTTATACTGAAGTTGTTCTATTGGACTGTTTCAAAGTCCCTTCTTTATTCCACCTTTGCATTTCTGTACAGAACCAAACACAGGCGGCAACATGCCAACTTAGTGATTTTTTATGAATAACATGGAAACATACAGCACAAAACAAGTGACAAACAAACAATAAAAGTGCAATAAAAGTGACCGACATTAAAACAGACAGCAATTTGTGTTTGTGCACGAGTGTGTTTGTGTGTGTGAAATGGGGAGACAATAACTAGAGATTACTCACAAAATGAGGATTAAAAAGATAAAAGAGAGGTACTAGAAAGGGAAAGAAGAAAGAAGGTAAGGGGGAGGAGAAATTACTGAGCAGGGAAAAAATTAATTCAATTAATTTTTTTTTAAAAAAGCCATTTTATCTTGGGGCTTCTCTGGCAGGGTCTAAAGGGTGGATCTGAGGCTGGTCGAGACAGCCAAAGCAGGGAAATTAGTCTTTGCTGTTAAGTGTTTGCTTTATCCCCATTTTAGCTGTACTTTTAAAATATTTGGCTCATTCCTCCTTCTCCAGGTTCTTGTATTCTTAGTTCTTCGTTTGCTTTAGATCACCTCCGGACCCTTAGGAGCTGGCTGGCCTGTTGCGGTTCAGATCGTTTGTGGAACATTCCCCACCCCTCCAGGAAGGGTCTGATCCAATAAGTCTGAGGAGCAGCTTCAAGAAGGAGATTGCTTAGTTGGGATCAGACACCCTGATTAAAGCTGTCCCAGACCAGTCAAGTCACTCTCCAGACTCGAGGCACATTCTCAGGGGTCCATTTTTAGCTAAAAAGACATTTCAGCCTTTTCCTTTTTTTCTCTTCTGTCCTTTCTTCTTTGTTTTTCTTCCCCCTTTTTCTTTCCTGTTCCCATTCCCTTGCAGCAGCCCTTTCTAAACAAAAAAAAAATGGCATAACGAGGCAATAACAAGCCCTCCCCAATTTTACCAATTGATTGACATTTTCGGTTGCTGTTTATTTCTGAGTTTGCCACTGACTGCTGCTAGCTGCTTTTCAATGTTCTGCAGTGGGCTGCACGCATATACACCGACTATTCTGCTGTCTCACCTTTAATACAGAACTGCGAGGCAGCATAACGGAGCGATATTTCATACCTTGAACAGGTAGTGTAAAAGCGGCTATAAAGAAAAAAGAAAAACAAAACAACTCACTGAATCTCACAGATTTTTACTGAAATGTCACACACAGTAATACAGAACCCTGCTTTTCTGTTCTCTGAAACAGTTCCTAAATGTTGGGGCTCAGAAAGTGAACAAATAAATTAACATTATATGTAATGTAGTTTAGAAACTATTTACATTTCTTCCAAAAAAGTCCAAATGCTTTTTCTCACTTTCTGTGTGTGGCATTACTTATGTCTTTCTTTAAAGCAGTTTCTGTCTGCTATGAGACAGAGGACCACATCACAAGATTCATATTTCAGGAAGTGAACTGAGTGCCCTGGAGTGACCTCCCTGCAGGCACTCAGGAACATGTGACTGGTAGCATCATGCCTTACGAGAGTCACAGGGACCACTGATTGGTGTAAAGACTTCTGCAGGGTATCATGGAAAAACAAATATGGTCGTTAGCATTAAAGCTGGTAAAGATGAATGATTGATTATGGATAAAAAATTGACAAAAAGACAATCAATATTGGATCTCGCTGTATAGATTCACTGTACAAAGTCCTTGAAAAGAAGCACAAGTTCCATTCTGGACAGGAAAGCTTCTCTGAGGGCGACGTTCACGCTGAGAGCGGCACTGAGAAAGCACCGTTGCTAGCTTCCAGCAGAAAAAAAAAAGAGGGAGCTATGATTTATGGTTCAAAAAGTATTAAATTATTTATAAACTATGTGCATCTAAGAGTTAATAGGGTTTAGAGCTGTCAGTGCAATATGTGCCAATACGAGTGGCCATCAGGGTCCCCTTTACCCACATTCTTTTTAGGGGGGCCCCTAACATTTGCTAGTTTGCCTTTCCTGACAGCGTGCTCCTGAGAGTGCCCACAAGTGAGGACATTTTATGCTATCTTTAAGAGCACATTTTGCACAACAAGTTCCTCTTGAGGTTAGGTTTGAGAAAGTCAAGACATATCTGCTGAGACATGCATGTGGTACTCCACTGAGTAAACAGAGTTATGACACATGTGCTTACTGTTTGCAGATACAGCAGGTGGTGAAAGTCAGTTTAAACACACGCATCTGTGGCAATATCACACTGATGCCTCAAACGTCTGTGAGTGCAGCTCCCTGATATTCTCTGCTAAATGATACATCTCTTCAGGATAGAAAGTTTGAGAATTTCAAAGAAAGCAGTGCTTTAGTGAATCCTTCAGATGGCTCTCCAGATGGGAAGGATCAGGAGGTGTAAAAATAGTTTTTGAATGGTGTGTATGAAAAACGTTGCAGGCTGTTCTGCCTTAGACGTGTTTACAACTTTGGGTTGTCTATAAGAACTGATGCTTGTTTTAACCCTTTAAAAACTGAGCTAATTGGCTTGAATTCCTTCAAAAACATGGGTGGAAGACGACTTAAGAAGGAAATAAACCAGACGTAAGCAACAAATAGGTATTAAAAAAACAAGGGAGGGTACAAGAAAATTTCCTGAAAAACTCAAAACAAACATACAAGACATACAGGAAAGCAAAAAAAAAAAATAAAAAAAGGAAGGAAATTACCTGAAAAAAGTGCTTAAAATTATAATAATTTTGTAAAATAATTTCAAGTATGTAATTCTGATAATTCTAAATATAGTTCCCTTCACATTTTAACTAACCCTAACCCTCTAAAAAAACAATCCTTGCAGTTTGCCAGACATTTCTTGTCAAGTTGCTCACTACCTTTTTTCCCTGTGTTTTTGAAAGAAATCAATCGAATTCTCTCCGTGTTCGCAGGTTTAGAAACTTGTGAAAGGCGTGTGAACGCAGCTCAAGATAAGACGATCCAGGTTTCAAAGGGTTAAGGACTTTGTGGTGGTTAGCGAGTGATCAAAAGAGGTGCAACCTTACTTTTTTATCCAAGGAAAATTCCCCCATAGCCAGCATTTCTTCGTCAGTTTGATACCTTTAGATGATTTTCCTTCAGTTAATGTTTATAATTACATCTATACAGTGTGTGATGTACATCAGAATAACTCCAAGGAACTGTGCTGAAAGTCGTGCACTGAGGCTTAAAATAGTCCCAGTTGGATCAGACATCGAAACGGCCTCTAAAATTGATGGCACTCTAAACTGCCATCTGATAACACCCTTTAGTTCATCTTGATAGTGGTCATTAAGTTTATAGTCTTTGACAAAGCTACTTGATAATTTAATGATAAAAGTAAATCCAGGGTGACAAATCTTTTTTGAATTAAAAACATACATAATAAATTAAATTTATTTGTCTTACTCCTTATCAAAATCAGAGGCTAAAATGACTTCATAATGCTTTGATAAAGAAAAAAGAAATAATATTCCACCAGAAACCCCATTTAGATAAGTCCCTAAATTAAGAAAAATAAATATTAAGGAAATAAACGGGGGAAACCTGAAAATGGCTTAAAAAAAGAGAAATCCCATTCCAAATACTGCTAAAAAGACCTTCTCTGTGGTGCCATTTCCACTTTCAGAGCATCCCCAGTCTAATTGTCTTAGCTGTAATACCAAACTTTAATTGAACTTGGCAATTACATTACACAAGTTAACCATTTCCTGACATTTTTAACAATGTGTGTCCCCAGTTACTGCTATCATGGCTATGTTTCAGTGAAATGTGTTCTTTTAATCCTATGGCTTCTGTAACAGGATTTAGGTGAACTTCATTACATTTCTGAAGCTTAAAATTGAAGAACCGAAATGATCTACTTTTTGGCAAACAACAGTCTGTGTATAGCTTTCCAAAGTATTTTCGTCTCATTGATGTTGCCAGAATTGGTACCACTGTGCCTGCAAGGTTGAGAGATGTCTACAAATTACCATATGGCGATGCATGAGGTGGGTGGGAACAGACGCAGAAATATACGTTAATCAATCACCTGAACCAGACCCAAATGCATTACAGTAGTACTTCATTCAGTCCAGGACTGAAGACTGGGACAATCGAGACTGAACAGAGTGCTGCATCGCTCTTCAAGGTGTGTGTGTGTGGTTGACAGAGAGAGAGAGAGACAGTAGTCACCCTTACACAGAGGTTGCCCCCCCACACACCTTTACATCCCCCCTGCATTTTCACACAGAACCAAACTATGACGGCATCATTCTGCTCCGGTGTTTTCATACACTGAATCGTGGCATCCCGTAATTAAAGGAGTCATGACGGGTTTTAAGTTTAACAAACAAGTTTCCACCCATGACGCCCATGGTCACGTCTTTCCGGTTTTACGTTTTAGACGGAGCTGCGTGCTGTCACTACCTCTGTCCTTGCCTCAGAGGAGAGACCACTTTGTTCCCCCTTCCCATGATAGGGCATTATACTGTATATAGGACGGTGGAATGGCAGATCGGCGTGATATTGCCGTGTTGAACAGGAAGTGTAAATTCAGTGTGTGCAGTGTCTATAGGCCTTCGTATTAATAACTTAATTGAAACCCTGCTTTATCACTGTTAGGCTGGCCCTCGACTGCTGTTTGTCAAGAAATGGTTCAAAGATGTGATTCACCCAGTAACAAATGTCTGTTTTTGTACTGTGTAAATCGCCAATGGATATTTTAACTATGCACAGACCTGAGCTAGTTGTTTTCCCCTAGTTCCAGTCTTTGTCCTGATCGAGGCTCACCACATCTTGACTCCAGCTCTGTTCTTGAAGCACCGACTTGAGATTGACATCTTCACATCTCACTCTTAAAGCAATAAGCATGTTCCCAAATTGTGAAATTATTACTTTCACAATGGCAGTACTGAGCAGGGAGTCCAGTGATTACATTGGAATGATACAATTACAACATTTCATATCGGTTTTAGGAAAAACCAGTTTACTGAAGTTGATCAGGAAAATATGTAAGAGAAAGTGAAGTATTTTAAATATGGATGTTCACATGTCCAAATATGGAACCTGCAACTTCTGCAAAAGCCAACTGAGATGTTAACCTCCATGTCAGCTGTCAAACTTGAGTGTCATTTTATAAAACAGTCAGCGCCTCCCTTACTGTTTCCCCCGAAAAGAAAGCAACACAATATTTTATTTGTTATTTACCTAGTTTATGTGCACTTGTTTCATTTCAGCTCAATGTGGGAGTCTTTACTGCTTTTTGCTGTCATTTACAGGTGTGTTAGTTTCTCTCCTTTCATTTTATTTCAAATATGGCAGAGCTTTGCTCATGCATACACATTTGGAGCAGAGCACAGGAGAGAAGATACAGATAAAGTGAAAATTACTAAGAGTTCAAGACAATGAATATATGAACTGCTCTGTTTCAGCATTGTTGGGCTAACAAAAAGGGTTCAAGCAGGTAATAATGTAACTGTGTTACTTTGTCAGGAGATGAATCAGACAAAATATCAATAAGACATGCTGTTTGTTAACATATTGCATATTGGCTTGATGTCTTTCGGAAACACAGAAAGAAGGCAATGAGCAACTTAAGAAGAAATGACTCCAAAAAGCAGCAAGAAATTAGTGAAAAACAAGAAAAAAGCAAAAAAAAACAAAAAAAAACAAAAAGAAAGGTAAAGGAACAAAACAGGAAAAAAGTGTGTATATAAAGGCTTATTGTAAGCTTATTTTCAGATCATTTTCTTATGACGTTTCACTATTTTTTTTGCTGTTTGTGGGAAATTTCATACCAAGTTGCTACTTACACTTTTCCCCATGTTTCTTTAAAGAAATCAAACCAATTTGCTCATATTTCCAATGTTTAAATGCTTGCAGAAGTTTTTGAACGCAGCACAGAGAAAAACCAAAAACGTATGCAGGTTTCAAAGGCTTGAGCTATAAGTAAAAGGAAAAACAGCTGGTGGCCTTTTGGTAATGAAACTTGTGATTCCCCTCCCTCGCAGTTCATCACTGCATCGCTGACTTGGGTGCAAGACTCATCATTAGTGTCAGAGTAGTTTTTCCTCTTTATTAAGCTCCGATAGAGAAGTCTGCTTCTGAATTCCTGGGGAGAGGAAACAGCTGACCAAGCACAGCGCATCTGAAAGGGCACGACTGCTTCTTCAAAGTGTCTGGATAAACATTGCACAGATCTGTCAAGAGCCATCATCTAAAGCCACGATGAATGGATTCTCGCGCCGCATTCCAGAAGCAACAAGTGTGCCCGCCGCCTTCTCAAAACCACTTATTTCTGCATTATTTGCTCTTTAATCTCTCTGGAATAGAAAACCCTTTCTTACTCTCTATAACTCTTGAACTTAAAGGTGCTTTGAAGGTGTAAGGAAGGTCATTTCTGAGGGAAATCTTAGTCCCAGTGAGATAGAAACCAATACTGTGTAAAGCGGTGCATGATAGCAGGTAGCCATTACATTTGCTATTGCCTCAGGATTGCAGGACGTGTTTCATGGGAAATAAAAAAAGCTCCTTTAGCTGATGGAATGCGCTCATAAATCTTTAGGAAGGATTTCAATGGCCCATTTATGAGCCAAATCTACCTCGATAATTTACTTCTAATCTACACTCCTGTTTCTGCATGATAAGACATTCTCCGGCTTCGACGTAAAAATCCAGCCAAAGTCATTTATACGAGGCCATATTTTACTGTCAGAGACTCCAAGAGCCTGAAAAGCTCTTATTTCCAAACTAAACCTAAAAAAAGATTTTTTTAGGTCATGTTTACTCCCACTGTCACTCAAAATTGAAGTGCATGAGAAGTGGACTATAGGCACTCGATGCACGCCAAAAGGTCCACAGAAGCTCAGATGGCACCTAAATGATAAAAGACCTCCTGCGACTATGCAAACTGTGCTATTTCAAATGGTGAGAAAGGTGCTGCCAGAGGCACACCACTCATGGGAAGTGATGTGTGATCATATTTTCTACGTCGCTGCCGTTCTCAGCGCAAGAAAACATCAAAGCTTCAACTTTTATAGCATGCAGCTCTACTTTTTCCCGCCTCTTATCACTCTGTCCTCACCATGACACTGAAATAATGCCTCAAATCGAAGGAGACACGCAGCGCTGTGTAGTTTGGACTTTTTACCTGACAGAAGTCTGTGATGATGAAGTAGGCCACAAAAAGTATGACAGTCTGGTTGCAAGAGGGTCTGTGATTTGTTTCCTTGTCATCATTTATTTACTCGTCTAATCACTGAGCTTTGGTGCAGACAAGGACAGAGTATGAGTGTGATGTTCAACCACAGAGAAAGCCATCATTTTATTCAAGGTAATCATGCGTTTTATTTGTTTACTGCTTCTTTTCTGCTACAGTGCATATTTTTTCATAACTCTTTGTAACCCGGAATAACATTAGTTTGCTTGCACTGCATTCAGACTCCTTTTATAAGCATTTAACCCTTGAGCAAATTGGCTTGATTGAAACACGAGAAATATACAATTAAATGATATGTAATTAAACTGATAATATGTGACAAGGAAACAACCTGAAAATCAGCTTTTAAGAGGGAGAAAAAATTATTAGAAAAATATAGAAAAAGGGGAAAAAGCCATAGATCTATATTTATGATTATTGAAATCATATTTAATATTATGTCACACATAAAATACATATGTTAATTTTTTTTCATTTATTTTAGGATCTTTTTCAGGTACTTTCCCTGTACGTTAATGTTTTTTTTCTATTCTTGCTAATTTTCAGGTAATTTTCTTGTAACTATTGACTCTTTTTTTTTTTTTGAGTCATTTCTTGTGAAGTTGTTCATTGCCTTCTTCCCATTTTTGAAAGAAATTAATCCAATTTGCTTAGGCTTTAAAGGATTAAATGAATGCCACGTCACAACAATGTAATCCAGTAAAGACCTAATTTATTGATATGATATTGAGTATCAATCCGGCTTAATGTGTTACCATGACAAGTGGCTCACGCCAGCCACTGAGCTGACACATAATTTTAAAAACTACATAAACTGTCATGTAGTTGTATGCCTCCACACAAGGTAAACTTGCAGCTAACATCTGTAACTTTGTAACACAGCACAGAGGTGACTGTGAACTTGACCTTTGACCTCCAAACACCAAATCCTCAGTTCAGTCCAAGTGGATGCTGTGCCAAATTTGAAGAAACACCCTCAAGGCCTTCATATATTGCACTCACAAGAATGAGGAAGACGCAAGGTCACAGGGACTTTGACCACCGAATTCTAATAAGTTCATAAATTAGACTATGTGGATGTTTGTGTCAAATTAATAAAAAAAAATCACTTAAGGTGTTCTTGAGATATCACGTTTACAAGAAGTAGATAGATGAGGTCACCGTGACCTTGACCTTGACCTTTGACCACCAAATTTTGATAAGTTCATTCTCGACTCCAAGTGGATGTTTGTGCTTAATTTGAAGAAATTCCCTCAGGAGTTCTTGAGCTATTATGTTCACCAGAATGGGACAGGCAGATAGACAACCTTAAAACATAATGCATCCAGCCAGAGGCATAAAAACAGCTAAAACTAGTGAAAACAGCTCATGGTTGCCAGCTGTCATAAAACACTTTCTGACAGGTTTTCCAGCTGCACAGCAGTCAGGGCTAGTGACTGTCAGAGCAAGCGATGGAAAGATTTGTTATTATAAACAGAGCTCACATGAATGCTGAAACATCTTAGTCCCTGACACAGCCAGATACAACTGAACTTGAGCTGTCCTTGAGAGCTACTCATGGCTTTATATGAACAGGGGACAATGGATGCTTTTTGAGCTCAAGTTAGACAAAGCACTTCTGAAGCCTGCAAATACTGAATATTTCAAACAACTAAAAGAGGAGAGGAAAACAGAGTTAATGTGTAATGTTTTGTGTCCTTGAAAGCCAAAAATGGAAGCAATTGTTACTTCTGAGCAGAACAAAAGAAATACATGTCATCTATTTGGTATACTTACAGGGATAGTTAAGTTTCTTGAGGTGGGTTTCTATGGGGTAAGTATCCATTGATGGTATATCATTTATAATAATACTGTAGTGCTGTTGTATGGAAGAGGATAAGGACCAGACAGGAGAAATCATTTTGAGAGGAGGAAGATTTTTTTTTTCATTATTGACGTTGAGGAAAAAGTCTAAATGTCGAGAAAACAGTTGAAATGTCAAGAATTGTGTCGCAATAAAATTTGTGTTTTGACAGCATTTCATCCATGAGTTATTGATCCCTGAAGTTTGAATCTGTCAATATCTTCCCAACTGTACCAAAGTGTCAAACACACTCTTAGAAGGCTGACTTTATTCCAAAATTTCTGACTTTTTTTTTAACCTTTCAGCTTTTTTGTCGACATTATTTTTCAACATTATTCTCGACATTTCCACTTCAATGTTGTAATTTGGCCTTTTTTCTCAACGTGCATTATGAAAAAAAAATCTCCCCCCTCTCAAAATTATTTCTCCGGTCTGGCCCTAATCCTCTTCTGTAGTATTGACAGGATTTTCACTGCTCTACCTTAATGTCAGACAGTGACTTCTAACTGGAAAATTAAGCCATTCTCTTCACAACCAGTATCCACTGAAAAAAAACACTGATCTAACATAGCTCAGTGCCTCAAAAGGTTTGCTTGTTTATGTTATTGTGTGACTTTTAAAAGAGGTAGTTCTGAGTCACCAAAGTTTACCACTTAAAAATATTTTTAATCCATTTAAATTAAATCCATTGTTTAAATTTTAGAGTTAGAAAGTCTATATAATTTCATTTAATATACATATAATGTCATGTCATACATGGAATATGACATGTTAGGGAAGGGGGGTGTGTGGAGGCATGTTACGATGAAAACCAAATCAAAATGAAGGGATTTATCAAACGTTCGAAACCACTGACCGAGACAACAGAACAGCAGTGTTTTATCCTCTGCTTGATATTTACCAGAACTGTGCGAATATGAAAGCTGCTCCAGAAATGTCATCGCCAAACATAAATACATGTTCTAAGAAGATACGCTATCAAAATGTCACCTCATCCCTGTCTACTTTATATCGCAAAGCAAAGAGACCCTGACGAGAATATACACAGCGGAATAGGGTGTCAGAGCTGTATGTGCGAGTGCCACCATATGCCAGTGGCTGTCTTTTGTTCCCATAATCACACAGAGGATCACCGAACAATAAGCAGGTGCATGAGGATCTGTGCTGAGGGGGATTTGAAGAAAGAGGGGGTATGACTATGTAATAATAATAATATATAATGATAACTTCACAGACAGCTCTGGAGTGTGTGGGATAGCAGATATGGAGTCTTACTGTAACTGTGCAGACTGTTGATGTTCAGGTTTCTTTGTTGTGCTTCACTCATCTAAAGGCTGATGGGTGCTCATTAGTGCTGCATCTTCTGTAGGCAGGAAAAGACAAGAAAAAAACAACACTTAAGAATCAAGCTGTTAGAGATGAACGAGCGCCGCTGCGGGTCGACTCTGTGCTGATTACATTAAGCAATTTAAAACAATCTATATAGTTATTTATCCCTCTCAAAGCAATTTACTTACTTCACTCAGAGCGGGGACATTTATTTGTAGACTGAAAGAAATAACCGTTTGTGTTGTGTGTGTGTGTGTTTGGGTTGCAATTAAGGCTGCGACAGAAACATAACGAGGAGCTGATTTTTGTTTCTCTGTTTGCACCATCAAAGATACGCAGTTTTCGACACAACCCCTCAAAGGTCTGGAGTCACTTCTTACATGAATGTTTTTAAACAAAGGTAAAAACAGCACAACTAAGCAACACTATTGCCAGAGAAAGTGTTGGCATTGTACATTACATTGCACGTTATGGTTATTGTGTAGTAAGGTTGGGGGAAGAAAGCAATTATGGGTAGGAAATGATGATGTTTTGGCTCACACCATAGACTATATGAATAATTGATATCCATGGTGATGTCACCCATTGGTTTATGGACTGCCGTTATGAGTTTGGCATTTCAGCCATTGCCATCTTGCTTTTTTTTCCTTTTTTTTTTGGAGCTAGCATTGCCAATATTATTTTTTCAGCATCGGAGGTTACCGCTTGAATTGTGTTGAATTAATTTAAGATTCATATTTTCAACATGCATAAATGCAACAATTATAAGGTGTTTAACACTATAGATTGTCAGTATTTAAACCTCTGAACCCAAGGAAGACATCTGTATGATTTCTTCTGAAAAAGGCTATGATCAACTTTGCAAGAGATGTTCAGAAAACTGCAAAAAAAAAAAGAAAGTCATCTGAAGTTAGCTGTGGGGAGATTAGATAATATCAAAAAAACGAGAAAAAAAATCCAGAAAACTAAAGAATTCTTATATTTCTATATTCATGGAATATATAGTCATTTTCTTGGCTTTTTTTTTCTTTTTTCTTTTTTTCAGGTAATATTCTTCTAACATATTACCGATTTCTTGTTAAGTTGCTTGTTACCCTATTCCCATGTTTTTGAAAGAAATCAAGCCAATTTGCTCAGGCTCTAAGGATTAAACCACACTGGTGCAAAATAGGCTCTACATATTTAACCAGTCTGTTTTTCTTTGGGCCCTCTGCAGGGCAGTGCTTAGATTGAATAGTTTCAAACTGTGATTGTTAGTCCAAATGTTCAGCTGATATTCTCTGATCCAGTTCAAACAGTGCTAACCCTTGACGAACCTTCTATTTCTATTACTACTGCTGCTCAGAGGTCTCTTTGCCTGTTTCTGCCCTTTCAGTTGTCAGTCTGGTTGAACCAACACAAAGCGTTTTGTCCCCCCGGTACAAAACAAATCCTTCATACAAAATAACATCTATTAGTAAAGAGAACTTTCTGCAACCTAAAAGCATGAAAGACCATTCAATATTCTGACTAGTTCTCTCTGACATCTGACTGCAGCAAAGCTTTTGCTGCAGGCGATTGTAAACTTTTAAACAGTAGAGTACTGAATATCCAGCCTTCTGCCAAGTGGTTGAAGCCCAGATTTATAGGTTAACTTGCAATACACATTTCCTGACAATACGGAGTACAACTTCTAGGTTACATAACAGTATGATGACAGACAACATGAAGCACAAACAGGTTTGCATTGAAGAAAAAAAACCCCAATAAAAAAATACAATACAAGAATATATTCACCCACAGTTATTATTTTAGCATGTGTTTGATGACTGAGGTGCTGACAATGCGCTTTCCAATTTTTTTTTTTTATCCAAGCACCATAAGCTTGGTGCCTTCTGTCCAATACTATAAAGCATTTTTACTTATATACGCTATCAAATTTATAGCACTGTGTCAGCTATGGGGATTTGTGAGCTGTCAGTGTTTATTAATAGTTTAAAGAAAGCAAACAAACACATTGATCAATCACTCTCAAAAAGTTGAGTAGAAAGAGAAAAAAAATCGATGAAATGCTTCTCTGGCAAATCTGAAATCAAAACCCGTAAAACTGCCAGTCTCATTCACTTGAATCCTCCTTTTGTTTTTATTAGACCTGCAGTCTCTCAAGTTTCTTCCTGCGGGACTCTCGGTTCAACATTTTAGAATTGAGGAGAAGTTAGTTAATTAGTACTTAAAAAAGGACACACTCCTTTCAACATTAAAGTGGTTGCACTCGGTTGATAAATGAGGGCCAAAGTATTCCATTATGCGTTACCCTGCTGTATTGAGTAGTTATCATGAGGGTGCCTGAGGATTTTGTGGGAAATGACATTCAGAGATAGATGTAAAGGGCAGAGAGAGTGCATGGATGTTGAAGGCCTTTCATCAATGGGAGCTGAGTGAGTACTGTATGCAAGATAGTGGTGATATATACAGCTGCAGATCATTTGTCCAAACACCTGTTGAAATTTTAAGATGTGAGACATTGAGAGCGACACATATAGTGATAATCTAGACAAAGTTGGTGTTCCCAGAGATTTTGAGTTCATAATTAAGGGCCAAGCAGCCCTCTTGTTATTGCCAAAGTTCATCCTTCTCCTACGATGACATTTACCTTCCAATGCATGAAAATAAAGCCTAACTTTGCACAAAGGTACAGTCCTATGAAAACTTCCTAAACTAACAATTTTGGGCTAATAGTACTCATGGTTGTGTGACAGCAGCAATCTTAAGATTAAAAAATTAAAAATTCATAACGAATCTGTCATACATACTACAACTTTGCAACTTTCACCAGCCCCAACTTAGCCAAAATGTTCAAGTGCTTGGCCGTCGTGTGAATTACGAAGTCCATCACTTTGTTTTCTTTGCAAAAACCATAAAACTTTTGCACAATAGATGCCGGACTTGCAACAGAGCATCTTGAGACTGACCTACATAAAAAAAAACAAAAAACAAAAAAAAACATCTGTTCAGATTTTTGGAATATTAAAAATTAACCCATAGTGTGACAAAATGTTTTAAGTAAATTCCCACTGTTCATGAAAAAAAGGATAAACTTTTGATGCCATGGTAGAGGTAGTGTTGTATATTTCAGAATCTTAGTATCTCAGTTACTCTCAGTATCTCAAAAACTGAATTTGTGATAATATTGAATTCCATCCTTATGTAAACCGTTGCAGTCAATGGAGATAAGAGCATCTTTAAACATTAGTTTGTCACTATCTGAGCAATCAATCTTTGTAAAAAATAATTAAGTACCTACATCGCATTGTTGTCTACATGAAGCCCAACCCTGTTTAAAAATTAGTCAAGTTAACTGACTTTTAAACACTAGTTTGAAATCTAGCTTTACATGCAAATCTGATGACTGCCGAGGTCACAGGGTAAAGCCAATCTGTGGTTTCTCACAGAGCAGGTAGCTCAACAAGATAATGATTTATCCTTTGGTGTCTAAGGTTGAGTTTGATTCCTGAGTGATGCAGAACAAACATGCCTCTCCAACCAAGTGCCAATCCCTGAGACTGAAAAATATGGCCAATGCATAAGTACCAACAACTGCAGTTCATCAAATGGCCACTCGAGATTGGCTCCAGGGGCGATTCAATCCCATCAACCCATATGCTAGAATGCCCAACTGTGCAGATATTTTCAACATTGTACAAGGGGGGCGGGGGTCTTCATATTTAAGTGCCGGTGGAGTGCAGTGTCTCTTGAGTGACAGGTTGTCTGCAAGGCGTCACTACAGTGTTTGAGTCAGATCCACTCATGGTCCTTCACAGTTGCAACCCCGTGTCCATATATGGTCACTTCCAGGTCCAAAAACCCGATAGGGTGATGGCCAAAATATCAAACTCGTGGCTTAAAAACAGCAGTCCACAAACCAATAGGTGACGTCAATGTGGCCACGTCAGTTATTTATACAGTCTATGGTGCCTACTGAGCATTGTGTTTTGTGAATAAGAAATGCATGATTTCTAAGACATATTTTAAGTTTAAGATGTTTTAAATAGTTCTGGTCCAAGTAGATCTGTTGACCCCCCCCTCTCACCTGTTTCTCATTTGCGTCCTTCATCTGCCTCCTCTAAGCACCCTGACTCACCACTGCAAATTAGCTATAATAATTATTGCTTTGCCCTGCAAGTTCATGGTGCTGTTAATATAGCGCCTATATCTAATACATCAGCAAAAATCTGACATTGGCATCCACAGGAAGAAAATAAATTTATAGCCAGCAGTGGGAAGTTGCACTTGTCCAGCATGTCCAAAACTGCACAGAAAAAGGAGAAAAGGGAGTTTAGAAAAATAAAAATGACAGAGTGTTGAGTAACTCTGTTTAATTCAAGTCTGAGAGACTGAGCCTACTTTTATTATTTCTTGAGAACAAATGTCCTCGATAACTCAGTTCTTTTCCATCCCTATAATGTAATTTCCATCTCAGCAAAAACAAAGCTGACATGATAAAAATTTCTCCGGTCTATCTCCCGCTGAGGAATAAGGTAGAATAGATTTTCTTTGGCATTTCTCTCAGTGTTAGATGTGTTCAAGTAGCATCTCACAGTATACATTACACTGAATAATGTAGGAGAAAAGACGAGTAAACAACTGTCAATTTAATCACTCCTTCAGCAATGAGTTAAGGTTTCAGACATGTGGTTTTACATAAAACATACACACTTAAGTAGTTAGCAATTTGATTAATTTAATCAACAGTTGTATAAATGCTATAGAAAGTAAACTGTTTGGTGTGTAGCTGGTGGGCAGGCAATCAGCACTTCTTAAAAACGCTTAATGCTGCAATTCTTGTCCCTGTAATAATTGCACGTTGGGAAAACATGAAAGAAAATGGCAGAGGATCACAGCACCGTTCAGCTGAAACTGATTCACCCTGTTTCCCCTCATTAGTGGGAGCCAATCACCCAAAAATCATGATTAAGATACACTGGAAATGAGAAGCTTGAAGTCCTGGGGCCAGGGGTAGGTAACTTGTTATGAGGGAGGGAGGTCTACCGGATTAATTTTCTTAGGCAAGTTTTGACAGCTCGGCAGAAAGTCGACTCCAAAACAAACTCAAAGGAGCAGCCCTCGATAAAGTATTCCAAGTCATGTTTATTTGTACGGGCCAATATAAAATATGACTGGAGGATTTAGAGGCCCGAAACATGAACCGAGCTCAAGGTTTCCAAGACAACAGATAAAATAAAAAAATAAACAGGAGATGAAGGGGGGTTAATTACAAAGAAAGACAGAAAATTGGATTATAATCCAACAGGATTATAACAGGACAAGAGGATTATAACAGGTCTAATGTACTAAATCCAATAAAGTTATAAATATGTCTTGTAAAGGGAGTGATGTTTACTGTTCATATTGCAAGAGGTATAGTTCATTTTTGTCAAAAGCTATTTAGAAAATAGAAAGAAATATGTGCAAATAAATGACACTGTGTCAAGAGTTAGAAAGCTCATTTGTGGTGTACCCCAGGGATCAGTGATTGGGCCAAAACTTTTCATACTATACATAAACAATATTTGAACTGATGCTGCATTACCCCTGCAAAAGTTTAAAAGAACTTTTGTATGATCTTGCAAGGGACTTTCTTAAAATTTGATGATCAACAAATTGTCTCTCTATATTAAGAAAACTACAGTAATGGTTTTTGGAAATCACAAAGAAATCAAAATCAAATCAAAAAATCTGTGATACTGAGGTTGAAATTAAGTTTTTGAGATGGCATTTTAAGGGGATGTGACTGACCATAAATTAACATGGAAACAACATACTGCATTTAAAAGTTAAATTTTCAAAGGCAGTGGCACTCCTGCATAAATCTAGGGATACAAACTGAACTATAAGGCCTTTATATGATTTACTGTTCCTTTTATGTCTCATGGTGTGGAATTTAAAAAGACTACAAATTCTATAGCCATACATATTATTAATAAGTTTGGTTACTATGATCACACCGATGAAAATATTTTTTTTAAATCCCAAACTATTTTATGAATTTATATTTTAAAAAATAATGCAAAGAATGTTTTTGCAGGAGAACAAATATGATATGAGAGGTTTTGTAAGTTCACCATACCAAAAGCTAAAAAAAAAGACATTAAAGGAGATGCTGTTGTTCTGTTTATGGGGTTATACTGTGAAACAATTGCAATATAAACTTAAAAATGTATAATTTACTGTTGGATTTCAAAAGAATGGTTTACAACACTATTTTTGAGGATTACAAGTCAATGATTTCCATTAGTCTTGGAAGGCAGCTTAAATTGTTAAGAATGTAGGAAACAAGAATATAGATAAGATATAAGATAATATAAGATATATAAGATTTTGCTTCTGTCTGAGCCTTTTCAGTCACCACTGAATACACAGACTGTTGATTTTGTTTATACAGTTTGTATAAACTGTATAAATATTATGTGTGATGACACATTATGTGTGATGACCAAATAAAAAACTGTACTTTGCTCCAGGTGCAGGTAGGAGGAGGAGAGGTTGGAGCAGTTGTGGAGGGTGTGTTAAATGGATGAGGTCATGTAATAATCTCCATTAAAAATAAAGTTTTGCAGAGATCTTGAACCCCTTTCTTCCCTCTAGGCTCTAAAGCATGAGTTTCCTGATAAGAAAACACCATCATGCGGGTAGAAGCACAGATCCACAACGCAACATGCTGGAAGTGGTAGATAAGAGACGTGGGACACACAGATTGTGCCGGGCTGGCTCCGACCCATCTTACTTCCTGAGGGGCAGCACTGTGCCTGCACTGGGCAGATGTCAGGCGCTGTGTGTAGAGAGTACAAGCTTGCCAGTACGTCTCAAAACCTGCAGCGTCCTGACCTACACGGAGAAGCTACACATAGTCAGAATTCATCAGTTTTGAGACATTTGAAAAAGAGGGTTGCTCAAAATAACAAGCAGAGACTTTGAGACTCCTAGGCTTTCTAAATAGCTCATTCTTCATGGTACATTAGCGCTCTTACAGCATCAAAATGACAAAGGGGACAGATTATGTATATGTGCTTTAAATACACCACAGTGAATTGCACTGTATATCAAGAGCAGCTCTTGAGGAATTTTGTACTGGAGATTTTCAACCTAATAAAATTTCATTATATATGTAATTTTTTATAACCTGAATCTTGTTTCATTCCTTTTAAATCGATCTATTACTCATTTTGGTTATGACAACATTTTTCACTGGATTTATGACAGACATTTGGAGACACATTGGCTGGATGCACTTTCATTCAATGCACTTCGGAAGCAACTCCTGTGGAAGAAGCAATAGCAGCAGTCAGACTTTAAACTATGAGCCCTTATTTAAAATTAAAAACTGAGGTGACAAAAACTCAAAGGGCAGCAGCTGCTGTGAGTACAATAGGCCTGGGTTTTTTAAATGAATGGCACTTAAGAAATATTCTGCAAAGACCACAAGGTAGCTGCACTGGAGCTTTCAAACATGGACAACATGGAGAAATCCTTACAAGTGAACTGGTAGAAACGAAATCTCCGAAGCACTGTGACCTTGACCATGGATCTTGGACTACCAGATTCTCATTAGTTCATTCTTGAGTCCAAATGGACTTTTGTGCCAAAGTTGAGGAAACTTCCTCAAGTTTTTCTTGAGATATTGCATTCACAAGAATGACACAAATGCAAGGTCCTGGTGATCTTGACCTTTGACCATCAAAATCACCAAAATCTTGTCAGCTTAACCTAGAGTCAACTCAAACGTTTAAGCCACATTTAAAGAAACTCCTTCCAGGTGTTCTTGAGATATCACGTTCACAAGAATGTGCCAGACAGACAGACAGACAACACAAAAAACATAATACCTCCAGTATGTGCTTTTGCTGATGTGGAGGCATAAAAAGGACAAAGTTGTTTCCAAGACTTGATTTAGAATATTACAAGCAGTTCTTAAAATATATCTATAATCCAATGACAATTTAGCCATCTGAGGGAGATAGATATGAAGAGTTTGATAAAAAAGTATGCAGGGCTCTTGAAAAAGAAATGGACTTTCAGTCATCAGATTACAGAAGAAGGTAATGGAGCTGGAGCCAAAGATGAATGAGGCAAAGGAGGAGATGACACATGAAGGACCTGTGGGTCAGAAGAGAGACCCCAAGGAATGGATCCCCTGTCCCCCTGAGAGATGCGCACGAGCAGGCACCGCGCTCTGGTAACTCATGTCATATTCCAGCCTGTCTTTACTGTCATGGTCACAGTCTCAAAGGAGGCCACAATCAAGGTGTGAGACTATGAGGCCAGGGACTTTGAGCAAACCCTGGAGGGCCACACAGACTCCTTGCAGGACAGTTCCTTTGATCAGACAGGAAAGCTGATGGATTCATGTTCAGCTGGCATGAGTGTCAAACTTTGGGACTTGCAGGGGTTTAAGCACATCTGAAGAGTGCATGTCAACGGTCACAATTTGTTGTCCGTCGCCATCATGCGAAATGATGACCATGTTGTGTAATAATCACACAAACCATTGGGTGACATCACAATGTCAATTATTTTGTACAGTCGATAGCCACAAAGCATGGAATCTGGTACAGAATTGAGATATCGAAATCTGTTTTGGGATTTGGCCTGGTAGGTACTGATAGTATGGGAACCAGGTCCATAAAGGCAATGGATTTCAGTAACCGACCCTACTAAATGGACCTTCTGGTGGTGTTCTATACACTGTGCAGTTACGGCACTCATATGTGAGCATGTGTATGCTCAACAGCCATTTTCCATGTACAGCAATTATCTGCATGCATTACTCCATATAAATCTAAAATCCTACAGACATATATTATAAACATGCACCATATCCAAGACGTGGTCTGGGAGGAAACTCATGCATCAGAAACATGCTACGTCTATTGACTGACACATTTTTTTTTATTTTTTATTACTGCATTGGGATTTCAAATAATTTTTGTTTACTTTTATTTGTCCGTGTCCCCAGAGCCCAGCAATAAAGCCGTTGAGTAAAATATTCCCAGAAAGATTGCAAAAACTTCTAAAATGAGATCCTGGAGGTGAAAAACTATTTTTTCATCACCTTGGTTGGAGCTGCGAGGCAGGCGTCCCTCAGTGTATATGCACATAGGGAGGAGAAAATTGAGTTGGACATGTAATGAATAAAAGAAGGACTGAATAAATCTACTGAAAAGCTGAGGAATATAAGAGCTGCAAACACTGTTTGCGCTCATGTCATAGACAGCATCTTAGGAGATTTGAAACTTTGCCAGCAATACACACACACACACACACACACACACACACACACACACACACATACACTAAAGAGAATTTCAATGCAGCACAACTCTACTTTATCATCTTTTGTGTGCTTTAGAAGAAAAGTGAACTTAAAGCAGCTTTAATGTACAACCTGACCCAGTTCAAACACTAACTGATATTCCATGTCAACTTCAGTCAAGCTAAGTTGAACTGTGGCTCCATGCAAACGAAGCAGAATTAATCAGTTTCTCACCCCTGTGTGCACACAGCAAGACCATTCGCTGACAAGCAAATCCAACAAGGGGATTTGTATTATTGATAAAACATTACCAGTGCACCTTCTTGGAATAAATATAGAAGCACTCAACATCTCCGGTGCTGCTGAGCCAGGCTTACTGCGCACAATAAAACGTTTTTTTTTTTACTTCAAAGTGTGTAAGTGATTTCTATTGTTTTCTCATGTGGTTTAAGGGTTTCCACTGACAACACATACCCCCAGCTGAGCATTACACTCAAAGCTGAGGAGAGCTTTTCTCCCTTTGTCATAGTGTTGACACTTACTCTGGCAGCTACCTGAGCAGTCGAACCAGCAGACGAGGCTTTCAAGTCACAGTAGTTCTGGTGCAAAAACAAGCGTTTGTAAATGCTTCAACTGGCAGGTATTGCAAGTAAATGGTGAGATTGATAAAGAGTGGTTTCTGTGTGTCAGTGACCCTATGGCTGCCAGTTTACCCATGTGGACATAATAAACATTTTTAGCCAGTAATGTTGTTTAATGTTATCCCTTGGGACCCATAGCTGTTTTTTAGAGTTGGTTCTCAATTTTTTTAAATTTATTTTTTCCCCAAAATATGTTGTGTTAGATGTTATATGGTGACAATTACTGAAAAATTCATGTATTCTGAAAATTTGAATCTGAAAATAAAGCATTAAAGTCTCAAGTCTGAAAACTTTATTTTAAAAAGCCCTAAAATGTAAATGTATCTTTACATACTGGCTATGTATCTTGACCTTTGATCACCAAATTCTAAACATTCTGGAGTCCAGGTGGACATTTGTGCCAACTTAATTCCCTAAAGGCTATTTTGAGATATCGTGTTCACAAAATGGGACTCAGGGTCGACGTGACCTATGTATGACCTTTAACCCCTAAATTCTAATCAGTTCCTCCTTGACTCAAAGTGGATGTTTGTGCCAAATTTGAAGAAATTCCCTCAAGGTGTTCTTGAGATATCACATTCAGGAGAATGTGACAGATGCAAAGTCAAGGTGACCTTGATCGCTGACCTTTATCCACCAAAATCTGATCACTTTATCCTCGAGTCCAAGTTGGCGTTTGGACCAAATTCGAAAAAAAATCTTTAAAGGCATTCTTGAGCTATTGCATTCACAAAAAGCTGACAGAGGAGGTCACAATGACCTTGATTTGACCAAGGATCTTCACCTTAACCTTCATCATTGAGTCTAAGTGAACATTTGTTGCCATGGCTGTCACTGACATGGAGGCATAAAAAATTTAAATAAGCTATTGCACAAATTTAACACTTTAACATTTTGAGAGAGATGTTTATTCTCTTTCTCTCTGATAAGAGTTTTTATGTTTTCCTTTGACAAAATAATACTATGAAGAAAATAGGATCTCATCTTGCACTATTTAGAAAAAAGCAATTCCCCAGAATGACAAAACATTATCGGGTCATCATCTTTATGAGTCAATACAGCATCTACTGTCACCGCAGACATTGCAACCTAAGATAACTTCAATGTCTACAGTAATATCCTACATAATTGAGAATTTGGGTACATTTTTTGAAACCTAAAAATAAGGCTATTGTCTTCCGGTGATCCTTGGGGACCTCCGTGCTGTGCAGCGAACACTGCCGCCTTAGCACACAGAGCTTCAGAGAGCCGGGGATGTGTGCTCGTGGGTGGGTGACTCTCAGTGGTTTTTGTGATATAAGAGAAACTTTCAAAATAAGTTAAGTCACGCAACACTACTTTTTCTATGATTTCAGCACATTTGTAATTTACAGCATAGCATTATCAGGGAAAATAATAACAGTGAGTTGACTGTGTCCTTTCAGATTTTAAGACTCATTGCTGCTACAGCTAAGTGCATATATCCAGTGTATATTCAGAGCACAGAAACGTGACTCACTGCTGATTGGTTTAGGATATGGTTATTCTGTCTGATTATGAGGCTAATGAAATCCATCCAACTGCCCATAATGTTATTCTCCATGTAGGTGCTAACAGCTGAAGGCTCAGGCCTCTGTTGAGCTCCAGCTGGATTTTGAGACTTTAGCTGAGGCATTTTTGGGCAAGTTTCTTGAGTGAGCCCAGTTCTTATTCAGAAGACTGGCTGTAAGAAGTTTTAGTCCTCTTTTTGGTGCTTGCAAAGAAAACGTGAACATGCATTTATCTGGAGTAGATTAGATGACCGTGATGTCATCCCCGCTGCTCTTTTTTTTTTTAAGAGTGGGTGATGAGTTTATTCAGAATGCCACAGGCAGAGTTTAACAAAAAGGAAAAGTATATATTTCAGGATGTCAAACCTGGCTTCGGATGACTGCACTAGCTGCCAAGTAATTTTAGAATTAATAACTAAATTGGACCCAAAATTTTCCAAAAAGCCCTGCATGGCCTTGCATCACAGTAACAAAGAACTATTGATAGAAACACTAACCCCTTTGACCTTGTGGTACAGGACTGTTGGATGCTGCTTTTATCTTTTATGATCCTTGTTATTGGTATACTCTTCTAGATTTGATGTGTATGATATTCATTAAATGTGTGTAAATGTGCTCAAATTTAGTGTACAAAATTAGTGTAAAATCAACTAAAGCAGAACAAAACTTAACATTTTCTTTATTCTTCAAAACATTCCATTAACTTTGTTTTCTGCTGGATGTGCTATTTCATTCCGTTTGGTTGTTTTAATTAGCACAAAATAAAAAAAAATGCACGAGCACAGGATGTTCTTTTCTTTGCTTTTCTGTGCAGTGGTTTCCTTTAAACTAAATGTAGATAAAGATGTTCTTTTTAACTAAACAGATTGAAAGCAGCACACTTAGGCTGCTGCTAGACTTTGTCTGCTTTTTAGTCAAAATCTCTCTTTCCCCACACGTCTCCTGGGGCCCAGTTGCCAGTCCAGCACCACAGGGGTTCTACTCTGGTCATCCCCGCTTCCTGGCTGTGTAGCTAGTGTCCCGAAAAATACTCTCATCTAAACTCAGAGTATTCCTTTGCAGCACTCAGTCCCAGCCTTACATTTGTGATGTTATACTCACTACAGGTTTGTTCTGACAACCCCAACACCAAAAAAGATAGGATGCTGTGTAAAACATCATTAATATAAAGAATGCAATGACTTGCAATGCTTATTTGAACTGTATTCAGTTGAATACACTACAAAGACAATATTTTCAATGTTTAAACCGATAAACTTTGGTGTTTTTTCATAGATATCCAGACACTTATTTTGAATTGGATGCCTGCAACACGTTATAAAAAAGGTTGGAACAGGAGCAACAAAAGATTGTGAAAGTTGTGGGATACTTCAAAAAAGCACCTGTTTGGAACAGGGAAACAGGTTTTTGGTGCAGATGATAGTTTCGTGATTGGGTATGAAAGGTGCATTCTTGAAAGGCTCAGCTGTTTATGAACAAAGATGGTCACTGTGAAAACTATGAAGGCAAACAGTTCAGCAGTTTGAGAGCAGCCTTTCTCTACACACAACTGCAAGAATTTTTAAAAACTTTTTTAAGTTCTATCATTTTTTGAAATGATAAAAATGTAGGGATTTTTATCATTTACAATCCACAACATCATCAAAAGATTCAGAGAATCCAGTGGAATCTCTGCACATTAGGAGCAAGACTGGCAACGAATACTGAATGAATGCCTGTGACCTTTGACCCCTCAGGCAAAATTGCATTAAATCCCAACATGACTTTATAAAGCAGAGGTTCTCAAACTTAATATTCGAAGGTCCAAATTTAGTTTCTATTCAAGGCTAAAGGTCCGGAACGATTAGTGATAAGCAAATGACTTTTATTAAACTTGCTTTTATAACTGAATTTTCTCTGACATCTCCTGTATCTCCTTTCCCTCAAACAGAGACTCAATTACCTCATTTAAACACTGCCATCAGAAAAGGATTATTTTTTCGAAGACAGGCTTAAGTAGCTCTCTCTTACTGTGTCATTTCACAAACAACTTGTTTGATGATTTATAGGAAGATTTTAACTGTCGAAGTTTGGTTGTCCTCACCTCCGTATTCTGAGGATGTTGCTTTTCAAAATGTCTTTGCTTTGTGTCAGAGTGGCGTTTAACATTTCCACTCTTTACAACTCCAACTGTGCAAATCAAGCACATGGGCTTTGTGCTGGATCTCTGTCCACTCGTCTTAAAAAAACTCTGGTGTCTTGGTCAGCTTTTCTTTTCTTTCCACATTCGGAAAGTGACATCCTCAACGCATTGGCCATGTAATTCACACTGACAGAAAACGCTGAAGTCTCACTTTCTCGTGACTGCAGAACAAAATGTGAATATCCGTAAGCCGTTCACTAAATTGCTAATTTTGAACGGACGCCTGTTTGCCGACCCTTGAACTGTGATATGTGATGACTTTAATCTTGGGAAGGGATTTTTGAAATGATCTCCAAAGAGACTATATTGTACAAAACCAATAATTTATTAATAGTCGGAACCATTACATAACACTGTATTATTGCATTCCTTTCACAAGGTGTGGGCTGGGTCCAGATTGCCGTCTGGTCCCGATCTGGACCAGAGTCCAGACTTTGAGAACATCTGGTATAAAGGATACTCTTACATGGGCTCAGGAATACTTTGGAAAACTACTTTCATTAAACAATGCACCTGTTTGTCTGCGTCTGTCAGCTGCATGTACAAATGAAGGTTGAGACTCTACCATGCAAAGTGAAAGCCATATTTCAACAACACAAACAGTGCCCAGTAGTGCCTACATTTCCGGGCCAGTACACATCTGGCCTGACACAAAGTTGAAAAGAGGGCTGTCGTCTGACAAGTCCACAATTTACACTGTTATTGGAAATCATGGGCTAAAGAGGAAAAGGATGATCTATATCCAGGCTGAAGAGGAAAAGGACAATCTATATTGTTACCAACTCAAAGTTCAAAACCCAACATCCAGAATGGTATTAGGGTGCATCAATGTCCATGGCATTATAGGTAACTTTCACATCTGTGAAGGCACCATGAGTGTACACACACATTTTGAAGCAACATGCGCTGCCATCAAGACAATGTCTTGTTGCTGCTTATTTCAGCAAGACAACGACAAATTCCATTCTGCACATGTTAAAAAAGTGTGGCATTGCAGTTAAAGAGCAGGTACTTAAGTGGCTTGGCCTGTCTCTCTGATCTGTCTCCCTGACCTGAGTCTGAACTTGGTCAACTAAAGTCTCATATCAAGCAAGAGTAGGAAAGAATTTTCAAAACTTTAAAAATGAGTGTCCTCAGTTCCCAAATGCTTACAGAGAAAAGGAAAAGTAATGTAACACAATGATAAGCATGCCCCTCTCCCACCTTTTTTTGGTACATGATGCAGGCATCAAATTCAGAATGAGTGTACATTTTACAAAAAAAAACAATAAAGTTTAGCAGTTTGAAAATTAAATGTCTTGTCTTGTACTGTATTAAATTCAGTACAGGTAATAAAAAAAGACTTTAAAATAACAGCACTCTATATTTATTTATGTTTTACAAAAGGTAGCAACTTTTTGGGAAATGGAGTTATATTTTATTGGACAGATTTAACTGAAAAGAGTAATATGGTCCAGCTAGAGAGTCAGGCTTCTTTTATGGCTGCAGTGTCTAAATATTGTGCAGTATAAAAGAAGTATTTTTGATCAGTCCATTTCTTTAAAACATATGCAAGGATATTGATGCCAAAGTGAGGAGTCGTACATGCTTGCTTATGCCTTTGAGGAAGCCCTCCAGGAAAAATGAAGAAATTGTTTTAAACAGCCTTCATGTTGAGGTCACCGAAGCATAGATCACTAAAGTATATATATTCCTTATTTTCTCTTCAAGAAATCAAAAATGAGTTCTTTCAACTCCAGTGATATAAACTTGTCAGAAAAGTGAGAAATACACTTGAGGGAGTTGAATCAGCAAAGTGTCACAGAGAGGCTAAGCTGTATTTTTAACACCCTCACATTATTCACTCAGAAGATATCCACTGACACTTACTGGCTCTTCTTGAGGTAAAACTAAGCCGCGCCTTTTACTCCGAATGTTCTACATCTATTCTGGGAAAAGTTGACCTTTCAATCTGTTGACCTTTGGAAGTGTCAAGGCAGCTGTGATGTGTTGACAGCCGACTTCAGCTCTGATTTTGAATTTGATGGGAACATGTTAAACAACAGGTCTAAGACACTGTGACAGGGAATCATCAGTTTTCATTAACTTTATTGCCGACTGGGGGAGAGAGCAGGGCGGTTTTAAGTGTGCCGCTCTAAAGATAGATGACAATGGGAAACTATGCTGAGCAACCCCATTACTGTAAAATACAGAGGCGACTCAAGTGTTTGGAAACTCAAAAGTGGAACGAAGGAAGATGCTAAATTGGATTACAGTCACCTGAAAACAGAGCTTGATGATGGTGACACTGCCTGGAAGTAGGAGTGGGCGATTTAACCTGAAATCCATATCACAATTCATTGTTACATTGGAAAACCATTTCTTTTTATAGTTGTCTGTACAGTCAAGATTATTTGTCCTTTCAGTGTATAAAATCTTATTACAGAACATTAAAAAGGAAATCAATGACTATAACTGCAAGTAACAGTAGTCAGTAGTTAGGGAGCCCTTTAGACATTTGTATTCTATATTAATGCTGCTGTATACATACATCTCTGGTTTGTCATTGAAGTGTGTTTTACACACAGACTGGATTCTCAAAACAGGGTGAGGAGATGGCTTAATTATATTGTAACGTCCCTAAATAAACAGGCAGTGAGACGTGGTGACTGGTTAAAAGTATTTTCAGTGACTTACTGATTACCAGTTAATGCCTAACCAATGGACAATTTACCACTGAAAGAAAAAAAAGGGTGATGACGATCATGACCTCGGCCGAGCCCCGTGACTGCAGACTGCAGTGTAGTGTTGCAGTTACCGTCACTCCCCTATGTGATGAAACAAGGAGCAAATATAATGTCATTATAATAGGACTGTGATATGAGACTAGATATTACTTTCGATTTTGGATATCGTAATATTGTAACTGTGCCTTTTCCTGGTTTTAAAGGCTGCATTACAGTAAAGTGATTCTTCTAAACTTGACAGACTGTCAGTCATTGTTAGTCACACTTCGTCATTACATCTGTATTAGTCAAGTCAAACAAGTCAATTGTATTTATAAAGCCCATTATCACAAATTACAATTTGCCTCAAATGGCTTTACAGCATACGACATCCCTCTGTCCTAAGACCCTCACATCAACTAAGGAACCCCCCCCCCACAGCATCAGCACAACAATGACCACGATCCCAGCTTAGCCGCAGTCCAGCAAAGCCGCAGTCCAGAACACAGCATCAGTGCAACCATTATCGATGATTATCAAAAATCTTATTGTGTGAATTTGTGAAAGCACTAATAGTCAACCCTACAATACGGTCAAAATATTAATGTCAAGGTATTTGGTCAAAAATATAATGATATTTGATTTTCTTCATATCGCCCAACCTGTTGTATACTATATCGTAACAATATTCTAAAAAGTTCAATAACATATTTGTTGCTTCCATCATGTTATTCCATCAGGGGAAGGGAGAGGTTATGGAGCTCAATTCAACACTTAAGAAAGAGACTGCTGTCGTGGTTAACTGTGGAATTTTCTGCCTTAACTTTTGTCTTTTCCATGCACTTGAGATTCTATGTGACATGACAATGATTTATGAGATGGAACAAAATTGCCGGCATTTCCTCTTAAAACTGAATTTATCTTTAGACATCTAATTTAAGTCTTTTGTGTATTTTGTTCCTTGAACTCTGAATGTGTCTAACTCGGCACCTTTTTTCCCTTAAAACCACCCTGCAAATTCTTTGTCATTTAACTCGTTTTACTCTATTCGGGGTAGACTCGGCACTAAAGTCTAATTACACTTAACTGCTAGGGTGGAACAATGCAGACTCAACTTTTCTCTGAATGACCGCACACAAAAGAACAAGCAGACTTTGACTGACAGTGATGGTAGTGTTTACGTCACTGTACGTTCAGCTGCATTAAAATGGATGGCTAGCCTTTCTTAGAGAATTTACGACATCATTTAAATTGTGCTGTTGAGACATTCACATTATCAGCCTCAGTATATTTCAGCACAGTACTACATAAAAGACATATGAAGTGAACTTCACTGGAGTGGATTCCAGTCACACAAAGAAAGGCAGACCCCATGCCAACTTTAAAGTTCAATGCATGTGTGGGCCAGTGGCCAAAACAATCTGCCAAGGGGCTATCCTTCTCTGTCAGTGTACAGAGGAGTTGTGACAGGAAAAAGCCTTGAGGGTAACTAAGCAAGCGAGACACATCTTCAGACTTCTTCCAGCTCATCTTGATTTAGTAGTTCAACTCAGAGGTCAAGATTCCACAGCTCTCTGAGGAGGAGCTCAAACTCTCTGTGGGGCAGAATCTGAGCATTTAAACCAAATGAAAAACACGTTTTCCAATGCTGAACGAGTCATTAAGCTTTGGAAACAAATGTTATCTCTTGCATATAGATTATATGTCATGCATGCAAGTATTATCTGTGTGGGTCCACCACAGCACATAATTCATTATGATATATAGTATTTATCACTCTCCAGACAGGTTTGTACAGAACATCTGTCCCACTAAAAGTGCACAGTAGCTCTGATCAGAAAAACAAAAAACAAAAA
Source organism: Plectropomus leopardus (assembly GCF_026936395.1). Lineage (NCBI taxonomy): Eukaryota > Metazoa > Chordata > Actinopteri > Perciformes > Serranidae > Plectropomus > Plectropomus leopardus. The sequence continues at coordinate 7,391,820 of NC_142185.1, forward strand.
AAAAAAGTGCCCTTGCACAACATGTAACCTCCCTGCTGGGCTGTTCAGGTGAGCAGCTACTTAAACGTGCTTGTCAATCAACACTTGACAACAAAAGCAGCAATATATTTTGTTTTTTGCACAAAATGTCATGGTATAATGAGAGAAATATTCAAGAAATCATCATAAAACAGGTCTGCATTTCATGAGGTGAGACACTCAGAGCCACAGCCCAGTTGTCAGAAGAACTTGAAGGGGATGGTGTGTAACCAAGGCCAGACCCCTGAAGACTACTGTTCAAGGCAAGCAAAAAACAAACCCAGTTGTGACTTTAACAATTCATTGCTGTTTTTCCAGCAAGGACAGTTCAACAAAAAGTGGTTGTTTTTTTACAGACATTAGTGCATTTATTGCAAGGATAGTAGGACGAAAAAGGGGTTGTTTTGTACAGAGACCCTGCTGCATTTCCTGCCAGGATAGTGGAACAAACTGCCACTTCTGGCATGATATCCGGTTGGGTTTTTTTTGAGAAACGATTACTGCATTTCTTGCTCAGACAGTGGCACAAAACGCGGCTATTTTTACAGACATTGCTACACTTCATGCTGGGACTGCTGCAGGAAACAGTTGGGGTTTTTTTGGCAAGAAACTGCTGCATTTCCAGCAGGGATTTTGCCCCCCAAACAGGGTACTTTAAGCCATGCACTAATCATAGCATTGTTAAGTTTCAGCACATCTGCTACATAACTAAAATTGTAACTAATCGGTGGTTTGCAAAAACATACTTTGCCAAAATGTTTCTGGGTATTGGGTTCAATGTCAACATGACTTCTTAATATCACATTGTTGGTAGGTATGTGGTAGATGAAAAATAACTGAATGTGTTTCAAATGAATAATTTACTTTGAGTTTTAAACTACCTCCTTTTTAAAAAATGGCAATGTCAAATATAAAACCGTCTTACCTTTGTTAGTCTACTACAGTGTTGTGCTCTTTGACAGTGCTACAATACATATTCATCCCTCATCATTTAGAGACCGAGATGAATAGGCCATTGGGATTTAAAAAAGGACAGATAACGGTGACACTTTTACAAGGATGGTGCTGTCTGAATCAATGCAAAGCTTTATGAAATAAGTTTCAGGTCAATACACTCCATTGCCTTTTAAACTCAGTTACCAACACCAGACTTAGTGAGCTCCAGATTTTTCAGCTCATAGCCTCTGATGAAAGACAAGATACTGTAACTGTGCCACAGTTCATAGACTGGCTTCACCACATTTCTACACTAAATATGTCATCGCTGACCCTAAGCCCAAACAAGGGCTCCAGGGAATGTGGCCTTGCTTTGTCCCAATGTGTGGGACATAATGACTGTGTACTTCAAATACCTCAATACCTCATTATCCACTGCAGACTTGTTAATGTTTGGGGGAATATTCAGATGAGTCTGGGTTCTGTTTAAATAAACAAAAGCAGATTTTTTTTAAAAAGAAATTAGTATGCTCTTTTGGTTCTGGCATGTGCTATTCATTTTGTGACTGTGTTGGGATTCTTATTTGGTATATTTTAAAGTGAATATATGTCAACAGCTCATATGATTAGTCAGGCTATTACATTAATTTTCCCAGCAAATATTTAGCAAATATTTCAGTTTGTTAATTTGTTAATCTGCTGCTTTTAACGTTTTATATGACAGTTAAATTAATATCTTTGTGTTTTTGGATTGTTGGTTGGGAAAAAATAAATAGAATTTGAAAACTTGGGCTTCAGGATTTTTTTTTCAGTTTTCTGGCATTTAAAGCAACTGAGAAAATAATCAGCAAATGAATTGGTAATAAAGTTTTTAGTCATTATATAATTTGGTTCACATGATAGGCAACCCCAAACAAATAAGGGTTGAAATCTGTGAATGGGACCATATCCAATGTTATCATGGATTGCAATACACTAGAATATCCACTTGTATGCCCTTCGTTAAAGAGTAAAGTTGTGCTTCACATTTATGTGTGTGAAAACAGGGATTCATACACATAAGTTCAGAATCTGACCAAATGTCTTCTCTTCTGTTCGTGAGATTTGAAGTCAAGTAATGGCCCAAAAAGTGTTTTTCCAGAATGTAATGATGTCGCAGTTAAATTGATCGATGACCTACATGATATTTTCATTATTTCATATTTTTATCCTATTAGACATTTGTGTTACATTTCCTTGTAATTAGTGTATAAATTCCTGAGTTATGGACAAAAACATGTTTTGTGAGGTCACAGTGACCCTAACATTTGACAACCAAATTCTAATCAGTTTATCTTTGTCTCACAGGGGACGTTTGTGCCATGTTTGAGGAAACTCCATCAAGGCTTTCTCAAGATATCGTGTTCACAAGAGTAAGATAAATGTAAGGTTATAGTGACCTTGAACTTTGACCACCAAATTCTAGTAAGTTCATTGTTAAGACTAACTGGACATTTGTGTCAAATTTGAAGAAGTTCCTTCAGGGTGTTGTTGGAATATTGCATTTATGAGTATGAGACAGATGAGGTCACAGTGACCTTGACATCTGAACACCAAAATCTAATCAGTTCATACTTGAGTCCAAGTAAACGTTGAGCCATATTTGAGAAAAGAAATCCCTCATGGTGTTCTTGAGTCATCAGGTTCATGAGAATAAGATGGATGCAAGGTCACAATCACCTTGACCTATGACCACCAAAATCTTATCACTTCATTGTCAATTCCAAGAGGACGTTTGTGCCAAATTTGAAAAAAATTGCCTCCGGCAATCTTGGAGGATCACATTCACAAAAATTAGACTTACGGATACAAAGCTGTCCAGACGGACGAACGGAAAACCTGAAAACATAATGCTTCCAGCCATTAACACATGCATTAAGTTTATTATGGTGATTGGTGATAATAGCAGCACCCAAAGAGACTGCTGGGCAACCAACAATAAAAGAGACTTTGCAAAAGTGGGCTGCATACCAGCTTTAAAGAAAGCAGAACACCTTAATCAAGCACTGGCATTTTTCATGTCAAAAGATACGATGCCATTTCAAATAGTTCAACAGCCTGGCTTTTAAAGATTGTTTGTTTTTATCAAAAAGTACTCATCTGTCTGTGATGTAGTGCAAAATTTGTTTTTTAACAAAATGTAAGGTCAAGTGATTCTAAAACTGTTTGTGCAATTATAAGAGTTTTACACATACTTTGATTATTAGCGTGACAATATCATGAACTGCAAACATTTGGCCAGGATAATCATGACATTAAATTTTCATATAGTCCCATGCCTCAAACTCACCACCATTTAGGACCATTCTTTGTCTTCAGGACTAAAAGAAAACGAACCCATTTGCCTTGGACTTAGCCACAACATGTTTTGTAAACATTTTTCCAAGTTTCTGGTAGACCATGGCAACTGGAGGCTTGATGTCCCTGAAATACAGACATGTGAGTAATTTTAATCAATATTTAATAACTTGAAATGTTTCCTGACAAAATAATTCAGCAGCTCATTACTGAAAATGCATTTCTGAATTCCAGCAGCAGCACTGCAGAGAAGCATTTATCACACACAACTCATTGTTTAGGAGTGTGAAACAAGCTTGTTCCTATTCGGTATTTGGCCGAAATGTAATAACAGCAAACCACAAGGTTTCTGAAGTACATTTACAGTACTGCAGAAAGCCCCTGTGAATGAGGGGTGGGGTGGTGACATCACATTTAATCAGCAGCCCAGAAATTTTTCAGGTGATTATTGTAACCAATAAACTACAGCAATAAACACAACAAAGCCATCAGTGCAAACAAACAGTACATGCGACCTGCAGAGATCAAAGTGGTTATTTTGAGGAAGCTTTACTTGGGAGACCTCGCCTGCGCCTCATCTTATCGCCAAGTAAATAAAATGGTTTGGAGCTACAAAAAGATCATATTGGATATTTTTGACTGTCTCCGACTCTGAAAAGTGTTTCATTTCCTGCACTTTATAAACACTTTATGAATAGGAGAGTAGATTAGAGGTTAGGGAGAGCTCACTTTGTATTTCACATCAGAGAGAAAGCAGGAAGAAAACAAGGCTTCTGCATTTTTAGTTTGAGGTAATGATTTCAGAAAAGGTAAAAATATACATACATTTGCAGTGTGTTTTACATAATTGATGTGTGCATCTTTCTTTACGTGAAGTACAATGAATATTGTAAAAGCTCAACAATGATGCAGTGACAAGGGTGTTAGAAATGAGGAGAGCAGCTCGTTTATTCAGGGGCTAGAAGAGGGAAGCCTGGGCTGAGCTTGTTGACTAGGCGGTGGGGTGGATGGGCACACAGGCAAAGTGATTAGCATCCATCACTGTCTGTTCCTCTCAGACAGCGAGAGGGCTGTGACAGATGAAGGAGGCACAATCAGGGGTGAAACAGCAAAGCATGGCAGAAGAAAGAAGGCTGGGGGGAAAGAGGATGAGCCGGGCCCGCTGAATGACAAAGTTGGGACATCAGCTTTTAAAGGTCAAGATAAGGATAGAAAAAAAAGCGTGCTTTGTGAAGATGACAGGGGTCTGAATACCTGTTGTTCGTGTGTGGGGAAAGCTAGACAAGGTGCATTAGTAAAACCTGAAAATTGTTCGCTGCAGGTAGAATTTTAATTTACACATTACTGTCAGTGAGGACAAACATCAGCCTGCAGGGTATTCCCACATCTTAACACAGGCTGCTATAATGCATCTTAAATTGACAGCACGACAGCATGGTCAGCAGTCATCAAAAAAATATGCCAATGCAAATGTAGGGTATTTGCACTTAAAGCAGGACTGCCTGCAGAGCATGACCATTCCCTCATATTTTGTTTTCCCCCAAGAAGTGACACTCCTTTGGTCACACTGGTGTGACTAAAGACCCTCGGCTAAGTGTATGAAATTTTGTGACTTCTAATTTTCCTCATGAGAAAGGTAGTTTCGGAGCAGTTTGGGGTTTAATGACAGTCCATTACAAAAAGAAAAAAACTGTAACAGCTCTATTATTTAGTGTTGATGCCTTTTGATTCTCTTTAGCAGACTAGTTAACCAGTGTATAATCAAACATGATCAAATCATCCTCTGGCTGCTATTCTTTAACTAAAGTTTATTTTTTCAACACATTCACAGAGATAAACCTCTGTCATCAGAATATTTCTTTCTTCACCATCTGCCATAAAGTGTATTTACTCTCATTCCAATGTGTCCAATCCAAAGTGTGTGGAGTTGCTTTACTGGGAATGTCATGCTCCCAAATGACAGTTAGTTTTCACCTCAAGCCAAGAATAAAATGACATTACATGGTTTCCACACATTCATTTATTTGTGGCAGCCCACCACTGTTAAAACATTTGCAATTACATATTGATTTTTTGATTTTGGAGCTGGAGTGTTGTTGGAATATATAACCTGTTTGGTTATTCATTGTACCACACTTTTGGAGTGCAGAGCGTACACTGTGCACAGACAGAGCAGCAGAGCACCACTTCAAGTGAAGCTTAAACTGTTCATTTTTCTGGGTCTAAAAGTTTGCAAAAGTTTTCAGCTGCTCCTCTAATCCATCGATCTGATCCGATCAGCTCTGACTAGATTGACAGATCAATGATCTACCCCATGACTTAAACACCACACACTGCCGCTGAGGAAAAAAAGGAGCTCATTAAGAGTTCCTCCTGCACAGCACTCAGAACCAGAAAGTATGCAATGCAATATGAACTTCATCAGTTGGTCACACCAGCCCATGATTTGGTAATGTCCTTTTTTACTTGATAGCTTTAATAGCAGAAAACAAAAAAAAAGAAATGTGCACTTCTTTAGCTTTGATGCAGCCCCTCTGCCTGCACTCAGCACTCTGTAGCATCACTCAATGTTGCGCCCACAGCACTATCTGACTGGTTACATGTCACAAGTAATAGCCTCATCAACACTGAGGGCTGCTGTGCCACAGAAGGGCAGAGATGTTGCAAACTGAAACTACATCACAGTCCTCCAAAGTTGCAAAATAACCCAGGTTTTTTCGCAGGTAACATTCTCACAATAAAATAGAACTTACTCTATGTAAGATCAGCTGTATGAGTTCAAGAACTATAAGGAGAAGAAAAGAAATTGCAATAGTGCCTGGATGTTGCATGAGATGTAACCAGGTTATCATAGATTAAAAAAACGCAGTGCAGTTATGATACCTTTTATACACCAGATATATGTAATGAGTAGAGACTGCACTGGCATGAATTTGATCAAGTAAAATTTTGCATTTTGTCTGCAGCCTAAAGCCCTGAGGCATATGCTAGAAAATTAACTAGTTGATTGTTCAGCTAAATCTTGTCAAAAGGCAAATGGGTTTACAACAAAGGCAGGGTGAAAAAGAAAGGTGATTGGATTTTGCAGAAACACAGACACAACATTTGTTCATGCACAACAGCTATTCTACCAAATCATTGATTCAATATTAATATGTTATATCTCTCGAAGTGTTATCCAAACTGGTGTTGAACTTTTAACCAACCAACTACCTCCTCAACTGCCCCAACTTAACTTTTTAAAGCTCTCTGGCCGTTCCTGAAACCTACAATGCTGAATATAGTTAATGAATTACTTATGTTCTGCCACTGTCCACACTAGCTTCAAGGCTGCTGTGGTTAAACATCTTCAAGAAAACACACCTTCACCCAGAGTGAATAATTATTCAAAAATAATTGAAATTGTTGTGTCTCAGCAACCTTCAGGTGCAGGAATTTAATAGCAATCTGAACCTTTTCAATCTGCATTCAGAGCCTGTCAATCCAGCGAAACTGCACTTACTGAAGTGGTTAACGATTTCTGCTTACTATGGATTCAGATTCCACCTCGGTGCTTCGATTACTGGATTTCAGTGCGGCTTTTGACACCATAGATCACTATGTGCTCCTGGAGCGACGAGAAAATCAATCGGGCTTCTCTGGCCTGGCTTTCGCATGGTTTAGCGTTACTTAACAGAAAGAACAGCGTACACCACATCAGAGTTTTAAATCTATCTGTAAATGTGTAATCCTGAATGTCTGTAGTGTAATTTTACTATCTTGTTCAACGTTTTCCTTATCTGTATTGAGGGTCTAAGGAGATATAGATAGAAAATATTGGCTGCTGTACAGATACTGAAACCCTGTGAGGCAAGTTTAGGATTTCTGATATTTTATATAAATAAAATTGACTTGACTATCCATCCAAGCTCACATCAAGTCTCTGAGGAGCCGCCCTCCAGGTCTGTATCTCTGTGCCTGCACAAAGAGGTAACCAAGACTGCTGTTAGAGCTGCAATTACACACTGGATTTCCTCACTGGCCTCATTTCTGGCCATACTGCCAAACAAGCTTTCCAAGCAAACACCAAACAAGCTGGTGAGCTGGATAGAGCAAAGAAACAACTGACAAAAGCCTCAAAACATTCTCAGAATTTTTTACATTTTGACAAGATATGTTTGAATCTGTGTGCCTTGTGACGTACCGACATAGAACACGGGTTAGGTTATGCATTATGGTAAAAAGTAGACTCTAACTATATATAGCCATATTAACTGGGCTCCATGGCTGAAACTAAATGAGGGGGTTCTTGACTCAGACCTGATTTTGGCATTGTGCGTAATGACACCAATTACGTCCAATCAAAATGTTTTCAATATTTATGGTTTTTCTTTGATTTGTATTAAATTATGCGTATGAATGGATTTTCGTGATTGGTGAGTTAATTGCCACTAATGAGGTAATGGGAGGTCATGCAGATTTAGTTTGTCACAGAGACTATACTGAGTTTTTGTTACCCATTTTCATCCATGTTGGCTACTGCTCCAATGTCAAAACCTTACCTGATCATTCCAAAACTTTAGAGAGGGATTGATTAAAGACCTGGCAGAACTCCCAACTGACAGTATCCTCATACCAAATCAACCCCAACTTGTTATGATATTAGAAAACTGTTCAAGTTATTCCTGGAAAGGTAGGGGATTACTACCAAAAGTAATAATTAGAAAAGGTCGAAGTAACACCCTGAATAACACTCACTTCTGAATTCTGAACTACAATACCTTACCTTCTGCAGCTACAGGGGTTAATATTATAGAGAAACTGTGTCTTGGCTGTCTGATGCCTCATACCTCTCTAATAAACTGTAGCTTTTCACCAGAACTTGTGACCTCAGTGGTAAGGTTAACCAGAATTATTGCATACTTTCTGAAAAATTCCATTGAAAGACCACAACCAGCAACGTATAATGGCTCAATTATGCTTCCTTTACATATGAAAATAGGTACAACCATTTCAAGTTATAAATGTCCCTGTCCTCATACTTCCATGCATCCTTTATATACAGAATAGTAATTTCCAAGGAAATAACTATATAAATTTGTAGTCATTACAAGGAAAATGTGTATTCCCCATAAAAATACAGCTGCATCCATATAAATATGTGTTAATTATTTATTTAATTGGAATAGGTTTACAAGAAGTAGGCCTATAAAACATGTTAATGGGAGCAAATTTTTTTTAAAAAAATGGTTGGATGTTGTAAGTATCTCAATTATATTTTGGCTCTTGAATCACAGATTTCATCCAAAATACCCAAATAGATAGTTGTTTTTTATTTTTCTTCTAGTAATTATTTTTTACCAAAAAAAGTACGACTGACAGACTGAGAAATTGTGCAAAAGTCTGCCATTGTAAGAAAGTCTTTGCTTTTGTGTGATGTCATCACAGTTTCTGTGAAGGAACCACAATAATGTCGGAAAGTGACTTACCTCAGACAGCCAAGTAAATGCCAAAGTGATAAAGAAGGTTTATGCTGCAGTCAACATCAAGCACAGACAACAGAACAACACTGAAATCCTGACTGTGTTTTGCACAGGGAGGCCGCATTGTAATGAGCCTAAATAAATCTAATTAGTTTTAATGTGAATGATCTTTATGGAGGAAGCTTCCAGGCTGATAGTGTGGAAGAATATAAATAATGTGCTTGAGAAGGATAAGTATTTACTCCAGACTGCAGCCTTGGCAAAACATCTACAACACATAAATAGCCATTCAGGCCTGCGAGGATGAGATATGCAGTATACTCCGAGAGAGAGAACAGAGAAATCAGCCTCCCAACTAAAGTGCTAAACAATATCAATAAAACACACATAACTCCTGCCAATTCATTACCAGAAGGAGGATAATGCAGTCATGTTGTCTCGAGCAGACAAAAAAACACCAGCTGCAAAGCACTGAGGCCTGCCCCTTGAAATTAATGGGACTCATCAAGGAATAAAAGAGCCATAAAAAGCGGTCTGTTTTCGCCCACGACGACTGACTTCTTGAATTAACTAGGGACGCTTTGGACAGACGTATGCCAATGATTTCTTTGGAGGTGTTGGATCAAGAAGACATGCGCTATAAAGCCTCAGCCAAATTGGAACACCAATGCAGTCAGTGTAAGTCTGTCTCCCTGTCTGATTTGCTCAGAGCCATCAGCTCTAAACGCTGTTTGTCAGCTCCGTAAATGCTCAACATGATCTGCGATGGCACGATGAAACGCAGATATCTGATGCCATCCTCTGCGCGGTGCTTTTCAGTAATGTGACTATAACAAGGGATGCAATGCAACACATGGAGAGGCCTGTTGTGCCAAATTGCAACATAGTTGCGATGCCCAGGCCGTATGCCCATCTGCTCCTCCATAAAACAGAAATGTCACAGTGTAATGTGCCTGTCACCTACAGTCAGTTCACCATGCCAGCATCTGCTTTTGCATTTTATTTTGATATGTAAATCAGGTCCAATGTTGAAAAATTGCAGAACATGTTCACATATTTTGATGTACATCACTTACATCATCCAGGGAGCAGATGTATAAACAATATGTAGGCACAAAAAACATGCGCACACAATATGCAAAACATAAACTGGGATCTATAAATGAGGAAATAAGGCTTGTGAATGTTGCCCAGTTCCATAATGAGTGAGATTTGAGAAACAAAATCACGCATACGTGCAGCTAAATCTGACAAAAACAATGTGTATGCATATTTCTGTCTGACTTTTAGTCAGACAGAAGAGTTAGAGTTTAGAGTTAAAAGTTGGTCATGAACCTCAGACACTAAAGTTACCGTTCTATAGACACTTAAAAAAGTACTTCACTGCTGGAAAGATGGTCTTTTCATTAGACTTTGCAGTAGAAAGACGTAGGAACTTCAGAAATTGGTGCTACATGACCAGAGATTTCAAAGAAAAATGACACACTGCACAATAGGTAGAAAAAATACAACTGCGAGTCGTTTTTTTTTCTTTGCTAGTCAGCATGCTGTGCAGTATACTACTGGGGACTAATTTGCTGTGGAGTGAGCAATCTCAACTTTCACGATACTCTTTGGTTCAGGCTGCAGCGGACGTGATGTAGCAGCACAGAGGAAGGCAGGCTTTGCACTATCAGGCTCTAAGATAACACTATCTTCTCTTTTCTGCTTAGAACTGGTCAATTTACAGCTTATAGCAACTGAATACGATACATTCTCTAGCTTTTGTTTGATATCTGGTGATGGCAAAAACTGTTGCACATCTCTTATCCAATGTTAGCGCAGCTAGCTTGTTTACTATACTGAGCGAATACTGCTGTCATATTAAACCTTCAACTGAGTCTGTTAAAACTTTAGAATATTCGTATTGAACATCCAAATCTGATTCTACCAACATAAGTCTGGATTGGGCACAGCCCTATGAGTTTTACAATTTGACCTCAGTTATTTTAGCCTTAGTTTTTACAAGGAAACATTATAGCCCCCACTTCCTGTTCACCAATTCTCATATTATAGCCAAACAGTGCACTAAAATATGTTTCTGAAGACATTTTAGGTGAGGAATAGACAAGACAAAATTGCCTTGTTTTAGAGTTTGGTCTGAGTATGAGAGAGAGAAAATACACACACACACACACACACACACACACACACACACACACACACACACACACACATACATGCGAACATGAATAATAGGGGACTATCTAAGTGTACTATCCAAGAGGAACCTTTTATTAGCAGTCATTTTAAAAATACAAAACTAGAATTGAAAATTTACTTTTGAGGTCTTCTTTCACAATATTACTGCAAATGTGATTTTTACAATTTTTAAAGAAATTGCCAAGAGGGGACCTGAAGCCTTGAGCGACGCCTGCATATCAAAGGGGACATCCATACTGCAGTCAAACTGGTTTATCCTGGTTCTCTCACCTATAGAGTGCTTCTTTTTCACTAAAACTTCATTTGTATCTTTAAAAATGGGTATGTAAACTTTATTGCTTGCAATATATCAACATCTTTTGTGATAATAAATATTACAGAAATAATACTTGCCAAAGCAAAGTATATCTTTTAAAGAAGGCTCCCATAATCCTGTGAATTCAGTTTTATCTTACTATTTACTGTTAATAACTTTATTGTTGTCTTTGTTTTATATATATATATATATATATATATATATATATATATATATATATATATATATATATATATATATATATATATATATATGTATATTTGACCAGACCAATTGTAACTACCAATGTATCGCAAAAATTCAGAAAAATAAATCTATAAACAGTAACATTATACATAAATGATCAGCAATATAATTACTTATTTTAATAAATAATGTATTTATTTTAATTAATTAATCACTATAAAATGATTTAACACAAGTTCAGACTAGACCTTAAAAGCTGTTTGCTTCCAAAAGAAAGAAATCAAACTGTGACATGACAGATGAGCTCAGGTCCAGAGAGTCAGTGGCGTTTCTGGATTTTGTTGAATCTGGCTTTCACTTAGCATAGTAGAGTCTTAAATTGCATTTATAGATGCAGTGATGAACTGTGTTCACTGTCAGTGGTTTTCAGTGTCCCCAAGCTCATTTTGTGATATCATGTTGGCATTTAATGCAGTGCAGCTTTATGGGTCAAAGGTCATGGCCATTCATTTTTGGTTTTTAGCCTTGTCCCTTTTATGCAGAGATTTCTCAAGGTTCTCTAAATCTTTTCATGCTATTATGGCAGATAGTTAATGGATTTGAACAGCAAATATCTTGTTTTGTAATGTATTCCTTTGTGTTCACAATAGTTTTTCAGTGATGGATGAAACACCTGTGTTTGTTAGTGTATTTTAGCATTATCTAATCTAGACCCCATTCAAAGATGTTTGTTTTTTAATGACTACAGTCTGTAACACATACTACACACACTGGCATGCAGCATTGTCACAGTGCACAGAGAGTGTGCGTGAAGTGAAAGGCACATAATAAATGTTAAATAAGTTCACAATGACACTCAGCTTTACAGGACTTTACATTCCAGTATTGTAAACTGAAACTTTTCTTTAGCACTTAAAGTTTAACTGGTATGTTAGTGTTTTTTGATGGGCATTGAAATGGTGATGAGCCACCAACAACTCATCTCAAAACCATCACAACAGGATACACATCTATGAATGGGCCTTCATAAGTCGACTTCTGTTTGTACTCTTTGAACTTTGCACTCTAAAAAGAAAAAAAAATGTCCACACTCCATTTCCTTTTGAAAGAAAACTAAAAAAGGAGTTTTAAATTAAAATTATGTAACATCAAACTTTGACTTGACCTTTAAAATTGTTCAATTTCCAAAATACTTACCTGACCAGTTTTCACAAGTAGTGAATGTCAATCAAGTTTTCAATATACTTGTGTTCTCAGTCATGTACTTAAAGAAATGCAATTGTTTGTTGGTGCACATTACAGAAGAAGGTCCACCCTTGAGTAGGATATAATGACATGAGTCCACTGTTGGCTGGTACATAATGTCACAAGTTCCTTCTAGATAGCAGATGACGTTCACACTCAACCATGTAAAGCACATACAAACATATTTAATAATACTTGTGAAAAAAAAAATCTCATCTGAATAATGTTACATTTCTTCTTCAAATATGATTTGTTAGTATGTTTGTGTAACAGAATATAAAGGCTCAACTTTAGTGGCTGGCTTAACCTTTTATGGCTTGATACTGTATTAATGGGAAATTATGCCCATTTCTAAAATACATACATATTATTTCTATGATCTAAGGCAGTCTAAAAACATTAGTAAACATGGGCAACTCGCCCCATATCCAAAAACTGGAGTGCTTGTGATGTCATGTGATATAAAGTGTAGAGTTGCTCACTGATATGAAATTGTGAAAAGATTTTCTAGATGACACTGAGAACAGCCAGAACAATGTTATAAGTATATAGGAACATTTTCTGTTACAGAACTGACAACACCAATATAATAAAGTTCATTTGGGTTTAAGGGATAACAAACATTCTGTTGGTCCCCAAAATTAGGCTCTCGATGAGCAGAAGGAGCAGCTCCAGACTTTATACTTCATGACATTGCAAGTCTGAGACTTCTTTCTCTAGTGTCTAGATCAGAGATATCACATACTGGCTGATCCTTGGCCATGGAAAAACATACTGGAATTCCTACTTTAGATGTTCACCTTTACAATGAAGGGTTTCCAGAAAGGACCAAACGATATAAAGGTCAGCAACAGTATTTGCTGATTAATCATAAAAAATAGATTTATTATCAGACTTTTACTGGAAATTCCCATTAAGAGTTATTACAAGCAGGATCTCTTTTACAATGTATATAAGGTGCTTTTCAATTTATATGCATGAATGCATTTTCTTTGTTGATCAACATTACAGAAAAAGGGCCACACATATAGAATAAGCGACGGTGGTCCCAAGTTGGCTGGTACATAATGACACAAGTTCCTTTTGGATAGGACAGAGTGATATTCACACTCCACCATAGATTAATGAAAAAGAAATAGAAAGGTGCATTTTGTAAAGAGAAAATATCTAATTCAAAGATGTATCTATTCAGTAAAGCTTCTCATTGTTTAGTAAATTGGCACCAGAAATGTTGCCATTGTAGCTTTTTAAAATAAAGGCTATAATGTGAACACAATTATAACTTGTCTTAATATTCACTGTGACGTGACAGATGAGCTCAGGTCCGGGGAAGTTGGCAGTGTTTCTGGATTTTGTTGATATCTGGCTTTCACTTTGCATAGTTAAGTCTTAATTTGCATTTATAGATACAGTGATAAACTGTGTCCACTGTCAGTGGTTTTTAGTGTCCCCAAGCTCATTTTGTGATATCCTTCAGTCATGTTGGTATTGAATGCAGTGCAGCTTTATGGGTCAAAGGTCATGGCCATTCATTTTTGGTTTTAGCCTTGTCTCTTTTATGTATTTCTCAAGGTTCTCTGAATCTTTTCATGCTATTATGATAGGTAATGGATTTGAACACCAAATATCTTGTTTTGTAATGTGTTCCATTGTGTTCAAAATGAATAGTTTTTAGTGATGGATGAAACACCTGTGTTTGTAAGTGTATTTTAGCATTATCTAATCTAGACCCCATTCAAAGATGTTTGTTTTTTAATGACTACAGTCTATAACATATACTACACACACTGGCATGCAGCATTGTCACAGTGCACAAAGAGTGTGCATGAAGTGAAAGGCACATAATAAATAATATAATAATACGATAAGTTCACAATGACAGCTTTACAGGACTTTAAATTTGTATTGTGAACTAAAACCTTTCTTTAGCACTTAAAGTTTAACTGGTATGTTAGTGTTTTGATGGGCATTGAAATGGTGATGAGCCACCAACACCTCATCTCAAAACCATCACAGCAGGATACACATCTATGAATGGGCCTTCACTAGTTATCTTCTGTTGACCCCATTCAAAGAGGTTTGTGCAACCCAGAACTAAGTTTTTATTATTGTTATATCTATTTTTTGGTTGTTTTTGATAACTATAGTTGGTAACACATAGAGTTGTAAATTAGTTGGCAAATACAGGGCTGGTATACAGCATTGTCACTGCGGCACAGAGAGTGTGCATGAAGGCATGTGAGATTGCTAAAATAAGTTTACATTGACACTCAGCTTTACAGGTGTTTACATTTCCAGTGTTGTCAACTGAAACAACTCTTTAGCACTTAAAGTTTAACTAATGTTAATGTGTTTCTGATGGCCAATGCGTTAAAAATTCAGACAAACAGAGCCACTGAGAGCCAAGATGCCCTACTGCTTTAGAGGGCCACTTAATAAATAATTACCTTTCAATTATTTCCAGTGATATTACATACATGTGGTTATTATGTCACTTCCAGCAGATGTTTCTTCATGTGAAAAACATGTTTAACTCCTTTTTGAATAGCTTGTAGTCAATTGTGCAATTGACGACAAATGTGGAATTCTGCTTGTATTTCTACTCTTTACAGTTTAACATTATCTTACCCAACATCCACTTGTTTAACACAGGAAAGAGGAAAAAGCCATGTTTCAGTCAGATACAACATCTAGGATATGAGAAGTAAGCAACCCTGAAGCCCAAAGTGTAACGTCCTCACGACCATAACGACCATCGTCAGCTAGAAGAAACCATCCCCCGCACTGCAGGGAATCAAGGCCTGACAGATTTTCACAGGCTGACTTGCAGAGAATCAAACCCCTCACCCACTGCAGGTCACTCACTTCTCAGTGGCAGCAGTCTCCACTGTTCAACACTCAAAGTTAGGGATCTGAGAATCATATGGTGCTGGTCACTCCACCTCTTCAGTGTAGAAGAAATTACATATTTTGTCCACTTCATCAACTGAAGGCCAGTAAATATAAAATATATCTATAAAACTGTGTGTGAATGTAATAAAGATAGATTGCTTTCAAAGAATGCACAAAAGCCACTGAATCAAATGTACATAGATCATACAGAGATGAATAACATTTTTTTCCACACATATGAATACTCGGCCTCTTTTAGGGATGCATCTTACTCCATAAATGTGATAATTTTACGTGTCGGTATCATCTTTCTGAAGCTGGCAATACTGTATTATAGGCATCATTAATAATTTGTTAACTGACTGTTAATTATACTTTTGTCAATACTCCTTGATAACCAATGAAAAAACAAAAAAAGTAAATCATACAATATAAATATCTCTTGGATAGATAGACCAAATATTTATAACACTTTGTTAACTATTAATAGTTGGTTTGAAAACTGTTTATAAACATTGTTTGGATGGTTTCTATAAAGTTGCAACTGCTAATGGTAATAAACTGTTAAACTGTTAACAAATACCATGGCAGATCTTGAAATACTATTTGGAAGACCATTATAAAGTTGCAGTTGCTATTTAAATCTTTTGAGTCACTTAATAAATAATGTCTTTCTAAGCACTTTGTAAAGTATACATACACGTTTGCTCTTCATTAAATTTTAATAGGTTACAATAATAACCCACTACATTTATCTTTGGCTCAAAGTTGCATGTCAACATTGACTTTCTGTTCATATATGTGTTTAAAATGATAATCACACAATCAGGACACAAACATGTACTCTTTATGTAGCTCACCTATAAAACATTTAAAAGGGCCAAATTAGTTTTACTCCATACAATCAATAACCATTGACAACATTTTAACTATCTAAATAATGTTTGTAGATGCTTTACAGAGTATCTAATTCTGTAGTATTGTTTTACCTCTTTAGTTAAAACAGAAACTTTTATTATAATTAGAATAATGAAATGTAAACTTGAGGCAATAACCTGTGCAACATCAAAATGGTATGTCATGAAATAACAGATGTAATCATTAGGTGACTGAATATGTTCAACTACTTAAATATCCATAATAGTACAAGTTTTGAAAAAAAAACCCAGTATTTAAAATGGGAATTAAAGTGGAGAATACCTACTCCAGACAATTTCAGGTGTTCTTCCCAATAATCCAGGATGTTGTACTAACCAAGATAAGCAGTGTGTGCTACTTGTTAAACCCAGGATGGGGGAATAAGCCACGTTTCAGTCAGGGGTCTAAATCAGATACAGCATCTTGGACATGAGAAGTTAGCAACCCCTTAGCTCAATGTGTCATGTGCTAACGACCATCGTCAGCTAGAAGAAACCATCCCCGCACTGCAGGGAATCAAGGCCTGACAGATTTTCACAGACTGACTTGCACAGAGTCAAACCCTCACTCACTGCAGGTCACTCACTTCTCAGTGGCAGCAGTCTCCACTGTTCAACATTCAAAGTTAGGATCTGAGAATCATATGGGTGCTGGTCACTCCACCTCTTCAGTGTAGAAGAAATTACATATTTTTGTCAGCTTCATCAACTGAAGGCTCATAAATCTAACAATATATCTATAACACCATGTGATTGCTTACTTAATAATGCAGAGCACCACTGAATCAAATGTTTAACATCTTAGAGAGATGAACAACAATTTTTTCACAAACAAATGAATATTTAACCTCCTTTAGGGATGCATTTCGCTCCATAAATGTGCTGGTAATTTTACATGTCAATGTCATCTTTCCTAAGCTGGCGGTTAACAGACTGTTAATTTCACTTTTGTCAATACTACTTGATAACTAATAAATAAATTGCAACTACTGATGGTACGCTGATACACTGATACACTACTGATGGTATATTGTTAAACTGTTAAAAAATACCATGTAGTGGATCTTGACATATTATTTGGAGGCCATTTTAAAGTTGCATTTGCTGTTTTAAATCTTACAGTCACTTAAAAAATGCTTTGTTTCTCAGCGCTGTATTAAGCATGCATAAACGTTTGCTCTTCATTAAATGTTTTATAGGTTAGAAAACTATTTATTTTTCATATATAAGTTCAAACTGATTTATGACCAAACCTTTTAAATTTATATCACTGCAGCTCAAATGAAAAGGGTTCAGGAGGTGAAAAATGGACTACATAAATTCAACATTACAGATCAATAACAAAACCTATGTTACAAAACTACAATAATCCACCATGTTTTTCTTTGGCTCAATGTTGCATTCTGACGACATTTTACTTCTGTTTCCTGAATATGTTTAACATGATGATCAGACGATCACTCTTACTCTTTAGTTTTGTTTTACTCCTATAGTTGAAACCAAACCTTTTATTATGATTAGAACAATTAAATGTTAACTTGGCACAATAAACTATGTAACATCACAATGGTTTGCCATGAAATTCATGTAATTATTAGGTGATTAAATATGTTCAAATATTTAACTATCCAGTAAAAAAAAAGTACAACTGTTGTATCAGTATTCAAGCTAGTGGGAATTTGAGTGGAGAATTATATGCCCAATCTGTAAACTTTTAGGATGTTCTTCAATAATCCAGAGATGTTGTACCAGCTAAAATAAGCACTGTGTGCCACTTGTTTAACCCAGGACAGGGGACAGACCCATGTCTCAGGCAGTCAGAGTTGGATGTAACATTCTAGCTAATATAAATTAGCATCTCTGAAGCTTAATGTGAATGGCCTATTGACCATCGTCAACAACAAAGAAACCAACCCCACACTGCAGAGAGAATCAAGGCCTGGCACAGAGCTGCACACTGACCCTCACCCTCCAAGTCACTCATTTCTCAGAGGCAACCTTAAAGGCACATGGGTGCTGGGACACTCCACTCAGTCAATGTGGAGGATTGTTTAATGCTTACATCATAAACTAAAACCTTTAAGGAATTTGAAATTCTTCATATAAACCAAAACTGTGTTGAATAATAATAAGTCCCTCTGGTCACTGCAGCATGCACACAGAGAGATGGCAAATCATTTAATCCAATACAAATAGTGAGTCAGCCTCTGTTAAAGACACAATCCATAAATGTGTGGTAATTTTGCATGCCAGTACACCCATTTAAAAACTCTCGTAGTTCCTCTCCTACAACAGAAGACTTTAAAGGTCGTATACAGCAGACAATCAATCCAAATCTCTCAAGCGTTATTTTTTTATTTTACTTGAAAGTGAATCCTATTTTGATCCTAGTTCTGCAGTTTTTGTATTGTTGGCTGTTTTTATATTTCTTTAGTTGTTTTAGTAGTTGTAGTTGTTTTGGTTTTCTTGAGATCTAGTAATGTGTATATACAATTTTGTCTGTCTAATGCAGATTTAAGATTAATTTAAAACATTGGAGAAAATATACAACAAAACAAAAACAAAACAAAACAAAAGTGTCATTTTGTACAGGCCAAGAGGGGACAACGTGTGGACTGACTTTCCTTTTTAGAATTTAAAGTTAAGTACAGCCAAAAGTACAGCCAAAACCTATAGAATTTGAAATAGTTCATCTCAGCAGTTGAACAGAGGGTTTCAGAGGTTAATCATTCCTCTAACTGACTTATCCTGTAACTGAGACAAACTGATTGTCACAAAACCTCCCATATTATAAATACCATTAAAGATTGCTCTCGTCATTTATATCATGATGGGTTGTCAATGTGTTTTCAACACAAGGTAAAAAGGAGCACAATCTTAAACAGCAACTAAAAAACTTATTCAGGTGCACGATTCCAAAAACAATGTACGAAAAACTAAAATGATATTTCTATCTCCAATTTCCTAAAAAATAAATAATTTTATTATTACATTTTGTAAAGATTATTTTCTTTGAACAATAATGCATCTAACTTCTTTTTCCTATTCTTTTGTCATTTATCCATGTTGAAATGGGAATGTCACTCTATACTATATATCTAAGATGGAACTTGTGTCATTATATACCAGCCAACAGTGGACTCATGTCACTTTATACAACTCAAGTGTCGACCTCTGTAATGTGGAGCGACAAATAAAATGGATTCCTATAGATGGGCACACATACATTGGATTTCAACCATAACAGTCAGTCAGTCATTTTCTGTAACCGCTTGTCCTCGTAAGGGTCGCGGGGGGGCTGGAGCCAATCCCAGCTGTCACCGGGCGGAAGGCGGGGTACACACTGGACAGTTCGCCAGACTATCGCAGGGGCCGACACATGATCTAACAACCACACACTCACAACCGCACTTTTAAGGGCAATTTAGAGTCATCAATTAACCTGAGCTGCATGTCTTTGGACCGTGGGAGGAAGCCGGAGACCCGGAGAGAACCCACGCTGACACGGGGAGAACATGCAAACTCCACAGAAGGGCCCCTCGGACCGAACCCGTTCCAACTGGGATTCGAACCAGGGACCCTCTTGCTGTGAGGCAACAGTGCTAACCACAAAGCCACCGTGCCGCCCTCAACCATAACAATAAATGCCAAATTCAGCTGATTCCTGTGAATTCTGGGAGACCCTGCAATTTTGTCAAATCACTGCAACTATACAGAATTCTTAACTATTTAAACCGGTTAAAATCTGATTTTCACTGTACGTCTGCCCACAACTAATCTACTCAGTTCCTCAGTTGCCCTCTAAGTCTTTCTGAGTGGCTCTGATGTTTTACAAAGAAGACTTTGGACCAGCAAAGCTATTTTTTAAATTATTTGCTTCATTTTATGCAAATATTGGCTCTGAAAAGGCATCATTCAATGATGATGAAACTTTATTCCTTTTTTTTAAAAAAATAATAACATTTTTGTTTTAATATTCTTTTCCCAATAGATAAATTAAATTTTAATCCTCAAAAATAAAACCTAAAAATTGAATGGCATTTTTTTTGCTTATAAAACTGTTAAATGGAAGTTTTTGAGTAAATCATCCATATTCTCAAGTGATGCTAATTACGCAAGATGTATGCAGATGTGCCTCGCTGTCTGGCTGTCTACTGACGATAATAACAATGCCAGCTGGCTCTGTCCGTTATGTTCTCATCTCACATCATCCTGCCATGATCCAGATTGATGCAGTATGTATGTATTTGAAAAGTTAACAATGAGAATGGACTGGGGTAGCCCCTTTTTAAACACAGTGTCAAGCTATAAAATGGTAAAGAACATCCACAACGGCTGAGCCTTTTATATTCAGTTACAAAAATACATACTTACAGATCCTTTTAGAAGCAAAAAAAAATTACATGATTTAGTTTAGATATATTTACAAGTAACTTGTGTCATTATGTACCAGCCAACTGTGGACCCCTGTTGCTTTATACTACACAAGTGTGGACCTCTTTTGCCTGTAGAGTAGATCAGCAACAAAATGCATTCCTGTGATTATAGAGAAACAAAACATATGTACATTGTAAGATTGACAGAAATCTAGTGCTTCTAGTGCATCTAAAAACTCAAAGGGAGTTTTGGAGGATTGAGCTAATCTCAAGGTTAAGTTAAATTCTGATAATAAACTAATTTAAGCAATTCATTAAAATTAGTAAAGATCTTGCTGGTATTTTCTCTCCACATTTTCTTCCTACCATTATTATTATTATTATTATTGTTGTTGTTATAGTTATTTCTCCTTTCTTTAGATTTTAAAATATTTCCTTGCCCTCTGGGGAAGCTTGTGATTGTAAAACAGTGTCAAGCTAGATGGATTAAGCCATCCACTAAAACTGAGCCTTTATAGTTTGTTATAAAATATTAGTTATAATTATAATAATCACAGTCATTGTAATCATAGTTGAGGAATAATTTTGAATTATTTAGGTGAGATTCTTTTATTGTGTAAGTCTTATCTATCTCATTTTATTTATTCTTTACATGGTGGAGTGTGAATCACTCCATGCTATCCAAGAGGGAACTAATTGTCATTATGTACCAGCCAACAGTGGACTCATGTTGCATTATCCTATGTTTGGACATGTTTTCTATAATGTGCACCCACAAACAAATTACATTTCTAAGGAGTACAGACTGAGAGTGTATATTGAAGTATATTGAAAAACTGATTGACATTCAGTGCTTGTGAAAACTGGTCAGGTCAGTATCGTCAGGGACTGAACAACTTTAAAGGTCTAGTCAAGGTCTGATGTTACATCATTTTACATAATTAAACCTAAAAAGAAAAAATCTTACTGCTGATCATTTTATGTAAAGGTTTATTCTGCTTGGATTATAGTTTTCTTGCTTTTTTTAAGGCTCTAAAATACTGATTTCTCTCCTGCCTTCTGGGTAGCCCTTTATTTTAATACAGTATAGAGCTTAAAACTTATGAAATCACCTAAAGCCAAGCCTTGAATTTTAATGCAAAGACTAATAACAAATCACGTTTCAGGAGACTGGTGTCTTTATTAACCCTATCATGCTATTTGTATCATATTTGATACATTACATTCTGTGGCCTTCATGTCACCCACATTAACATTACTAAAGCCTGTTTAACGGCCCATCTGCAGTCTGAAAGGCTGCTGGGGAGAGGAGTGTTAAAAGCGACGTGTGTGAATGGGTCGTTCAAATACCAGCTCCAACCAGGAGGGAGAGCTCTGAATATGGATATAAACACTCACACACACTTTGGTCCCCTCTTGGCAAAATCTGAAAAATTTCACCAGAGGCCATAACACATGATTTTATGATGATTTAGAGCATGTCCAAGTGGGGACTTAAAAATGTCCCTATTAGTTTTGCCGTTCCCTGTTGGTGACTGTGTAACGATGAGTATGTTCCCTGTTATATATATGCGCGAGTGCACACACACACACACACACACACACACACACACAAACCTGTGAATACGGGATGTTATACTTGCTTTTTTCCGCTTTAATCAAGTTTGCTAAGAAGTATGTAGACAAGAAAAATCATCTTTACATCTGACTATACATCTTGTGGTTGTCTTTGTCCAGCCCCTTAGTTTAAATTGGTTTAAATTACTCACTTGGCAGTGTAATTTGTTACAGCCAGTAGCAGGTGTTTCCACTGAATGTATAAGCACTGAAGTGAAGGAGTAAAGTTAGGCTTCCTTCTTTGAGTGGATAGCTTATTCTGCACTACAGTGAGAGTACTGTAAGGCATGAGTCAGATAAGCTGCCACAGGGTCGTGATCAGGCGCTGAGCTGTAGGAATACAAATGTACCCCTAAGCCAACAATATGCATCACCCTGTGGAAGCAGACTTTTGCAATCTTTTTGACCACCAATAGGCAGAACAGGGGAGCTTAACAAATTAAAGGTCATCTCCTTTAATGTCGAGGAGTTTGCTGTCAGTATAGGAATGAAGGTGTGTCAAATGATGCACAAATGATGCACAACCGCAATCGCAAACCAATTTAGCATTCAGTCCACATGTGCTGAAAGTTACCGTCACTATCAAATTTTGATAGCTTCGAGCCCTAATTGTGAGAG
Organism: Plectropomus leopardus; assembly: GCF_026936395.1. Taxonomy (NCBI): domain Eukaryota; kingdom Metazoa; phylum Chordata; class Actinopteri; order Perciformes; family Serranidae; genus Plectropomus; species Plectropomus leopardus. The sequence goes on from NC_142185.1 coordinate 7,414,942, forward strand.
GCCATGTTTCTCATCCCATTACCTTATCTCTTACAAAGGCAGAAGCCACATTCATCAGGAAATTACATCGCATGGAGACTTTCATTAATCAAAATGTATAACCTTATCCATGCCTAAAGTATGCCAAGCAGTCCTCATTGACATTCCGCTGTGACCCATCCCTTCAATGACACAAAAACATGCACAAGTCGGAGGTTCTTTTTGCTAAATGTAAACACTTCATTGCATTAACAAAGGCGATCATCCGTTAAAATAACTGTCAAATATTGTCACTATACGAATAAAGCAAATATACAGCTGAAAGTCTGCAAATCTGTGACTAATTTCAGTTTTTCAGGGCATTCTAGCTGCAGGCACTGAATCCAGACAATAAGGGTGGGAAGGTAGGCAGAGAGAGACAGAACCAGCACCCAGCATGCAGTGCCGCACACAGAGCCAAAGATGTAGACCACATTAAATCAAATCAGCCGCTGTGATTTGCCTCAAATCAGAGGAGGTCTAGAGTCACGGTGTGAAAGCAATAATGTAATGAGGCTGATGGGAGCTTTCTTCTCATCAGCTCTCTCGCTCATTTTCCTCTGTTATTGCCCTCCCTTGTCTCAGTTGTGATTTACTTACAAGATCAATCTGACCCATCTTGGAGACAGTGAAAGACATTTCCTCCAAATGTCAATGGGCAACAGATGGCTATGAATACCAACACACCTTTTGCATTTGCTCACCTTTTCTACTCGGCCTTAGCAGCTAATGTTTAAAGATCTCTAGTAAGAGGTTAATGAAACTGACTCCAGTACTTTAAAAGAGCTGTACATGACTCAAACATTGCTGCAAAATACTGTCAACTAGGCTTGGGCAGTATCAAAGTATAACAGTATACCAAGGTAATTTAGAAATCCTGAAGGTACGTTTTTCAATAACGTCATAAATACAAGTGCTCCTCTTTCTATTAAACTCATTGTATGTAGCGTACAGCATGCACCACAGGGGCTCAGTTTTCCCCGTACACTTACACCAACATATTCCGTATACCCAAGTGAAATTTCTGAAAAGTATGAAAAATAAGATACTGCCCAAGCCCATTTTCAAATGACATGTTCAAAATACTCCTTTTAATATACTACATTAGGAGCTAAGGAGTTTAGGGCTGAAATGATGAGTCAACTTGCCGCAAGTGATGTTGCAGCATGCTGTGTTGAGCTGAACTTTTGCAAGACGCCCTGTTTTCATATATTCCTGTCGTTCGCTTTGAAAGCCCAAAAGTAGACGAGAAACGGCTGATTCAAAAAGTTGAAGTGAGGTGTCTTTAAAATACTTCCTCATTTCACAACAAATACCTAAGTAAGGTGGCAGCTGGCTCGAGGGAGATAACTAAGCAGCTGAAGTTTCTAGTAAACGGCCATAGCAGCACTGTTGGCTATAGTGTATATAATTTACAGTAAAAATCATAATATAAAAAATGTTTTCTGTTTTAAAGGTACAAAAATAGGTAGATAGCAAGAATTCGCCCATCTTTTAAGTAGTTCCCCTCCAGTATGATCTCAAGCATAGAGCTGATAAGTTTGCAATTGTTTACATCATATACCAGAAGTGATTTTTTTAAAAATATATGTTATTTTTGGAGCTTTTTGCATTTATTTGAGAGGACAGTTTAAGTTTTAAAGGGGGAGAGAGAGGGGATGACATGCAGCAAAGGGCCGACGGTGGAATCAAGCCTGCAACCATTGCGGAAAGGGCGTAGCCTCTGTACATGGGGCACCCGCTCTACCAACTGAGCTATTAGGGGCCCTGGAAGAGCATATTTGATGGATTCAGTGTGGGAAGTAAAGCTCACTTGTTTTTAGGACACCGTATTAAGCCTACATGGGGTAATTATTTTTGCCACACATAATGGCCTCAGACATTTAAATATGTCGGACCAAAACAGATATTCCTGGTCAGCAATCAATAATTACTGGATAATGGAAAACCTGAGCACAAAAGTGCTGACTTTAAAGCTGCTTTTGTGCCTGAATGAGAAACAGCGAGAGAGGGACAGAAAAGGTGGAAGGTGGACAACTGCAATATTCCTTAAAGTTTTTAATAACTTACTTGGAGTGCTGCTTGGTCACTTATTGACCGGCCTGCCCAAAGCCCCTAAACCCACAGTTCAACCAGCAGGACCCATGGGTCAACCCACACATCACAACAACAAACATTCTTTAGTTTTGCAGCATTTCTCTTTTTTATAATATTTGTAACTTCTTATTTTGGGGTTTTGGATTGTTGAAAAAGAAGCAACTTTACAAAATTGTAATCCATTGTCACAGTCATTCTAAATATAGTGAATTATTGGGTACATACCAATAACAGAGCCTGATAGGCACCACATTTTTGAGGCTAATATGACTGTTTATATATAGGTGTCAAAAAACAGATTTATAGAGGTTTGCGTTTTGTTTTTTTTTTCGGTTGAACAAAAATAATATGCAAAGAATGATATATCTGCGATGAGCTATATCAGCCTGATTTATTGGCTAAGCTCTTAACAACATTAGCACATTTGGTACCAGTAAAAGGAATACTGCACATGGGAGTGCTTTACAAACCCAAGATGAAAACTGAAGGCAATATTGCTGCTGTTCTACCTTGGTGAGTTTAATTCTTTCTGACGTTGTGTATCATGTATGTTTCACCTTGTAAATGGAGGGTGACAAGACTAAACCCAAGCCGACCTGTATTGGCTTTAGATGTTGTGTCGAGTTTTTGTTGCGAGGCTTCAGCATGATGATGTTTACCAGCATTTTCCCTCCACCCATAGGGAACAACAAACTCTATGGAAAGTGATTTCTTGTGTGACTGGGCACAGTTCATTAATATTATTACAGTACAATCCCACGGGTTTGGCAACAAGCCACACTTACACAGAGGCCTTGTCCAAACATCTTACAAATGAAATGGCTTAGAATGTTTGTGAAGACCAACGTCTTACTTAAAAAATATTAGTACTGCAGGGTTGTATGCAGTGTGTTGAAAAACATAAATAGATTACTGTTCAAGCTTATAGTAATATAACTGTGCAACAGTCTTTGATTAGGAGATGACTTTGACATTTCAAAAGCTAAATGTGTGTCATTACCAACTCTGTTAAAGCAATGAACAGAAATGTGTCCCTTTACATTACGCACAGAGAGAATATTCTTTATAAACCATATCTGGAGGCCTGGACACTTGATCAGTGGCAAAACACATCTGCACTGACTGACCTATTGTTTCCCATGGCACAGCAAGTTCTGCCGCCTACCTTTGTGTAAGCACTACCCTTGACAATTCAGTTTGCCGACCAGTGTATTTCAACTTTGACCATATTTACAGCTGACCTTTCAAAGCACCGCCAATGAGACTGAAGCTTTATATTGCACATACAGGCTCTGTGAATAGGGCAGTTCCCTCATCCTGTGTGTTTGTGGGTAAGATTTATCAGATGATAACACTGAAAACACATCATAACCTGTGCATGACATGACAGGCTGTCAAACTGCAAAGACTGAAGCAGTAAATGCTGATCCTCTATACACACACCTTAAGGCACAACTACAGGAAGTATTTTACAGAAAAGCCATTTCCATTCTGGGCTGTAATGTGGCATCCAAGGAGCAAGGCCAATAATATGGTTCATTTATCACGCTGAAAGTTTTCATTAGGGCCAGCACCTTGTTGCATTCACTTATTGGGCAGATTTATTTACCCTTGACTCATTCGGCCTTTTAAGGGAGCAGGTCCAAATGCAGTTAACACTGTGTTCAGACAGGAAAATGTCCATAATACAGGCTTGTTAAATTTTGCCTTTCTTTGCCCACTTTTCTGTTAGTGAACATGATTGTATTACATCAACCTCTACAAAACTATCCAGTCATGAGGCAGCGCTGTGATTCCAGATCAGTACAAGTTTTTAAAAAACTACAATGTAACTTTGGTAGAGAAAAGCAGAATGACTGTCTTAACAAGAGACAGCGAGTAAACGCAGCTGGTGTATTGATACTATGGGTATCGAAACTGTTTCAAATAATCAGAATTGGTATGTATTGATAAAGCAATGTTTTTAACAACACTAACTGTATTATTCGATTTACTGAAATAGAATTGGAACTACTGTCCAGTAGTATTTCATACTTTTTTTTTCAACCATCACTATCTTTTTGTGGGTCCTTTAAAATGATATATGCTGAAGAAAGTAGCAAGAAAGTGTTTTTTCAGCTCGTGCCTTGAACTTCAGCTAGATTACATTTTTTTCTTGCCTTGTGCATCTTAATATTCTTCCAGAATGACACATCGTATGAAAAAAAAAGGGAGATCCATTAGCGCTACAAAAGAGCCTCTATTTAACGGAACAATACCAGTCTCCTCCAAGAAAGAGCAGGACAAAAGAAACACGACACCAGTATGAAAAACAGGCAGTAGAATGCACACCCAGGGCTCCCTTGGCTGTCTCTTTGGCAAAAGCCAGTGATTAATTGAGATGTATAATAAATGGTGAAAGGATTAATTCAATCACGGAGATGTCGAGAACGAAGGCTGTGACATTTGTAAGAGTCAACACCTTGGCCCAGCAAGACAAAAAAATGTCAATTATCTCAGTCACTGGTGTGGTTTTGGCCTCCAAGAAGGATTTTGTTTTGACAAATACATGATGAGGATAAGAAAATTGAGCCAGTAATAAGCAGCCGTGTAATCTCCCAGCTCGCATTCGATTCCAGAGGTAACAGCGGCAATAGTCATAGTGGATGAAAAGCTGTTTGATGTTTCCGGCCGAGGATGAGGCTTTCTAGCAATCTGACAACAAACAGCTCTAGGTGGAAAGATGAACTTGTAATAGAGTTTGTTGGTGACAGTGAGGAATGGGGAGCATGGGCTGATAGTAATGATGTTATCCGTCACTGTGTGATCTTACGCTGATAGATGGAGCATCTGCTGAACCTTCTGAAGGCAGGCAGTGAGTGGTAAACATGAGTGCTGTCAACATTACAGAAGGAAAACGCAAATGTTCTTAATGAACTACTGAGATGTAGTCATTTCACAGATGTCATTTCTCAGATGTTATCAGTCAATAGAAGTGTAATCACAATCACCATATTCTGTATGATCAAAGTGTCTTTCTGATGTACTGACAGACAAGAGGCCCCCATAGCTGACTACACCCAAACATTTACATTAAGCACATGTCAAAAAGCAGCTTTATTCTTCGATGATGCAAACTTCTGCGTCAACACTTGATAATGTGTTGTTCACCTTGCATACCAAATATCCTGCAAATTTATAACGTAGACACACATACAAGTAATCTTACTTGTACTAAGTACTTTTTAATATTAGCTGGGCCTAGGGCTGTGCGATATGATGAAATGCACTGCCTGATGATAAACACATCTATCATTTCATAATTTGCCATATTTTTTTTATTTACATCATCTGATAACGCTTTGTGTCTGTCCCATAGACTGTATGTAAAGATGGACAACATGACAGTTCCCCCAAAGTGGAACTTTTCAGTCTGGATTGCCCCCTGGTGTCTGGCTGTAGTATAGCTCATAAAGCCCACTCCCCCATGTTAGTGAATGGGACATAGGCCAAACTAAACACTCAAAGTACACACCAACTACATTTTTCCCCAAACAAGGTAGTTCTCATCGCCTGATGTTTGTTCGACTAATAGTTTTCATGATAAGTTGTGCTCACATTCAGTGGTATTGCTCGCAATTGGACAGGTGTTTTGGGGGGAACTCCCCCACCATGGATACTGGGCAGACTCCAGCCCCTATTGACCTCACCAGCTCAAGATGATCCATATCTAGAATTGTTTATCTTCATTTAAGCACAGCGTCTTCCCTATTTAGGAAGTCTATGGTCCATCCATGTGGCCTTGGGGGCGTCTCCACAATGCACGGCACCATAACAAACAAACATGGAGGAGCTGATGAGTGATACTGAGCATGAGGATTCAGCACAAGAAATTTACACCAGTGTTTTGTTTTCCATCTCTCTCCTATGGCTCTCTGCCTCTAGACATACACACAAAAAGCAGGGCTTCTGCAGACCTCCAGACCGTAACTATGTATTCGCATTTTGCAACCATGGAGCACCACTATGACTTGCAGATACTGTTAATACATGAACCAGAGAGCTGTTAGTTTGTGTCCATCCCGAGTGGAGGAATCCTCATGCCACAGTTACAGTGTAACTTTCTGCTAACGCAAACATCCAACTGTTGACTGGACACTTCAAGTCCTCAGCCAAAACATCAACACTTCCAGCCAGAGCCAGTCTGGGTCCGTCAAAATTAAAGCTCCATGGGTTCTGCTTTGATTAATTTAATCAAAATAATACTCTATTTAACTTTATTAAGATAGTACTTTATTTAACTTTATACTCTACTTCATTGACATTATGACAGCATTTTATTCAACTTTATTATAACAGTAGTTTAAGTAACTTTATTTTATGGCAGTAGCTACTTTATTTATAACTGTGTTTCTTTTTTTTAATTTAACAGTTTACAAAAGTTTAGAGGAGATTTGAAAAAATATATATAATGTATCACAATACAGCCTAAAGATATTGAGATATTATTTTAAAGCCATATTGTCGAGCCCCAGCAAAGCCTCTTCTAAGCTGCAACCTTCAGAGCTTAAAAAAGATAAAGCCAATGTGGAAGTGCCAAAAACTGCAGCTCGTCTAATGGTCACTCAAGGCTTTCAATCACCGTAAAACCCTATGTTCCAAAAGCCCAACTTTACTGCAGAAATAAAGATGTTTTCAGGCTATATTTATTATAAAATTTGTTTATAAAATATCAAAAATTGTGCAAGTGGTGACTGTTCCTTTCGGTAAAAAAAAAAAAAAAAAAAGTAGGCTGACTAAGCTTCAGGGAAAATAAGCAGAGGGACTAAACAGCAAAGGCCACATGTTCAATGAGTGAGACTCAACTTTAAAACGTCATCTTGCACATACACTGATAGCGAGACATGTCAGGATATGTGTGATTTAGCTCAGCAGGTGATTGATTGCACTCACCACCTCCAATAACGTTTCCTGGCAGCAGTCCTGCTACAGGTAACTTAAAGTCAGTGTCTGTCCACGTGTGAGCCGGTGCTCAGTGTGATGCATCTAACCCTCTGAACCTGTTTCATGTTCAGCCCACACCCCTTCTTTTTAGAGTCAGAATTTGATCAAATTTAAATGCACAGATGTCATTCACCTACTACCAGTATCACACATTTCTTTCTTATTCGTATGCAGTACTCACTCTGATGTTCACCAAGTATAAAGTCCTTAAACTTGCTAAAAAAAATCCAATTAGAATCTGAATCATAAGTGATCCTGCTGATTGTAAGATTATGATTACATTGTTTCAATACAGAGAAGTATCAGCATGACTTTCCGAGATGCTGTGTGACCAAAATTTAAAGTTAGAGCAAAAAAAAAAAGGAAAATCTAAGTATTTACACAATCTAAAGCATATTTATTTCACAAGAACAAGCCAAAAGTAGGAATGACGAAAAAGAAAATTAGCTTTATGTGTATGTAATTTTTTACAGCAAAGGTATTGAACTAAAATTCAAAGTGGTCCAGTCACTAAAATGTCCTCCCGGCAAAGGTCAGAACCTCTTAATCTCAGAACTGTGTCCATAGACAACCCCTATGTCAAATACAAATAAAATCAACAACATGCATTTTCATCTTGAGGTGACCTATTGCTCAGGGCTGATTCTACCCATTCTCCATTGTTGTTTACCTGGATCTAAGGACACTGACCATGATATCCTCTTAGACCATTTTGAATTCTGGCTGGGTATCAATGGAACTAATCAGCAATGGTTTACATCCTACCTAAAAGATAGCAGTTTCTGTGTAGGTACTGCTGATACCACATCAGCTGCAACAGGTGTTCACCGTGGGGTGCCCCAAGGCTCAGTGCTGGGCCCAGTTCTCTTTTCAATTTACATATTCCCTCTTGGCGACCTCACAGTATCACCTCCTATTTTTATGCAGAGAATACTCATACTTATCTATTCTGTGACCCTGCATCAACTGCCAGGGCAGTGTCAACCAGCTAAACTGCCATAATGACATCCACAAGTAGATGTCTCAAGATTTTCTGAAGCTAAAAGCTGTTACAACAGATACATTGATGATAGGTCAAGATGTGAACACCACAGTATCAAACACTCTTGACTAACTGTCCAATTCAGTAACTCAGCATTGCAGAACTCTTCATGCCATTTTTTAAAATCAAAACCACAGCTTAGACAAACATGCCAAATCAATGGTTCAATCTTTCTTTCGTCATTTTAAAAATATTTTAAGGATCAGACCTTTTTTTCTTAAATCCAGAGCTCATTATCCACATCTTTATAACTAGTTGATTAGACTACTGTAACTCCTTGCTCTCTGGCATCAATAAAAGAGAAATCCCTCTCCTTTCTCTAGCTCATCCAAAACTTTGGACCACATTTAACCAATAATGGCCTCCTCACACTGGCTACCTGTTGCACTTAGAACTGATTGTAAGATATCACTGATGACTGACAATACCCTGAGAGGCATGGTGTTATATATCAGATCTCTCATTGCCCTGTGTCCCTTTCCACACCCCAAGATCCTGAGTTTCCAGTCTGAGCTCCTAGACTTTGGAATGACCTGAAGTGATCAGAGCTGCAAACTCTGCCTCATCTTTGAATCACTTTTAAAAACCTACTTTTTAGAGAATTTGCTATTTCATCTGTGTTTCATAACATTTCATTGTGCTTTAATCTCTTTTATTCATGTTTTAAAGGCCTTTCGTTTTAATTGAAAACATAATGCAACTGTGCTTTGAAAAGGTCTTATTTAAATTAGGTTTTTTGTTACTGCTGTAATAACAATAACAAGAGGAAGAAGAATTATTATCATCATCATCATTACTATTATTATTATTATTCAATTTGTGGTAGATGTACTTTATTTGAGTATTTCCATTTTCTGCTGTTTAATACTACAACTTTACTGCATTTTGGAAGCCAATATATTTACTTCACTACATTAAAGGGCTGCATCATTTGTAATTTTTTTCATATTCAAAGCTTTTATTGGGGTTTTTGAATGAAGCTTTGGATGTCAGTCATTATCAGCTCATCGCAATAAAAGAAAATTTAATATCCTTGAACAAAATCCTCAATTTGAATAAAGTGATTCATCAGAATCTGCCATTCATCTTTTCTAATAAACTTTCTTTAATGAATGTAAGGTATGGTACAGGAAAGCAACCACTTTTTTGACAGCAGTGAAAATGTTGTGTTTGAAAGGCTTAACAGTAACACGTACGGATAGAAGCAGAATATCTTGTTAGATAAAACTTGTCAGATAATACCATGTCATGAATTTTAGAAAGAATTACATATACTTTTGTTTTCAATAAATTTTTACTTTTGAACTTAACAAAAGATTTATTGGAAAATACTAAAAGATGAAAATTATTAGTGTTATCTAATATATACGCAGGGTTCCTTCACATTTTAATGGACAAAATTTTTTATTTCCTCATATCTGGTGTTTTTTAAACATCAGATAAAATTTTATTCAAACATAATTTCAGCTCGTGGGCATAGCCTTTATGAAGACAGAGAATGCAGCGAGAAAATGGAGAAACAAAACACTGTCACACATTGACGCATATTAAAGCCACATTAAGTTGTCAGCTCGAGAAAATAAATTTTCTGAACGTTTTTCTAGAAATTCCTTGACTCTTCCGTGCTTGGAAAATGTGATTTTGAAATTCCATGACTAAACAGGTTTTCCATGAACGTGGGAACCTTGCGTATCCTTGTATATCTTTTGTTATTTTGTTATTTTTTGCTATGTTTAGAAATACTACGTCAACACAGAATAAATAGACATGCAAGAAAAAAAGCTGTGTAGCATTGAATGTTGATTTTAAATTCAACTGTAAATGTAAAGAGCAAAGCTTTAAAGTTTATACGGTAAAGCCCCACAATATTTAATACTAGGTACTTTGCAGATTCAGATTAGTAATAAAAAATATTAGGGAAATAGGAAAATCAGTCCCAGAAAGTCTGTAGTCATAAAGAATTAGGGTAAATATCTTCATGCTGTCATCTCTCTAACAACTCTCTTACTCTTGTTCCAACGCCCCAAACAGTCAATTTGACTGGCTCAATTGAGTGAAGCTCCCCTGACACTGACACTCTCTTTCAATTTATATACACACTTTTTACCATGTGTTGAAAACCTGTGGATATGAGGCAAAACAAAAGAAGAAAATAAAATAAAATGTATCCAAAAAAGGAAAATTCAAATTGTGTGTACTATAAAATAACTCCAAAAATACATCTGCATCTGCTACGTCTGCTAATGATGTCACTGACAACTGAAAAAAAAAATGACATGCTAGTTAAAGTGTGTGGTTACAATGCAAAAAAGTCAAATAAAAGAAGAAGAAAAAAAGCAGAGTGCTCGAAGGGTTAAAAGTTACCCGACACCTGAGGGGCATGAGATGTATCTTGAAATATGTCATTTATCACTTACATGTACATCTGCAATTTCCTTTCAAAGTTTTGTGTCCGATGAGACCTAAATCAGTATTGTTTGTGTTTATCATTTCTGAAAAAAGACTTAATTTCAGGCCTTTTGCAGGGAGCTTTTCACAGCTTCTTTCCAGCTTTGCAACACTGCCAGTAATTCCTAATTTAGGATTACATGCACCATTCAGCTCAACAATAAATGACGAGGTGCATTATATTTAAAATACATGAGGATTTATTGCGTTTGGAGGAAGACTTGTTTACAAAAGACCATCACACTGCTGGTACATTCGTACTGCACTCGTGCTGTGGTTAATGTGCGGTGGGCACGAAACTCCAGCACAGTAAAACACAAGGTGGCAGCCAAGGCTGCTCCAGCTGAGTAAGACTTTGTCATTTAAATTACATGACCTTTATTTAACTCTGCTTGGAATCAGATCTCCATGCCCACCTTGCTCCTCTCCTGGCAATCCACTCAAAACATGAAAAACTGCTGTCCTGAATTGCAGTTTGTACAGAAGCCTCAAGGCTAACACATACTGATTCTCCCAGCATACAATGTGAGCCACTTGGGAAGCAGCTATTCAATTACCGCCACTGGTGACTGCAAAAAACAGCTCACAGCATGTTTACTGAATGTTACACCATCAACCTGCAAAAAGGCGCACAGATTTGTGAAACAATGGTTACTGCTGACTTCAACAAGTCTCCCAACAAACCTCGATTTCACAACCACAGAAAAACGGTGACTCCTCAGCTGTGAAATGAGAACTGTGGAACAGGAACCAGAACAAGTGAGATGCTTATCCATCATCAAAGTAATGGCTGTATCCATTACTTTAGTTATTAATATCACTCAATGGCAGGCAATTTACAAAGCTATTGTCATGTTGAATCCCTGCTGGAAACAACCATGTAGGCTGAAAATCTGACAAGTGGAGATGAAAGGTAAATGTCATTTAATAGATGCTCATTTTGGAGTGTCACTCCTCTCAGTGTGAATCTGCTATCTAAAAATAACAATGCTCTCTGCATCCCAAGCCCACATATGCATACCCCTTATGGAGGATGTACACTCACAGCAAATAGGAGCAAAACTCTCAGGAGATAGTTTATTCATCTGTGTCCTAGAATAGATGTGTTTGAGGCGCAGCAACTTAACCTGAGTGTGTTTTTTCGCCTTTTTCTGCAGGCAGTGTTAGACAGTTCTTAATGTGTTCCAGTACACCTCCATCATTAACGACACAAAACGTCGCCCTAAATAAAAGAAAAACACGCCAGTTTTGGCCACAAAAGACGAGCTGTTAATATCGGCGTCAAAATGTGGAGTTATTCGCCGTGCTAGTACTTAAAAGTGACAACTACGCGGAAAGATTGTCGACCAGGACAAACTCGTCGTTAGCTCAGAGAGAGTCCACCTTGCACGGACTTGCGCAACAAAGTTTCCCGTTAGGTAAGGACTGTTAAAACGGAAACACATTTGCAGCCTACACCGACTACGAGAACATGAGCTAACAAGTCCACAACAATAACTTCGACTTTTGATGGCTGACAACATATCGAAACGGTGAACGAGTTCGCAAACACGAAAGCTTGATCCCGGCAGTCGGGAAACTCGAGCTAACTCCAAACAGCAGTGGCGGAGTGTCAGCTCACACAGACAGACAGAGAGGGGAAACAGGACACTTACAGTGGAGAGACAAGAAGTCCGAACACGAGAAAAAAAAAAGCCCACGGTCCTCGGTGCTCCACAGCCAGAGAGCTCCACATCCAGCAGCCTCGGTCCCTCTCCTCCTCCTCCTCCTCCTCAGCTCCTCTACAGCTGCTGGATAAGTTTGCTGACGTCAACAAGCACTCAGTCTCAGCCGGCACAGCTCTTTGGTCGCAACTTGAATAATACATGGAAAAGGAGGGGAAAGACGCGACCGGAAAGAATCGGGGAGGCAGGCACCACAAAAGAGGCTCCCCTTTCACGACAATGGCTATATTCACTTGAGGGAAAAAAGAAAAATCAAAATCTGTTCTTTTGCTGTGAAAACATGAATAAAGTGGATATAATCTCTACATGCGAAATGACATTTTGAAACACATCAAATAGATTTCAGTGGGCTGCTACTGGCCTTGATAAAGAAAGATATGATGCTTCTAAAGAGCACATGATATCTGCTTCAGAATCTGATGACAAGGCGCATATCTGTTCCCCAGTTATGGTGTTTAATAATGGCAAGAAAGGTGTTTTTTATTTGTTTTGTTTTTTTCTTGTTTCTTTTTTCTTGTTGTTGTTGTTGTTTTTTTTTTTCAGAGCATTATGATGCCACAGTAGAGTTGACTTTTGACCTTTCCAAAACTAAATGCCATAAGTTCAGCATTTTATCCAGTTAGACATTTGCGTGAAATATCATAATTTGCTGATAACTTCTTTTGGTCAAAAATATGTTTTGAGGTCACAGTGGCCTTGACCTTTGACCACCATATTTTACCATGTTTATACCTGAGTTCAAGTGGATGTTTGTGCCAAATCTGAGGAAATTCCCTGAAGGTTTCTTAAAATGTTTCATTCATGGGAATAAAATTGACACAATGTCACAGTGACCTTGACCCTTGACAAACAAATTCTGATCAGTGTACTTTTGAGTCCAAGTCGATGTTTGAGCCAAATTTGCAGAAATTCCCTTAGAGTGTTCTTGAAATATCAAGAACAAGAACAAGAACAAAAGGGATGAAAGGTCAAAGTGACTTTGACCTTTGACCACCAAAATCTTAAATGTTCATTGTTTAGTCCAAGTGGATGTTTGTGCCAAATCTGAGGAAATTCCCTCCAGATGTTCCTGAAATTGTGTTCACAAGAATCAGATGAACAGATGTACAGACAGATTGACAGACTAACAGAAAAACATAACAGTTGTTATATGTGCAGAAGCATAAAAATGAAAATCTCCCTCACCAAAAGCGAAGACAGTGGAACAAACAACCAGCAACGCCATGCAGCTAAACTAAATTAATCTGAATTAAACAGCAAATCTAAAATTTGTAAGACTTATCACATCAAGTGAATTTAATTCAATGACTAGGCTAGTTTTAGAGTGTGAAGTTACATCACGCCATGTGGAGCAGTGGCTGTACCTTGTTAAGTGCTCTGTCATCTTCTACCTATGAAGGCTATACAAAGTCCAGAAACGCTGGTTTTCTAAATCCGGTTAATGTGAATGGAAATAGGTATTGCCTCACAGCCAGATGACAGGTTGTAAAAAGAAACTAGTTGTTTTAACTTATGAAAGTTGGTGTTTGGGGTGCCTGAAAATTTTAAGTTGACTGATCTGAAAAGACAAATTAAGATAATTTTGAAATGATTCAGTTTGACTTCTCAATTCAGTCAACTAAAAACATTGAGAAAGCCCATCAATCAATAAATAATACATTTAAAAATGTTTGGGGTTTTTTGGGTGTTTCTAAAATGTATGGAAATGTTAGGGAGCCCATAGTACTGTACCTAATTTTCCCAGGCTTGATACAGTTAAGCTAAATCCAACCATATAATCTAGGACGTCAAGTATAAGATCACCTTTAGCCATTTAAATAGTGAGAGCTAAAGCCCACTGCAGTGTGACAGAAAGATTATTATGATGAGTGGAGATGAAAGGAATAATTGTTGTGTCAGAATCAATGACTGTGTTGAAATAATTCTGCAACATTTCAGATATTTTGGTCCAGTACTCAAGTCAGTGGGGACATGATCCAAGCATGTGTATCTTGGGGGTTGTGGTGGGGGTGGAGGGGTTCTCGCATCTAATACAAGCATCATCATAATTAGGGAAACATTTTTGCTGATCTTTCACTGGTCTTATGCATTTCATTGCATTAAATTAAACCATTGCTCAATGACAGAAGAGAGCACTAAGTGGAGCATATGTTCCCATTTCTTATTTCCCCTTTTGGTGCCAAGTTCCTTTTTCCATAGAGAACTTGTATGAGAGTGCCCAAATCAAATGCATTGCATATAATGGAAATTCTATTCTATTCTATTCTATTCTATTCTATTCTATTCTATTCTATTCTATTCTATTCTATTCTATGTCCCTGGTATGGTTCAATCTGTCTAAAGGAAGACATCTGTATATATGTGCCAGACAGCAATACAGGCTGCTTTCCGTGGCTCTAAAGTCCCCATGGCTTTGGGAGTTTAGCCTATTGATTTATTTTCTAGAAAAGCACATGAAATGCATGTTTCAATGTCAGATCATCTTAAAGGAACACTGTGTCTCTAACTGTGCCCTTTTGAACTTCATCACTGTTCAGCACAAGAAAGCAGTTTCTAGGGAGGTATGCATATAGTCTGTAAAAGTAATACTATGAGAAGGAAATGTTATTTTGAAAGAGGCATGACCTTTATCTAACTTCATGAAAAAGAAAAAAAAAAACATCAGCTCTTGAGGGCATGATGGTGGCCTGTAAATTAAACAACACCCACAATAAGCTGTCTTTATTTTTGTCTCAGCTCATTAAACCCCATTCTGCCCCTCATGCTCTCTGTGATCACTCACTGTAAATGAATACCAATTGTTAAAATCACAGTCATTCTCAGCTGCATGAATGATCAGATCATTACTTTATGACTTCATCTTTCAAAATAAATTTACACATAAGTGACAGCTGTGCTTTTTTTAATTTACTACCACGCATTACCTGCCTGTGACTTGTGAGGCTATCAATGTCGTTTTGCTCCCCGAGCACACTGAAACAATAATTCACCTAGTTAGGAAATCTCTGTTTTTAAGACTGTGAACCAAAATGGAGAGAAAAATATACATTTTAAAGGAGGCCAGCTTAATGGAGATGGAGATGTGCTATGAGTTTTGAAAACTTCAACTCTTAATGTGTGACACGAATAAAAGTTGATCGACTGGTTATACTGATATATATATCTATATATATCAATATCTACATCTATCTGCATCTATCTACATCTATCTATCTATCTATCTATCTATAAATAAATGTCGAAAGTGATGCATAGGACATCTGTAAATGTCCACCAAAGGTCACTGAAATGGCCAGGAGCTCTTCCTAAATTCATTTTTGCTAGTGGTTGCTATTTTTATCAGTTAATGCAGCTTACATGAATACTATTTTATTAATGAACAAACTTTTGTACAAGAAAAATACCAATATTTTTAAGAAAAAAGGCCCGCTTAACAGAGTTGCACACGCATATCTATGATTTAGAGACTGAGCCAGGATTATCTTTAAAAAGTTCTTGGCACAGTTCTCATAGCTAGCATCTAATGGTGCAAACAGCGCAAACTGTTCATTAATTCATTCATTTTCCCTAACCACTTGTCCTCGTAAGGGTCGCAGGGGGGCTGGAGCCAATCCCAGCTGTCATCGGGCAGAAGGCGGGGTACACCCAGGACAGGTCGCCAGACTATCGCAGGGCCAACACATATAGACAGACAACCAAACACGCTCACAGTCACACCTACGGGCAATTTGGAGTCACCAATCAACCTGACATGCATGTCTTTGGGCTGGACCAACCGGGTTTTGAACCAGGGACCCTCTTGCTGTGAGGCAACAGTGCTAACCACAACGCCACCATGCCACCCTGTGTAAATTGTTATGCTTTCTAAAAACTGTCATTGCCCTTATCAGCGATAACAGACCCTCACCACTGTACGAGCACAGCGCAGAACGGTAGCGATTAGCTAGCCAGTGGGACAACTACACACAGAGGGAACCACTTGCACTTACATACATGCACAGCTGGACCATCTACCACAACAAACAACAGAGAAGCTCGGAATAGCCTACCACACTCATAGAGATAGCGTAACTTCATTATATATGGAATTTGGACCCCTGCATTGGCTACCAACAAAAATTCAGACAGATAATACTAGCATAAACTAACACTAGCTTTCCAATGATGTGTTTTTTTGTATGTGGCATAGCTATAAACAGCAATGTAAAAGAAAATTTAAAAAAACGACTACATTTACTTAAATGCTGCAGATTTTCAAAACTTTGAAAAGAATGTGGGGAATAGTCAGAAGGTCTCCACTATGACATTGAAAATGAAGAGGATGTAGCTGAGTATAAGCATGGTGGATGGTACAAGCAAAGTTGCTTTCCAATTAAGTAAAAAGGCACTGTCCCCCTGTCCCAACCAACCCCGCTCTCCCCTACCCTCAATAATACTGATTTATGATTCTACATGATTGATGTGATAGGTTTGGTTGAATACTTGATAATGACAATAATCAATAATTCCAGGCCCTGAGGAAAGCAAGAAGGCAACTTTCTGCAAGCATCAGTGACACATCACATTACACTGAAATATATAAATCCATGACTTAAGAGCTCAAAGAGAATAATTCTCAAAACAAATTCCAAATAGGTCAGTCGCTGTATCCATGATGGCAGAGAGATTGGCTGTGCACTTTGAAATGTAGTCTCTTGTTTAAAGCATTTACGAGAAAATTAAGTTTATTTCATGGCAGCCGAAGTCTGGCTTAGATATTTCACAGAGGATTATAGAGCCTGATCTCAAAGGAGCTGGCAGACAGTCAGCTTCAAATGACTTCCCCCTCGTCTACACTTTGCTAAAAATGTATCAATATCACAGGAGAATCACCCCTGGTGCTGTCACAGTATTTACAGTCTCAAGCACTCTGACCAACTTCAGAGACTCTTTTGATGACATTGCAGATACAGGATGTGCCTTGGCTTCTAGACTTCAGGTTAGAGCCGACACTGTTTCCCACAATGATGGATTAAACTGTCCCCAATGATAAATAATATGAATATCTGCATTTTATTTTATAGATAACCTGCCTTCTTTAATGAGCATCCCTGTCTTGTATAGTTTTCCCTATTATATCTATAGTCTTCCTCCAGCTGCACAGTCTGGATTTAATACTAGAGATAACACAAACCAATCCCCATAGCATTTATATACTAATTTATTTTGTCAATTTTTTTTCCCTCAAAACTAAATTGCTGTTTGGATTATGATAAGTGGCAACATATTCATTGTGTGAAGCTGGGCAACAAAGGGATTTTGACTAAAGGCTGATAGTGGTTATATTCTATATTTTTCTAATTGTAAAGAAATCTCATGAAAATAACAAAATCAACAGATAAATAACTGACAAAACCAAAGCCCATTGTTCTGTGCCAAAAAAGCTTAAATTTGTCCAAAAACTAATAAAAACATATCAGTAAGACATTGTTTTTGGACTGGGTGAAATGTTGAGCCCAGCCCCTGTAGTTTATTTTGAGTGAGTCACATATCCTGCTTCCTGAAATGCTCATTAGAGCACCAAATGTGTATTTTTAACCTGCTGCTGAAAATAGTTCCCAACAAAAGATTTTATTTGCTAGCTGCAGTACCATGATGTTTTAATTTATTGCTGGGACTTCTTTAAAAATGTAACTATTTACTTATACTATCTGTTTTGAAAGCTCAACATCCAGTGGCACCCCAAGGGGGGGCCAGGGGGAGCCATGGCCACCCTAAAAAATTTCCTTGTCCCACAATGACCCTCCCTGCTGAAACTTAATGGAAGCAGACATTGCTGTCTTAAAAAGGCTGTGGCAAGCTTTTGAATTTTTTAAAAAATCTAGCACAAAGGTAGTTTTATTTTGTGAAACTACGCTGAGTTCACACTGCACGCAGAAGCGCCTTAAAGCACGCATATGTGCAGCGCTGCCAGCTTTCTTATCGGACCGTGCTGGGCAATGGGGCTGTTAACACTTGACGCACAGCAGCCCCGAGCTCTGTGGCCTAGCGCTCTGTGGCCAGCTTGAAATCTGCAGCAAGCAAATTTGACGGAAAAACACAATAATAATCGTTCATGAATGATGTAAAGGCTGTATTATGTATGATATAAATGATCTGATAATGATAAATAATCAAATATGTATATAATGCTTTAATTGTCAGTTGTGTCTAAACAGAGAGCCAGAAAGATGAGCAGGCACACACAGACAGACACACACTCACACACACACACAGTGGCATTAAGCAGATAGCGTTTTTTGTGTGATTAGAACAGAGCAGAGGAGCAGAATCTCTTGCTGAGAAATGTGTTTCCGGTGTGAACGGTCAGATGACTGCTGGCTGGGTGCACTGACATATAGAGGCGCTCTGATGTCCAGTGTGAACATGACTTAAGGCATCTGTTGGTACTAATCATGTCAGCATTACTTTTCAGCAAGACGACTAAATAACACCCTGTCTCATGGAAGTCGGAAATTGTTGAGAGACTGGCTAACACCTTCTAAGTTTTGATCTTTCCAGGGGATTTGTTGATGATAAGAAAAACACAACATAAGAATTTCGGACATTGCCGGCTTTATGTTTTAAGGTCAGTTTGGGGGAACTGATTTTGATGTTCATAATGTCGAAGTAAATATGCTATGTCTTCACATCACTGCTGACTTTTCCAATATTCTATCGAGATCATGAACTTTCCCTTACGCATAACTTCTTGCTTTGAGGTCCTAAACAGAGCCATAAAAATGGCATGAGCAGATATTATTCCTTTGAAACCTGAGGAAGCTGGCTTGATTTCTTTAAAAAACATGGGAATAAGCTGATATATTCAGCAAGAACATTTTGCAACTTGGCAGATTCATTAAAACATTTCCTCTTTATGTTACTATATGTCATATTATCATGTTTAAAAAACAAAAACAAATTCAGACATCATTACATTTTTCTCAGGATGTATTTAGTAATGCTAATTAGTATTTGAAGGACGTTTCTGGGAGACTGCGTTGGATAACAAGCTTTAGTCCTTTCATCAAGATAAAGAATATGTTTTTTTCTTTGATGATTAGACAGTAATCACAAAACAGCAACTGAACAACAAGATCATTGCTTTCTTTATATTAGTCACTCTTCATTACCATGGTGGAAGTATCTTTGTCTGGCTGTGAGATGAAAAATCCTTCCTTTTGTATTTCACAATATATTCTTGGATCCAATCCCTGAGGCAGGAAAATATGGTCTACAATATTAGGCAAGTAAATTAAAGATCCTGTTTATTTATAAGTGTTAAAGGTTGGTTGCACTTGTGGCCATGTAATACACTGTTTGGCTAGAAAATACCTCTGCTGCTGATTTGCAGGGCAAAGCTACAAACAGCCCCATCCACTTCCTCCTAATTTACTGCTCTCACCATCAGCCAGCTTCTGGTTCACAGTGCACGGAACAGAAAAATACGCTTTTTCAAAGAGCTCCTTGCATTAGAGACACTCTCCCCTCTGAATAATCTCAAAGCCTGCTGATTCCAATTGCACGCAGAAGTCTGCCAGATGATTGTTTTTGACATGTTTTAGTGTATAGTCAGCACCACAGGCAAATATTAAAGATTCACACCCATCTCCACCCTGCAGATTAATTCTCATATAGAAATAGACACCAAAGTGGATTTTCCACTTGCACCGAGAGTCCTGCTTCATGCAGCTTTTTTGAGATACCTCTATTTCATTTTGTTATTTGCAATCCCATTCTCAGTCCATAACAGGGGATTTTTCCAGGAAAATAGGCATCATAAACAAATATATCTATTTCCATCTGGTGTGGTGAGGCTGCATATAAGGAGCAGAGCTAAAGACAGATCTACATATCAGCCATCGCTGTATTACAGCTTTGCGGGTTCTATTTCTGTCTCTGTGTAAAATGAGCATGCTTTGTTTACTGTCTCTATACTCTTTAGATCTTGAAACTTATATGCTTATTTTGAGAGACACTCTCATGGCTTCAAAGTTCCTTTTTAAGTCTTTCAAAGTATTTCACTTCTTCTGTTTTAATAGAAACGCTTCCATACACTCTAACAAATTTTCCTGTAAAATTAAGGTAAACTAAAGTTGTCACATATTGCTACTTTTCCACCGGGCTTTTGCATCTACATAAAGTACAGCACTCAAGGTATCCATCTACTTCTGCAATTAACGTTCTGGGATACCGCAACCAATGCTGGGATGTCAACAAAAACACAAGGTTAGGTTTAGGAAAAAACGTCCTGGTCTACAGCTCTACATTCAAACAGGGAAGCAAACACCAGCCTCCTGGATGAAAGTCCGCAGTTAGTTGGACCCATTCACCACCCATCCAGCCTGCCCTATAAGAACATTTGCTCTCTTGATATGTCAGCATTACCAGCAGCATTTCAACATGATGACACATCATAACACCCGAAAGGTAAGATAAAATAACCTTTTGTTTCACACGGGACACAAACAGTCTACAGACTACAATGGTCTACAAGGTGAAAGTCCTGTTTTACTCATTCATCTACCCCAACCTCATCACTATGCAGACTTTTGCGTCTTTTTAAGCTATACCTTCATAAATACTATGGCTGGCTATGATACTAACTGACACTGGCTTTAGGTGTCAGGGTCTTATGTTGAAATCAAATCAAAGCGGTGGTACGAGTACAGAATGAGAACAGGCTGGAATGTGAGGTTTACAGTGTAAAATTTACTCTGTTCTCACAAACTGTAATGCACAAAAAATTTGAATATATCACACACATTTTCAAAAGGCTGCGATGAACCTTGAGTAAAGCGAGTGAATAAGCCATTTTAAGGTGCATCCTTGCCATATTTCTTCTCCTAAACCTAACCACAGTGAACTTACTTGCCTTAACCTAAAAAGATGCAACTATTTTTACATTTTTTAATCTAATCTCTATGACTTTTATTGCCTAAACCTAACCTCTGTTACTGTACATTAATTACGCAACTGTACCTTAAGGACGTAATGTCACTTATGGGGTGCTAATTGTAGGATATGATACTTACAGTTGTACGTGCATCAAGATTAGGTGTTTTAGTGTTTTGAAAAAAAAAACTTTTTACAACTGTTAGAATTTGGCTGCATTATTTCAGTGATTTGTTTCAGTAAAGACATAGCAAAAAAAACAGTCATGCACAATTAAGAAATGTGCTGTATTATCCCCTTAAAATATGAAAAAATACAAATGTTTGCGCAGTGTATATGTATCTTCTCCAGAGGTACACTATGTCAACTCTGCAATTTATGCACATTTCAGATTCAGCTGTCCTGTGATCTGCTGCTGCAATAATTGGATTTGAAATCCATGCAGCAGCATTGTGAGCGAGTGGTTGTTTCAAAAGCACAGTGTTATACCCTGGATATCCAATCTCATGAGATGATGGGAGTATTGATGTCATATAAAACGGCCATTAGGGAGCTGTGCTTTGGCAGTCTTTAGCCACTTTGTGTGATGTTATTGGCAAAAAAAATTTCACCGTGATTGTATGCATTGTCATGCCTCACCCACATCAGTTACTCCCTCCTCTCTTTTCCCTCACTAGGTGTTCGGGATCCAGACAGAAGGGGTGAGCCTGAGAGCAAATCTTGATAAAAGAAGCATGAATTTGCATCTCTGAATATTCCCAGCATGGTAATTAGCAAAATATGTCTCAAAATATAAATAGATATCATTATTAAAAAAAGTGCTCTCGCTATGATTTGAATTTACATCATGCTGCCTGCCAGAGATACCTTTGCTGTAGAGCAGGCTGCAGGTAAGGCTTCACCCTGAGGTTTAAATTTGCTGATTGGAGTTATTATTAAAATTAGAGCTGGTAATATTATTCTCCATGTGTACAGCAGGACACGTGCCGAGCCACCAACCCGGCCTGGTGGCAAGATCCTAATAGCTTCACTCGGGGAAGAAATGGCCTCTCATGAATCATTGAAGAGTTGAGAGTTACAACTCAGTGGCAGCAGCTAGATAGAACAGTGCAGAGATTTGATGGAAGTAATACACTACATCAGGATAAATAAATCTCTACATTCAGCTAACAGGCTTCCTAAATTTGTGTCACAATCAGCCTCATTGCACAAAGTTGTAGCTGAGTGATGCAGTACTATCACGTGGTAAAGTCATCATCTTTATCAGCTATTTTCAGTTCTGTTTTTCTTCAGTGGCAGAAGAATTTCAGAAGACAAAGCTATGTAAGGCCGCCTTCTTCCAGTCTTAATTGTAGAAGTTGAATTACTTAAGGGCTGTGGGTGAGGAAAGCACAGGGACTATGCCACTCTAATGTTCACTTAATCAGTAGGACAACAGCTGAACCCACAGCAAGGTGATTCGTCACTTCAGATCTCTCATATCATTCCTCGATCTAAACCATCCTTGACCTTAAAGGAAAGGTGCACTACATTATGTAGTTCTGAATTTTAACTTCAAGGGAGCATACAATATAATGTATGAATTCACCATTACTGAAATTAACTTATTTGTATAAATAAATCAGAGAATAAGGTTAACCACTAAATAGAATAAATCCTCACAAAAATCTTACATTATCTCAGGTGAGGGAAGTGGGGGTGCTGAGGGTAAAGAGCCCACCCTCTCTCATGGAAACTTTGTTTATATGTACATTTATGCATATGCTTTAATACACACATGGAAGTGCTTCCTAAAATGTCACCACCAGTAGCAGGAGACAGAAAACAGCATATGTGACTTACATTGTGAAACTGTCGCAGTTTAATTCAGTTAAGGCTACAACAAAACTGCTTGGTTAGGGTTAGAAAAAGATTATTAATGCCTTTAGATGCTTAAACATAACCAGACATGGTAGTCTGACTACCTCCCTGCAGGTCTGATAAGGTACATAAATGTAATGGTTTATTCTCGTTAAAGGACAAAGTTAAAGGACAAAATATGTCATTTTTAAGTGAGTGACACAACGTTTTTCTTATGGTTTGGTTAGACCTGACTGTGATTAGAGAAAGATCATGGTTTGGTTTAAAATAACGACCATGGTTTAAAAGAAACCAATGCTAACTCAGAGAAGGAAAAATAAATTAAACTGTGGTCTGCCAAATGAACCTCATCCCTCTGCAGACTTTGTGGCTTTGTTAACAGCATGTCACACATATCCTGCTTTGCTCAAGGCGCACAGTCGTCATCATTCCTACGGCCGCTAGAGGGCTGTAACACTTAAACTTAAACATATGTCATTTTGGGGAACTTGCTGACGTAACTGATGCTGGCGGTTCTCTTGGGAGGACAGTCTCATGCTGCAGGCATTATAAACAATTTGTCAAAACTGGGACCAGTTTTAGACTTTTATTTTGATTTTCCATGTTGGCAAAATGTGTGGCCTGTTATTGTATCATTTCCTGTGGTGAGGTGACAGTTGTTGCACTGGTTGTAATGTGTCTGTTGTCAATCCATCCGATCCATCCATTTTCATCCACTTATCCATCGAGGGGGTGCTGGGGCTTCAGGTTGTGCAAGGTACTCCAGGTGTGCCTCTCCCCAGCAACGTTATCCAGCTCGTCCTGGGGGATCCTGAGGCATTCCCTGACCACACAAGATATAGAATCCCTCCAGTGTTTTTGGGTTTACCACGGGGCGTCCTACCAGTTGAACGTGCCCACAAAATGGGAGGCACCCAGGAGGCATCCTGATCAAATGCCTGAACCATCTCAACTGGCCCCTATCAGCAAGAAGAAGCAGCTGTTCTTTTCTGAGCCCCGTCCGGATGTCTGAGCTCCTCAGTTTATGTCTGAGCCTAGCCACTCTCAGTAGGAAACTCATAGATGGGCCTACAAATCAATAGCTTTGCCAGATGGATGCTGCATTTGCATGACTTCTCACGCTGTGGCCAACCACCTGCCCATCTCACGCTTCATTTTACCCTCACTTGTGAACAAGACCCTGACCCTGATACAGGAACTTTTTCGCTTGGGGCAGTAACCTTCTCTCAAACCAGAGGGGACAATCCACTGTTTTCCAGCAGAGAACCATGGACTTAGACTTGGAGGTACAAACTCTCATCCTGACTACTCGGGTGCCCCAGTGCATGTTGGAGGTCATGGTGTGATGAAGCCAACATAACTACATCATCTGCAAGGAGCAGAGATGCAATTTTGAGGTCCGCTTACTCCCACTAGCTGCACCTTGAGATACTGTCCATGAATATCACAAACAGAATCGGTGACAAGGAACTACCCTTGCAGAGGCCAATAATCACTGAAAATGTATTTGACTTAATGCTGAGTATTTGACCACAGCTCTTTGGAGATACAAGGACCAGATGGCTCTCCACAAAAAGTGTTTCAAGGGTCCCTGAATCGGACCATCCAAAGGACATGATTCCATTTCCACCATGTTCCATCTCTGATCATCTTCAGCCGCAACTCTTATGAAACAGATATATTAGTATAGTATAGTAGCTAATTAGCAAGAGATTGCAGTCCATAAGAAAATTTGGCATTTTAATTTGAATCACTGCCACCATGCTGTAATCAGACATAGGCCATTTTAATGGTATGTTTAATTTTTATAAAATGTGGTAACATGGTAATAATTCTATTAATTAATATACGTATAAATAAAATACAGCTGGGGTCTAAAGTAATTTTCAACAACTGTTTAATATTAAATTAAACTATCAAGTTATGGTAAGAATTCAAACTCACTTTTCCCCCTTTTCCATCAACATGAAACTGGTTCCGTTTTGGTTCCTGCAACACCTTCCACTGATGACACATCCTTGATTACAATAGTTCCACTGGAAATTGGCGGAAATTAGGGTTTGCTAGATCGCACAAAGATTGAAAGAATCCTGAACCGAACCTCTTTAAGAGCCACAGCTCATTTGGTGAAAAAGGGATAATCGTGAGTTTTTCTTTTTGCCCCAGCACTTGTATCCCTCTCCAGTGTACTACTTGGGGATCCTCTTTAGGTTGAGTTCACACTACAGACAAAAGTTTGTTGAGCTTTTACCTTGGTACAAGACCACAGCTGTTAGTATCTAATCAGTCTGAGCTGCATCAGTCTGTGCTGTGCTATATTTTGATCTCAGGCTCATCTCATCAAATTTGCAACATGCAGGCTGACATCTTAGAAATGAGTTCCCCCTTACTATTAATGACACATCTCATAAATAAATAGTAAACATTCTCCCCTGTGTGGTCGTGTGAAAAAATTGCTCTTGCTTTATGTATTTGATACATGTTATGTCAGTTAATAGAAATTTACAGCCAACCCAAACCCCAGTAAAACAACAAGAAAAAGAAAGATGTGAGAATTCATTTGGAATGGAGCATGAAAGCTTTGAGCGTGATTGCAGCCTCGGGCATCTCAGACCCAGAGGGCAGATACAAGTAAATCAAATCTCCATTACAGCGCTGAAGAGCCCATGTGCTGGAGATGTTATTACCCTCATTATCGGGCTCCTTGGTGGAACACAAAAGGAGCTGGTGCTTGCAGGCCTTATTTTCAGTCTGAGGCAATAGCCAAAGACGATGTATTAGATGCGGTAAACTTGTTTAAATGGGGGACTGAAAATTGCCAACTGTCCCAAAACGAACGTAGCTGTAAAACTCTCTAAGTTCAATTTAAAATCATGAGCAAAGGTCTTACCACCATTTTAATTTAACATTGTGTCTTTAGCTTTTGTTTGAGAAGAGATTTTTTTTTTTTTTTTAAAAGTCCCTGATCATATTTTCCAGCTTTTTATGGTAACGATATGCTTTGTTACACTAGATGACAGATTAGGTCTACACAAATGAGTCATCATCGCACATTCAGCAAGAGACATCAGTCAAATTACAAGCCCAGAGACTAATTTAGAACACCCATCCTTTTCATTTTAATCGACTGTCTTTTAAGACACTGCCAATTTGTGTTCTTGTTATCACGGGCCTGCAGGCTTCGAGAATTCCCTCCGCAAAAGTAAAAGCGTTCTCCGTCACTCAGTACGATAATCCTGGGAATAAAAGCCTGCATGTAATAAGCAAATCTTAGATCATCCCAAACATGCAATACATTTAGCGCAGAGATTATGTTGCTGAATGGGAAGCAGATTTACTCCCCACCTGTAATGGGGATGTAATGCTGGAAAGTCTGGAGGGAGCAAGAGGAGACAGACAGTTAAGTCGGAAGGCTGGCTATGAGACTTCTATATTTCATTATGTTATTTCTTCATATAAAGGCAGGAAATGCATTTTGTGACCTGCAGATTATTGCATAAAGTTTTTATAGCAGCAATACCAGACTTGCAGCCCATGGGCCAAATCTGGTCCCTGATAAGGTGCTAGGTGGCCCCAAACCATTTTCGAATTTACAATAAAAACAAAGTGATTAATGCTGGGTTGTTTTGGAACTTTTAGTATAAAAAAGGTGCCAGAGTGCATAAAACAGCATCAAAACAGAGCTTGTGTATTAAAAAAAGGGCCAGTGGGGGATCACCTGTACCCCTTGACAGAGTCCTAGTTAAGCCCCTAATGTACTAAAGTCCAAGAGATATCATAAAATCCTAGAAATGTCCTAAAATCCGAGAAATGTCCTAAAATCTGAGAAATTTCCTGAACTTCTAGAAATGTCCTAAAATCCAAGAAATGTCATAAAATCTGAGAAATGTCCTGAACTTCAAGAAACGTCCTAAAATGCTAGAAATGTGTCAAAATCCAAGAAATTATCAAAAATTCTAGAAACACCCTTATATCCGAAATGTGCTAAAATCTAAGAAATATCCTAAAATCCAAGAAATGTCCTGAAATTCTAGAAATGTCCTAAAATCTTTGTAATATGCTAAAATTCTAGAAATGTCCTAAAATTATTGAAATATCCAAAAATCAAAGAAACATCCTAAAATTCTGAAAATGTCCTAAAATTTAATAAATGTCCCCAAATCCAAGTTATGTCTTAAAATCCTTGGAACACGTATGGCTGCTGTGACGGGCCCCTGGCCTCCTGTCCTGTCAATTCACAAAAGTGTCCCCCCAAGCAAAGCAAATTAAGTGTCCCTGCTTTATAGTGAAGTGAAGACTGTGAACATAAACTTCTCTTTTCTTAATGCTTGAGTATCACAGAGAACTCCATAGAAAATATTAGCGATTTTATAGTAGTTTAATGCCACTAAAAATGGCTCACAAAGCTGTGTCTCATACACTGCTGTCTGCATATTCCTCTTTTATTATCACATTATGATAATAGGATGTTCTTCAAATTGTATTCTGTAGATTTCAGCCATTTGGCTACCGTGCCTGCTGAATCAGGTGTTCTGGCGAGCGGTGTACCTCTGCTAAATGCGGGCAACTTGCCTTCAGTAGAGGTGGATTAGAGCAGAGGATTAGAGGAGCTCACTGTCATTTTGCTTCAGTGCATGTACCAGGTTCTGTTCTTGATCCTGACAGCAACAGCTTTGAAACCTTGCAGCTCGACGTCGCCACGTGACGCCATTCTAGTGAAGAACTAAAGCTTCCAGCTGTGACCACAACCTTTAAGAGTTTGTTTGGAGAAACCTTTTAGCATAAGCTAGTCTCTGGAGCAATGTGGAGGAAAAAAGTGAGCTAATTGCCGGGGCCTAGAATTAAAAACACAGCAGCCAGGGAACTTGCATTGTCAAGCAAAATCCATAAAATCCCTGGAATGAAAAAGCGTGCTTTGCTCCAGTGTATTCTAAGTCAGCCCCCAATTTGATGTTGCTTTTCTTGATCTTTGTCTGACATGCTTTTGCTATTGACAGATAAAATGAATCCACTAATAACTTACCTGTCAGATTAGATTAAGCCTGTTTCTCTGACAAACTTAAACAATGGATATGGATATTAGATGCTGCAGAATGTTTAGGGGCTTTGCACAGCGCATCATAATAGTAACATCTAACATTAAAAAAAATTTCACTCCTGAAAAGAGGGCTTTTTGGGCAGAAAGACACAAATACTTATATACTTGAATACTATATACTTGAATACTTGAAATTCGTTGAACATGACCAGAGAAAACAGAGAAAAGGGCTGAGGCATTCACTTTTGCTCAAGAGGTAGAAAACCTACAACTACCAGAATGTGCTGTGCCGTACCAGACTTGGAAACTCTCCTGCTAGTGAGTGACAAAAAATCATCCATCTGACACAATGGCTGGTAACTAACTATCTTGTATTACAGGTAAATGGTAAGCAAAAAGAAACATGTTTCTGAATCTGAGAGCCAGTTTAACGTCACTACGGTCCCCTTATCAAAAAGCCTAAGGGATTTTTCCATTGGATTTTGGATTATGGCTGAAAATAAGATATGTGGCAAACAAATGTTTATGATAGTTACAGGGTTTTTTTCAGCAAGATAATCCTCAAAAATAAACCACTTTTATCATTTCTGAAGCCCAAATACAATCGCCAGAGGTTAAAAGCCAACGTCTAAAGGCTATAAACAATCTATGCTATGGTCGCACAATTTAAGGTTATTCCCACAATGAGGCTGTTAAGGCATGCTCAGTGCAGCTCAGCACAGTGTTTACAAAGATGAATATTATGTGAAAAAAGTGTGAAAGTCTCTTCAGCTGGTGTTAAATACAGACCTTATTTCAGTTATCTAACAAAAAAAACGGTTAAAAAAAAAAAACATTGACCGGATGTAGGACTCATTCCTGGGACAATGTGGACGCAGTGCCAATCCTGTGGGTGATTTTTTATGTGAAAGATAAACATTTTAGGCTTCATGTAACCAGGCAACCAAAAAAAAATAAATGAATAAAACTCGGCCCCACCTCTGAGGCTGTATCCAGTTCTCATTATTCAGTTGTACATGTTCTGGATCATTGTATCCTCATACTATGGTTTGTATGATATCCTTTGAATTAGCATCCGACATTATGTCCTGAACATTAAGGTACATAATTAATATAAAATTGCAGAAGTTAACTTTCCACAACTAAAGAGTTCACGTCTCCAATGTCAAGAGCAAAGTCTTCTGTTATGTGACCTATTCACCAACCCAACCTGCCTCCTAACTGGACCGCTCGAGACCAGTTTCTTCTTTGATGCTGTCAGTGCACTGACCATGTGATCTCCGCCTTCCGAAATACTTTAAGTTAAGCACAAATTAATGTCTGATCATTGTGTTGGATATTTGAATATTTGGTGCATTTCTTTTCATAGGAAAATCTAAAAAGAGTCTGATTATGTATCCAGACAGAGCAGCCTGTCTGGATACGTAAAGCACAGACACGATTGGTATGCTCATGCAGTTGTGGAAATGATGCTAATTATAGGAGTAAAACGGGGGTAAAATCTTTTGTACCTAACTTAAAAACATATATGAAATGCACAAGTGTATGTTAGTGTGTGTGTGTGTGTGTGTGTGTCCACACGTGTAGGTGGAGTGGGATTTTGCCTATTGATCTATATAGGTCTTGATTTTCCCGTCACTGGTTGCCTTCTCGTTACAGCCCGTCTCTTGTGATTTTCAGCAGTGAACTATGTTATTTCCTTTGATTCTCTGCGGTTAAACTCAGGATTCATGTTTGCTGGATAATAATTGCCATGACTACTGTCACATGCATCAAAATCAAACCTTTCTCATGAACTTGCGGAGGTTCAAGGTGGCTTTAACCACAACAAAGTCCTGGCTCATGAAGAAAGCATTTTGTAAAACCTGTCTAAATAGTTTCTTTTGTTTTTTCCCATACACATCCGTTTGGCTGCATCTGGCTGCGTACCAATTTTGCCTTTTCTTGCTTTAACATGGAAAAGATGAAAAACTTTAATATTGCTCTACCTCTATAGTGGTTTGCTATACTGTGCAGCTTTTCCATGGTATACTGCCCATTAAAGAGAATGAAGAGCTCCAGTGGGATCACCCTGAAGGGCATCATGGTTCATTGCCTTATGACAGCCTCTGAGTTTCCACAGTACTGCGCACTCTTTAAATATCCTCTTAGTGTCACCCATAGCATTACTCCCTAATGCACACAGTTATTTTAACACTGCAATGACCATGACTTTCTCAGTAAACTGAATTATCTCAACCATGATGTATAAAATGTCTTTCTGCATGGCTTGACTCCACTAACAAGGTCACATGTGGAGCCCAGTAATGACCTTGGAGATGATTTATACATATACAAAGTCACAGATCCTTCGGTCAAACGGTCAAATCTGACTTGTTTCAGCTGCCGCGGCTTGTTGCTTTCATATCGAAACCTTGCTTTGAAATAGAATTATTGAATCCATGCAGAGACGTATTATTCAGCACCGTTGTCGCTGATTCATTATCCAGCTCTGCGCACCAACAGGATGTAGAGAAAGGGGAGATCAAAGGCCACAAAGAGATGACTTTTCATCTTGGTAATGGTGAGGAGCTGCTACACATTCAATGCCCGTGTTTTTGTGTGTGTGTGTGCTGCTGACTCCTGCATGGTTTATTTTTGCCTTAGAAAGCCTTAAATAAAACATACGAGTGTGCAGTTTACAGTTGTAGGCAACCGTAGAATCAATGATTTAAGAAGCAACATTTAGCACTAAGGTCTAGGGTACACCACAGAGGAGGGGTTTATGTGTGTGTGTGTGTGTGTGTGTGTGTGTGTGTGTGTGTGTGTGTGTGTGTGTGTGTGTGTGTGTGTGTGTGTGCGATATATTACATTTCTAACTTTCATACAATTTGGTGGGACTTTTCCATCAGCACATTATACATTTAGTAATGGCTGTATTTTGACAGATAATAAACAAAATATCGCCGTCTTATTCAGGGGTGGACTCAGGCTGTTTGATGAGCAGGGGGAGACAAAAATAAAAAGGCCACCAGCTGCAGGCGGTGGGGTACGAGCATGCAGAAAGTTATGATGTATTTATGGTGAAAAGTTCCAAACTGTGGTTGAGATTAAACTTGTTTATTACATGACTCAGATTTAAAATATACAACTACTTTTCTCTAGCATGCAGGGCAGCCTATATTATACTGCATCACAGTTTTCTTTAACACGTCCTCATACCTAAAAGACAGTATAGGAAGTCTGTCAATGACTCCTCAAAAAACAAATAGCCTATGACCACTGGAGAGTACCACTGACAAGTGGTGGAAACTTTAGTTTTAGGGACCAAAACTAATTGGTGTGGTTTAGAAAAATATTATGACTTGGGTTAAAATAAGTAGGATTGTTACTAACGTAATGCAACGTAAGTATGCGACATAGGTTAACTTATGTGAGCAGGTTTAAATGAGCTGAGTATTGGACTTAGCTTCATCGTGTGATAAATGCTATGCTTGTCTGTGTCTACTGGGTGTGTAAATGCATAAAAGTGTTTGCTAGCATGTTGGCCAGAACAACTTTGTAAGTCATAACATGTCAGTGTTGTGTTCCAGCTTCTCCCCAAGGGGTCAAA
Organism: Plectropomus leopardus; assembly: GCF_026936395.1. Lineage (NCBI taxonomy): Eukaryota > Metazoa > Chordata > Actinopteri > Perciformes > Serranidae > Plectropomus > Plectropomus leopardus. Next base: position 7,446,657 of record NC_142185.1, read on the forward strand.
GAAAAGATATCAGTGCTGCTTTAATGAAAAAAAGTGGAAGCAATGGTATGCATTTCAAGTTTGTTTATCTTTCTTTTTTTTTTATTTTTAATTTTGCATTTTGCAACTGGCAACAGACTTACGAAAAAAGGTTTGGGTAGGTTACGTATTGTTTTTTTTCTTTTACAGCAATAAACAAATTATTTCAAAAATGCACAATATATAAAGATACAAATTTGACAGTGGGATTACATGCATATATAGGCAGAAATACATCCTGACATACATCATCTACAAAAGCACAAAATTGGAAGATGACTAAATAAAAGGGGCCTCAAGGAATACCTGACACTGGCCATGTTTACTGTAATGACAAAATGTTACAGAATAATGATGAAATTTGTCAATATAGTAAAAAAAATATTGCCTCTACCTTGTGTAAATTTAAGTCATGACATGCATGATGTGTGTTTTATTTGTAACAAGCTATGATTTTACTCGTCCATCTTTGGCAGATTTGAAAATTTGCATTTTTAAATGTGACCTCTGTCAAAGAGGAATACATACTTGTGAGTAGGTGTCTATATTTGTGTTTTGGCTGGTTGTATATTTCCATATGCATACTGTAAATGATTGTGAATGTGTGGATAAGAGGCTGTTTTAAGTCTTAAATCTCTCTCTCTGTGGGCGCTGACCAAATGCGTTCACCACACAAGATGGAACCCGCATGTGGAGAACACGTGGAATTGGAAATAGCCGATAAGAGAGATGAGCACATAGCGCTCCAAGTGATTCCCAATTTCACACTTCAACATTTCTCTCCTTTCAGGGCCAGGATGGGTGCAGTGGGAAAGTGAGGGGAGCTGCATATGCAACACAACAAATTCTTTGCAGTTTGAAAACACACTGTGTGTGCTGAAACTCTGCTGAAAAATATTGCACCACAATAAAAATCTGCCAAGATTCATCCTCCTACTGTCTGGCTGCTGTTTCAAGAGTGTGATGTATAAAGTGGAAGCAGTTGGTTTATTCCTCCATCATCATTGTTCTTAACAAGCTGCCCAAACCACAGGATCACAGCCAGGAAACACCACTGTAGCCATAAATTGCTTTTTGCTGTGGTGTGGGTGATGCTGCCTGCTGTTTGGCTTGTGCTCTGCAGATGAGCTGTGAGCTGTATTATCTGTGATCTGAATGATGGTGGTTATGTAGTATTTTAATTCCTCGTTTCTGAAATATTTATGATACGTGGGTTTCTTTCCCTGGAAATGCATGTGCCTCATTTTTTAAGATTTACAGTTAAAGAATGTTTATGCAAATCCATAGATTAATTTTGGTCCATCGGCATGTAATGTCACATGGCCAGTACAGGCCAGTCAGGAACTCAACAAAATAATGAACATGAAACTCTACACATCGAGCAGACACACAGCAACATTAGCATTTATATGGAAGCACATTTCTCTCCACCTGATGAAGTCCAGTTTTCACTCTGCTTCTACAACATGGACTGCATAAAAGTTGGGACACTGTGCAAAACATCAACTTAAAACACTAATCTGCAAATTCTTTTGACCTATATCCAATTAAGTACAGTACAAAAAACATATATATATATATATATATATATATATATATATATATATATATATATTTTATATCAACACACTGAGGAGAGGGGCATGTTTACCACTGTGTTACACCACCTTTCCTTTCCTTACACCTTACCTTTCCTTTCCTAACAACACTCAAAGTGTTTGGAAACTGAGGACACAAAATGTTAAAGTTTTGAAACTGATTTTTTTCTTATTGTTGCTTGATATATGACTACATTTTCTCAAATGTATGTACCTTTCAGCATTCAGGGTGCTACAGGTGTTCACAGATGTGCAAGTTACCATGTCATGAACCCTTACATTGAGAAATACCATCATAGATGGTAGCTTTGAACTTTGAAAAATAACAGATGGTTATTTTCCTTTTTAGCATGAAAGACACAATGACCATGATTTCCAAAAACAGTTTGAAAAGGTACAGAAAAGTAGGCAGCATTTCTGGATGTTGTTGATATATGGCTTTTATTTTGCATGGTAGTGTCTGAACTTGCATTTGTAGATGCAGCAACAAACTGTTTATGGTTTTTCAAAATGTTCCTGAGCTCATGCAGTAATATCCTTTATAAAATCATGGTCATTTTTAATTCAGTACCACCAGTAGGGTCAAAGGTCACCGCCATTCAGTGTTGATTTTCTGCCTTTCTCATTACATGCAGAGATTTCTCTGGATTCTCTGAATCTTTCGATAATATTATGGATTGAAGATGTGAAATCTTAGACATAGTTTTTAACAAAGTAACCATCCTTGCTTGTGAATGACTGAGCCTTTGGATGTTCCCCTTTCATACCCTGACATGATACTTTAATCTCTTACTAATCTACCAGTTTACCTGTAGAATATTCAAACAGGTGCTTTTGAGCATTTCACAACTCTTTCAGTCTTGTGTTGCCCTTATACCTACAGTTTTTTAGAACATGTTGCAGGTATTAGATTCAGACTGACTGCATATTTACAAAATACAATAAAGCTTAAACAGTAAATATCTTGTCTTTGTTCAATTGAATAAAGGTCGAAAAAGATTTGCACTTCATTGCATTTTCTTTTTATTTATGTTTTACACAGCATCCCAACTTTTTGGGAATCAGAGTTGTACCTGTGGATTGGTCTTTGCCAACTCCAGAGGGAAATATAGCTGCTAAAAGCTCCAGTGGGTTTATCAGAGCTTTTGTTATGAAAAAATTGGCTGGCGGCTAGAAACAAAGTTTGATGAAAGCAGTGAGAGTGAGCCTTAACAGAAAAGTTGCAACCCTGAAACCAAAACAATGAGCCAAAAGACAATAAAATAAGCAGTGAAAATCATATGGTTATATTCACATTGACAACATATTAGCAACATTACACCTTTCACTGCAGTTTCAATGTCAACATGTCTGTAGAATATCTCACAGACAAGAAACAAATATGCACATTTTTGTTTTTTATGTGTCAAATTAAAAGCTCTTCATGGCATTTGGTGAACAAAATTGCTTCATTTTCAAACACAAGGCTTTTATTGTAAAATATTGATGCCTGCTATCAAAAGCAAACTCTTTTTAGAAAGACAGAGCTGGCAGGCAGTAGTGCCACAACTCTGTCTGTATGAACACCACCTGCGTGCAAGCTGCAGCAGTCCAGCGAGGTAGCTGTCACGCACAGGTATGTGAGGTGTAAGGTTAGAAGAAAGTTGTGTTCATGAGTCTGTCCTCAGCTATAATTAAATTTATATGTGTACGTGAATGAGTCGATGCTATGGAGTTGTATTGTTCTGGTGCGCTTGTTATGACCTGACCTGCTGGCAGTGAGCTTCATGTGTTTTCAGTCAAGCCCAGATGATTATCCAGGTGCATCTGTAGAGTTCGGCACGTATTTGGTGGCTCATCATGCCTGCTTCATTTTACAGAAAAGCCCAACATGAACTGAAATTTTTGCACTTGTGCACTCGGTGCACTTTTGCACATTCGTTCCCTTTCTGTGCAGCTTTGAAATGTAAATAGAGGTAAATCTAGCCTCTAGTCTGAATTTCTTTTGCTCTCTGTGTGCAAGTCCTCCCTTGATGCACCATACTCTTTCCCTGACTACCTCACCAGAGAAGAAGACAAAGACTTTTTTTTTTAAAGTTGCAGCTTAACCCCTGTGAACCACCTTCAGAAATGAGAGGAAATGTAACACATTAATGACTACAAATAAAAACTTGGAACATAAAGTAGAGATTTATTTAGATTAAGTAAAACGATGAAATTTTTTTGAGTATTATCTGCATTGCAATAAATCAGCCCAGTCTCAGAGAAACATGTAAATAGACATAACTCCTAACAACATGAGGTGGGCATGATAAAGTGTTTATTTACGTGCTGGTAACACAAAAACAATGCCAACTGAGGGGCAATGAGGATCTTTTGCCATGGTGGACACATAAATTAAGTATAAATAGTGAGCTAGTTGGTATGGGGTTTGTGGATGGGTCAAACAATTATGGACTTTCAACCAGGAGACCGCTGTTTGTGTCCTGTTTCAAACCAAAACTCTATGCAGTTATGTGACTTCATGTAAGTGTGGAAACTACTTTATACTGGTACTTTTAATACACAAAACTACGAGAAGTACTTTATATCAGCACTTTCCATATACACAGAGATGTAAGTTTACAGCATTTAAGTCCTGTATATAGTTATTTTAATCCTAATCCTAAACTTTGGCAAGTATTTCCTTCCCAAAATCCAAACTGAGAACATTTCATAACATTAACCATTTAAATAACATGAATAAAACTGCGACCGTTCATACTAGACTTTGCATTGTCATTGTTTTCATGTTGCCTGCACATCATTTTCACATATTTTCTCCTACCACCATGCAATGCATTATTAAAGGTATGTGGCAACTTCCTGTATTTCTTCGATACTGTGTTAAATAAATTTGCATGTGTCTCAAGAAGAAGAAAAAAGAAAAGTCATGAAAGGGTGTTGACATGTAAAAATGAGACAACCAAATTTTCTTTTTAGCTAAAGTAGGAAAAAGATTTCATGAAAAAAGAATTCTGGCAAGTCGAGTGATGGGCCAAAACTGTTATTGAATTTGATTGCTCAGCGCTGTAGGTAGTGTGCCCTGAATGAGCATTGGCTGCTTGCTCTTGGCTTTCAACACTGGCAGAGTCACGGTATGCACAAAACAGCTTGGGCGCTTTTATCACAACACAAAATTGTTGGGGAAACACACTTGATGACACCAGATTGAAGCTTTACTTAAACAGCACTTAAATAATATCTCAGAATACAAAAATGACCTTAAAAACACACTTTTTTAGTTTCCACATATGCCAAGGAAATTTCACTCAAATAAGGCTGCAGTAACAATCTGTCTTAGAAAAGGATGCATTCTTCTTGTCAGTTATGAAACTTTTTTTCTGCTCAACTGTAGAGGAAATGATGAATGGCACTGTAAGGAAAATTAATTTGTCCAGAGCCAAATCAGGAAGTAGTAGCCAGAGGGAGCATGCTGTATTGATAAGGATGTCATGGTGAGAGTGGTCTTTAAAGGGTGAATTATGGCTCATCCGTGAGAAGCGAAATTGTTTTCCAGCACATTATTTGGAGTCTCTCTCTACCCCTGCACAGTGGCAGTGCCAGTGCGCATGCTGCTGCAGGCCAATAGGAATTCATTACTTAGCTTAGCCATTGATTTTCCCCCTGCCTAGAAAGATGCGCCAGAGAAAATATGAACAGCTTTCAAGATAAATTGCCAGCATTCAGAGGGAACTTGAAGGACATTTTATCATGACAATGCTGTGCTCAGAGGCAAATAGAGTTGGCTCTCGCAAACACTGCTGGCCTTAATATGCTGCACTTCTGGTCTTTGCTTATTTCAAAAGAAGCTGAGAGCAAATGTTGTTTTGAGTGCATTAAGAATCATGGGATTTCTTTTTATAAAAAATCTCATAAATCACATGCAATTCTGCTGTTTGAGAATCTATCCACATTTAGCCATGACTAGGAATTACTATTTTTTTGCAGCTTAATCAATCAGAGACCTTAGAGCATTCAGAGGAGCCGTATCACCAGTCATATCGTGTCAAGGCTCCAGTTTTAGTGTGGTCTCAGACAAGGTGAGAGGCAATGTGGTCCACATTAGCACGCATTAACGCTATCATGAGCAAGATTTTACAGCAGGGTGCCGGCAGATTGGCTTATTAAGAGTAATCACACCGTATAAGACTTCATCAAAAAGAAATTTGCACTAGACCATTAAGATACCCTCTGGGGGGAAAGTGCACAAAAACACAAAGCAGATTTTCGATGAACACCGTTTACAGTGGGATCTGCTGGTCGTGCCTGCTGCCATTAGACATGCTTGACAGAAAATGAAATCAGCATAATAAAATCACATAATATTTCCCACCTGTCACCCAGTTTATGAAGTGTGATGAGGCAACCAAAATGTTTATTCCATGCATATTATTTCAGGTCAATGAGCATGCGACGTATGTGCGTGTGTGTGTGTGTTTGTGTTTGTTTGTGTGCGTGTGTGTGTGTGTGTGTGCGTGTGTAGAGACGAAATTCAGTTGAGCACATTTATAGGGATAGTTCAGAGTTTTTGAAGTGCGGTTGTATGGGGTACTTATCCATCGATAGAACACTGAAAACAGTACATGTCTGTCAGCACTCCCCCAGTTTGGAGAAGCAGGCTGGAGTTGGACATGGAGCCAAGCAATGTACTGCTCTGAATGGTGGTGAGCAATGAAACATATTTTAGCCACCTAAAGAATGTCCGACCTTTAAAAAAAAAGAGTTTAAGTATATGCTATATTAAGAGTATTTTCACTGCTTTACCTTAACAATCGTTTTATGGCTACCGGCAATACATTATTTTGGTGCTGGCCCCCATCCACAGCAGTAAATTGTTCAGCTCCCATGTGGGACTCCAGTCTGCCTCTCCAAACTGGGAGCATGCCAACTGAAAGCTACTGGATGTATGACACTGACCATGGATAAGTACCCCGTACAACACCACTTCAAAAAATCTGAAATGTCCCTTTAAAGCGCTGTCAGCAGAGAGAGGAGGACCGCCATGGTTGGATATCTCCTTTGCCAAATGTTGTTGAAATATAAGCACTTTGAAAAGTGGCTGAAGAATAACTGCTTTGTTGGCTACATAACACACTGGTCAGTCTGAGCTCTATTATAGTGACAACTCCATGACAGCTCATCAGGCTGTTGGAAAGCCAACCCAAGCTGTTCATTGTGTGTGGGAATGGCCGGCAGCAATATCACACTGGCCAGCACAAACTCGTTTTTGGGGGAATTAAATGACAATGTAGTGGGTGAAGAATGTATCCATAGATATTTTTCCAACATATTTCTTCACCAAGTGTTGTTCACCTTATGGCTATACTGGTAAAAAAAAATGGAAAAGTGGTGAACAAACAAGGAAAAAAAGCCACCTATCACTGCTGTCACTCATTCTTTCAGAGTCCTGCTGGATTTGGCCCTGTGCTTACCCACAGGTATGCCCTCAGTCCTAATGCATTTAGATTTTTTTATCAGGAAGCAAAGGCTGAGGCTAGTCTGGTGCCCAAAGGGGAATGGTCGATACCTGTCCGGTGTGGTAAGCTGCTAAGTGGAGCCCCTGTGGCAGCTATGGAGGTATATCACCATGGCTACCTAATTTCCCAGCCTCACTTAAGGGACCAACAAGGGCAATTTTCTGCTCTATCAACACTTCCTTCGTTTTTTTCGATGTGCTGAGACCACATCCCCTGGCCGAGGTGTCACACAGCGTGTTTGCTGCAGAGACAGGGAGAAAAAGCCTGAGAAAGACTGAGAGAGGCAAAAGAAGATAAAAGAGACAACAGAACAAATGTGCAAACCCCAAACAAAGCTGCTAATGTCCAAAAGAATATGCAAGAATGTGGATCAGGGCTTTAATGAATCTTGGCAATCCACCAGACGAGCATGTCCTCGGTGGAATGACCCACTAACGAAACAAAAGAGTGGTGATTTGTCCATTTCCTTCTCCCCAAAGCCAAATAGTCCAGTGCAGGGACTAGTTTTGAGGCCAGCGTGGTTCGGGTGAATGAAGCATTCAGGGTTTTAGCATGGGCCAGCAATCAGCCCCTCTCCACGCCTCAAGTGAAAAGCACAGTGCTTATTATCAGTGTGCACGGCTGGAAATGATACACAGTGCGAGCATTCTCAGCAAGGGCACAGTGGCGAGCTACTCATTAGGAGCTCTATGTCGAGATGAGATGCATCGCATGGCTTTGAAGGACATGATTAATGATTCAAATGCATATTCCATAATTCTTTTATTATCATGCTGCGTCTTTCAATCTAGGATTGCTCTTCAGTGCCATCAAAAAGGATGTCTTAATACATGGGGGTGGGGGGGTTTTGATTAGGTTTGTAAAAAAAGAATAAAATGTATACATTTGGTGATATGTTTTTTGCATAAAGGTAAACCACAAAATACTAAGCAACAATCTTTGGGGTTGAAAAATGAAGCCAAAGTGGAAGTTTGAAAAACTGCAATTCCTCTAATGGCCACTTGACTCCTAAAAGGAGGAATTCCCCATAGGATGCCCCAGGGATGACATTTGTAGTATCCCCCTGGTTGCCTTGTCAAAAAGTCGATGGGATTTTTCCATTGCATTTTTGAATTTTGCAAAACATGCTCTGTGGCAAACAAATGTTTATGATATGTCACTTCTGGTCTAAAAAAGCATAATGAGAATGTTTAAGACTTCAAAACAGGAGTCCACAAACCATTGGGTAACATCAAGGGCACTACACTGCGGTAAATACCCAAGCTAACTATTTTGTTGTGTTTTCAAAGCCAGATAGCTTATTTCTCTGTGTAATAGAGCTCTATTGACGTCCAAAAACTACTAAAAACACATTAATCAAGCTAAATTTTGCACTGTGCCATGTTCCTTCATCACCATGATCGTAGAGTTAATTTAAGTCCCCAGCAAATGCACAATTTTCTCTTGAGCTGTAATGTAGTGGTAGTCGATAGGGTAGATGCACTACTAGGTAGATGATTAGGTTACCATGGAGGAGTCGGGTAAACTCTTTTATTGAAAACAATGGCTTTTTGCCTGACAGATATACTTTGAAGTGTGAACAGAAATAAGTCATACCCCATATACCTGCATATACTCTCTACTACACCAATGCTCATGAGTAACCTACAGTTAAAACTACACCTACCACTACGACCACTACTACTACTACTGTCCAGCTGTTTTGAAATAGTTTAGCCTTATTTGAGAGTAAAAGCATATAGATGTGTGTGTTCAGTATGAATAAATCAGCAGAGTGCTTTGTGAACTGTTGGCCTCGGTGTGTTTTGGGGGATTTGTGATCAGTGACAAAACAAACATGATGCATTATGTTAATTATTTAAAGCTGAATTCTCTGGATCCTAAATATGCCTCAGAGCCAAAACTCTGCAGTATATTTGATTATTTAATTCATGCCATGATAATCTATTGTTTCCCCTTTTCTGTAAATCTCATTAACAATTTTAATACAGCAGAGAAAAAAAGAAAACATTTTACACTGAGAAGCAAACATGTAGTTGCATACAAGTTTGAAATAATGCTGTACTCTAAATCCTCTCACCACTGCCATATTTAAACAGACTAATGATACTAAATTGCCTTTATAATGCACAGATTTTGATGTATTTCATTATTTACAGGAGATTGTTTAATTGAATAAACAAATCATTTTTGATTAGAAAACTATGACAGAAATTACTGAAAATGTCCAGACTCTTGGCTATAGTATGTGCAGTAATGTATTCAGGAATATGTATCCTTTAATATATATTTTGCTATTTTTATGGGGTATTATTGCATTGTAATAAAATCTATCTCAACTTATGGACAAAAGTTTGGACTAGACTGCAGTCCAACTGATATCCTCCTCTGTAAAAAATATATATATTTCTATAAAACAAAACATCCCCATGCACACTTGTGCACAGTAGAAGAGCATCTGGTAAGATTTCCATGCCAAGTCTTTTTCTCCTCCTCTCCCCCCGAAGTCTCTATCTCGCCTTGGGCAGCAGGTATGTTGGCGTACTGTACTAAACACAGCAAGTATATGCAGTGACATCTACCATTGTTTGTCTGTGTGACAAGAGTGTATTGTATCCTGACGTGCAGGCATGGAAATTGTTCTTGCGAACCACTTGGGGCACACCCTGGTTCCAAACAGATTCATCAGAGGAAATAAGGTCTACTTTGTTGTTACCGACAAGCCCGAGACAGCAAAGACAGTGCAGCGTTTTTACTTGAGGAAACCTTTCCATGTAATGGTTTGGGACTTCAAAGACAAAGAGATGTGCACAATGCTGCCATGCAAAGGCAAAGACCCGTAACTGCATTTTGTGTGTTTTTAAAAAGGAAAATTATGACTCGGGTTTGGCTTTGTATTGTTATTGATGTGACGTACACAGAAGCTGCAGAGAAATGGCCTGAGTGTGAGAGCTGGCTGGACACATCAGGGTTTAATAATTGAACTGAGAGACTCTCTTGGCTGCATGAAGTGAGTGGTGATGCCATCATTTCTCTTTTCCTTTCAACACTCACACAGCACTACTGACAAAACAACAACACAAAGCAAAAAACACAACAACATTCACCCGCAGGCTGACTGTGCCAGCCAGCGATGTGTGTTGCTTTACAAAACAAGTGGACTGGCAGGATATGGAATTCCAGCCTGATAAATAATGGAGAAAATAAACAAAGGCGGTTGCTACAAAAACTGCAGATTAAAGCTAATGTTTTAAATTAATATTTGGTTAGAACAAATGGTGCATCAGTGGGTTTGAGTGTGGAAAAGTAATTCAAAATCCCAACTTCTTCTTCCCCCAATGATAAAAACACACTTGCAGAGATAATTCTAGAACTGGTAGCTTTAAGCAAATGTAACAGTTGCATTGGCACCTGGACTGGATTCACAAAGGTCATACTATATTCTTAGTCATCTTTGCAGTAGTGTGTATGGAATAGGAACTGTAGTTTCAAACTTTAACATGGTAAAGCATACCAAAAAATAAAAAAATGTTAACAGAAATAATAATGATTGTGGTCGCAGATAGCAAGCACTTTACATTGGTTAAGATGCACTTATGAAACATATTGTACCATTTAGGTTTAATCATCATATAAATATAATTTAAAAAGCAAAATGTGTTGCTGTTTCCACAGCAACACATTCTGCCAGCAGGACAATGATACCAGCTGTAATTGCTAGATGAGCTACACCACCAATGAGCCAACATATAGGTCCCAGCTGACCTGAGCGATTCAAAGAGCAGAGGGGCTGAGGAACCAGTGGAAACCAGACGCTGGGTAGTGGACAAGTGTCTGTCAGCAAAACCAACAGAAAATAAAAAAGGAGTCAACACATTGACATTACAAGACATAAAAATTTCAACACCTTTAAATAGACAGTGCTTTGACATGCAACGCTGAAGTTAACTGAGTCAGTGGAGTATAGTTTATATCTATTTTTACTGAATTATTAATTGGTTAGTTCATCAAAACTGACATCCTTGTCGTGAAATCCATCAAATTTGGATCACTCAAATCAAATACCCAATCACCTCTTTGACCTGCACACCCTGAATGTCTACAACATTATTTGAAGTTAAACCTGGGCCTGTCACTTTCTTTTATCGTGCATCATCCCATGTGTGGTCTGTCATTTGTTTTTTAAGACATCACGCTCATATTATGAAGCCATTTTGCACAATGTTATTAATGCTGCTCCCTGATCTGTTGCCTTGTTTTGTGATTTATAGCATTTAAAGTGCTAAATAGTTACACTGTGGCCATCTAAATGATATGCAACAGTGCACAGGCACCTCAAAGTCATTAATGACCAATGTTGCGTTCTGTCTGAGTCTCGTTTGCTGCTGTTACTTTAATAGTCAGTGAGAGCACGCTGCCAGCGGGCCCGTTATTGATGAGCCACAGTTCAGCCAAACATCTAGCAGGAGCCTTGAGGACAGGGCAGTTTGAGCAGCACTTTGTGCACTTTCTGAAAGGAATACTGTGAATTCATAATTATGGCTATTTAACCTCTCGTTAAGGTTTAATGTGCAAAGGAAAGAGATATAAAACAATATAATGGAGGATTATCCCCCAGCACGAGTAGATGAGAATATCAACACTAGAATATCGTTATGTCTAGTGTTGGGAAAGTTGCTTGAAATATTTATGCAGAAAGACTGTATAGAAGCAAATTTACTTTCTGACAGCTGGTAACTGCACGCAGCTCTGTAGAAATCTCATCCTCATCCTCAAGTTGCAGGTTCACACCCTCCCTCTCCACACTGCTGATTCCTCTATGGAGATTAACCAGTGTCCTGCCTGCTAAGAGCATATAATGTGCAGATCAAGATGACTTTGAAGTTACCGGCATGCTTATTTCCTATTTCTGGAAGACATTCTTTTCTTCTTTTGGTAGAGCTGAACCTCCTACTGCCTCTGCACCGAGCTAAGACATCCTGCAGCAGTCACTATCAGAACACAGAGAGACCAGACCGTTCTATTATGACAGCAAACTCCCAAAATGTCAAAGTAATAGAACCTTACTGGGATTACTGAACTTGAAATTGCAGTCCCTTAAAACTACTGATCACTGAAATAAGTATTTACCGTAAAACTTCAAATAATAGTCCAGGCAATTTGTTTTGAACATGCCTGTCACAAATTTTTTTATTTCATTTTTGGGGTTAAGGCCACTTGGCCTCCAGCAGGGCAATTTTTTTGAGGGCACAAAGGCCACATGCCAGGGCATCAAGGCCATAATTTTAGAACATAATTTTGAGTTTACTAAATAAATGAACCCATTCCGGAAAGCATTAGTGGGTTTTAAATAAACAGTGTAACACTTACAGAGAAAAGAAAATGCTGTTTTCATCATGATAATTTGTTTCAGAATGGTATTAAGATTTTTGAAAACAGATTTTATCATCTGCTAATTGCAGTCTCATAAGATATATAGATATGGTGAAGTGTATTTACATCACATCAAGCATTTATATATGAGACATACAGTATATAGACTGTAAGTGGTTGATATAGTTTGTCATATATTGTATTATACATTGGATAGTCCCCCTGAGAAATAGTTAAACATTAATTTAAAAAAAAAAACAAACATTAATAACATTCTGAATTAAAAACATATTTTTTTCCCCAAATATAAACAACTGAGCCTTTTTTTCTATTTTCTCATCTAGTTGCACATGAACAGAACTGATTGGCCTGTCAGAAACTTCAACATGAGAGCTCTTTCATGCTTGAATTTTTTATTAGAGTCATCACTTGTTGATTACAGGTGTGCTTGTAAATCCAATATGATGCTTTCCACTAAAATGAGAGCACTGTTGTCCAGGAAAATAAAGCATTCTATTTCTTTATACATAACTAAGCGTTCACTTTCACTTTCCCTGCACCTGATAAGCTGCTGCTCCGAAGGTGTGGTGCTCTGAATAACCGTAGAGTATATTTCATCGATGTACTCTGCTGTGACTATTTGCAAATGCTCCCGACCGTTGACTGATAAAGTACAAGGACCAACATTCTGTTGCTGGGGCGAAGTTTACAGGAGAGGACAGAGAGACACGGCAGGGAAAGAATAAAGCAAAACAGGCAGTGCGGGGCACAAAGGCCACAGTGGCCGATGGGCATTCAATTTTCTGAAGGGCATCGAGGTCAGAAAAAGGGGCACCGCTGTGGCCGCCGTGAAATTCCTGCCCTGCCGCTGTGTCAGCACCATCAGTCAGGAAACACATCTGCAGTGCTCACTGTAGCACTGAGTTGTAGCGGTCCATGCAAATTTGACCTTTCTGATGTTTACTATAATTGAGCGAATAGACATTTTATGTTCCTTATCGTGACCCTAATCTGTTACCGCATTTTTCGTTCTGAAGGTCAAATAGTGAGGGAGAGCGGGAGGGGAGAAAGCCGGTGAGTGATGGGGATACTTGTTTCACCAATTAAACCTCAAATCATTCATCATGCCTCATGACTTAAAAGAAGTGAGACTCTATCAAGGAAATGGATGAATAAGAATATCAATCAAACAGGAGCACTGAACTTTCTACCAGAGCGCCCCATAATCCCCTCGTCTGATTGGTCCGGTGCATGAAGCACGGTGTGCGTTGCAATTCATATCCAAACCTCCAGGGTGAGACAGAGCTGTGGTGCCCTACAGGACGTCTGTGTTTCATTTTCATTTGGCATCTTTTCATGTACTTCAGAGTTTACTCATTAAATATTCAAATAAAGTCATTTGAAATGAGTCATCCCCTGTTAAAATAAAGTTAGTGATTCTTAATATATTCATTTTCATCAAGTGATCCCATTAAAAGTCCAAAACCAGAAATGTATTTGTCCTACTAACAAGTATTACCTGTTTCCAAAGCATTACTTTGTATCATTTTTTAAAAATCAATTCCATGTAAACTGCCCTGTTTTAAATACTTTGCTTTAAATACTCACTTAAGGAGCGAATGAATGTGTGAATTGTGTTAAAATGGGTCTTTCAGTCACTCACAAAAGCAAAATAAATTGAGAATTGAAAAAATATGTCGACTTCATTTGGAGTGCGACTTGAGGCATCAACACTGTCAGGCTGTTACTTTTGAGCCACATCTATAGTTTCCCTTTTGCTCTTAATAAAACACTCAAATCTCTCTGAGGCGCAAAGTGAATGTTTCCTGAGGTCAAAGCACTTGACAGCTTCCACTCACATTGTTAAGTGGCAAGGTGTCTGAGAGAAGCAATATAGACTTAAACAGACTTCAAATTGCTCCAAATTACCTCTGCACTTGAGGGAGTATGGAGCCAATGGGAACTGAAACACAGGTTTGGGCGGATCAGCACGGAGACCGAGTGAGAGCAGGTGTGCGTCAGCAGCCCCGCTCCCGTGAGAGATTGTTAGTACGGGCGTACAGTAAGACTTGACCTGGGGTTTAACACTCAGCAGACCTTGTAGAGCTCACTGTAGCATGGTAGCATGTGTATATAATTGGAAAAAGCTTAGACATACTGAACTAGCAGCTGGAGCTGAGTGTTCAGGCTGGAAATTAAGTGTGCACTCTGTGGAGATTGGCTGCTGTGGATTAATGTCCACATCCGTTACCTGGTTACTCAATAACAAAGAATTTATCTTGTTGAAGGTATACGGGTATAGAAAATATAGAAAGCTAATAACAGCTTTTTCAAATTAAATCTGACAAGCACTCATTTTTCTTGCAGCTGAATCATCGGGTTGTTAAATGACTCAAACTCATGGATGGAGACATATTTGGCTTGTAGGTGTGCTGCTGAAGATATTATAAATCGAGATTGGTTCCTGAGAGTCTTCAGTACAGTATTATCACTTTGAACATGTTTTTACAGTGCACAATTTATGAACTAGAGCTCAGTTTAAGCATCATTTTAGGGCACAATTCCATACAGTACATAACATTAACCATACCTCAACCATGGTATATTTGTAGCTTTCCCTAACCTGAAGCATACCAGTATTGCATTTTTTATATGTGCATGCTATGTCTTAAGTTATAGTTTTCTTGTAAGAAAACTATTAAATGCATTTACCTCCCAGTCAAACATTTGCAAAGCTGATTTTTGCATCCCAGAGAGACTCAATTTTTTTTTTCTAGTAGTAGCCTACATCGTGAACAACATGTCCGTGTTGTGTGATATTTAGAGAGTAATAAAAACTACTGATACTACTAAATTGACTGATCAACTGGTGGGTCGCAGTCCCAAAGTGGGTGGTGGGTCCATTCTGAATGGAAGGTAAATTAATGTTTGTCAAAAACACGTAACATTGAAGTACAGTGAATTTCCAACACAGAGCTTTTATTTTGAAGGACTGTTTCAATTTATTCTTGCAATAAGTTTTATGTCTATGTGCTCCGGGCCACTGTATTGTTTACATTTTGTGAAATGAAATTGAATATGTGGTAGTTTATTATGTGTACGGACCTTGAACTAATGACTTCTGGACCCCGTGACTAGACCAGCTGGGAACCATTAATTTAATGAAAGACTTCTCATTTAATTTAAAGTCTTCATCTGGTGACAGCAGCAGCTTGTTGCATGCATCTTCATTATGTTATTAATTATTCATGACAATTTAGCAGCGCTCCAAAATACACAATATGTTCAGTGCAACATTTTCAATATAACTGTTTCACCCAGTCACAGCTCCTAAACATGTCGCCTTCAAGTCTATTTCTATTACTATAACGGTTCATTTTTTGGGACAAAGAAAACAGAATGCAGGATTCTGGACAGTTGCTTGTAATTTGAGACTATCCCAAATTTTTGTCTGGGCACCCTATCCGAAACCTTTTGCAGTAAAGTGTATTGCATCATCTACATGCAAACATGTGCAATTGTGACTGAAGGTGCATTCACAAGCTAAAGAAAACTCACCCGTAGAAAAACAGATCTGTAGTGCCAACAGGACAAAAAACATTATCTATTTTTTTTTTTTTTTTTACATTTGAGCATGGCTTCCCAGTGCTTCAATTATCAAGATGACATATTTATACAAGATATCACACTTTGGATATGTACAGCATTAAGGCATGAGAAATAGATGAGAAACCGAGTGCAAACAATGCTGCACTGTGAGTTATTTCTGAGAAATTGTGGAAAATTGAACTCAGATGGAAAGTAGATAACAGGTCCTGCTCCCCGCTTTGAGCTCATTATTATAGCGTTACAAAACACTTTTCATTTTCCCCATATTTACAAAGGGATGAAACAGCTGCATATAAAAATGATAGGAAGGCTCAGTTCTGATAGGACTTGTTAGCTGTGTTCTACATGACAATAAATAAGTGAAGAAAGACTGATCACATGCTTGCAGCAAAGAGGAGTTTGATATTTTTTTACTGGTAATCAGCACTATCTTTGGCCTCATGTTTGTTTTTCCAAATATGTCATTGAACATTAATAAGTATGTCTAGTTTTCAAGAAATCTGAGATTAAGTATGGTTTCTATTCAAGCTGAATGTATGTATGGATGCAGCCTTGCTGATCAACATTTGTTATCATTTCAGCAGCATATGAAGTGACATTTGAATAAACACTCACTCAATTTCGGTTGTGCAGGGCAGAGGTGAGGAAAACAACAAAACAGTCGGGGCTTGGCACCGTCAGGGGCTATAATGTTGATGTCACTGTTGGAGTGCTGAAGGGAATCTGGCTTTGTCAGCTTCAAGGTGCTCATCAACTTACATAGGACTTCACTGGAGACATCGATCTAGACAAAACGCTTTTTGACTGCTCGCTGCTGGTGGTGCCCTTAATCCCGGAGTACAGAGGCAAGCTCAGCCCCTGGAGGGCACATTTCAGGTCAGAAAAACTATGTGGCTTAAAATACAGACTATTCAGGTCTACATTTTGCTTTTTGCAACCCTGTGTTAAACCCTGACCTACAATAAATATTCTGCCACCCCAAAACCACCTAAGACAGTAACGTGCTGCCCTCTTTCCCGCTCCCATGAATGACCAATTATGTTGTTGACTGACTGACTGACTGACTGTCTCGACTCAACACCACGTTAGATACAAAAGAAGAACATTTATTTACAAAAAGACCAAAAAACAAGAAAATACTCACCCTGGCTTTTCAAGACTGAACTTAGTAAATAAACTATAGATAATTACAGTACACAGAAATTAATTGGGAATGATTTAAATTTTCTTTATTGGTTGATAGTATTGATGTCTAAATGTGCATAATTTTGGAGACAAACAACCACAAAAAGTGGTGCTGAAAAGTATTTCCAAGCAAAAACTAAACAGCATTGGATAGATTTTTAAATTCCTTTTAATATTATCTATCTTTGCTAATTGATCTTGTTTTTTTTCATGTAGTATTGTTCTGTTTTGCTTCGAGAAGTGCTAAATAAATAGTTATTGTTACTAATCCTCCCATGTACCAAAGTTCATATCTTTTTCCGAGCATTTTGACTCAGGAGGAAACACACGGCTGTAGCTAATGACATTAACGCAGACTGTGTTCCTGAGGTGTGCCTGTAAGCAGTGACAGTGAGCCAGCACAGCGCGGCCCTGACACTGGAACACATCATTAAGAGTGAACAAATTAAAGTCATTAGATACACCTGTGTTTGACAAGTCAGAATCTCCAAATATTTACAAGCTCCAAAAATGACATGGCATAAAGTTGCCTAATATCTGTCCACAAAAACACTATTTTTACAACTACGGCTTCAAGCTGTCAGTTGTCTTCACACAGGTGACAGACTCGCTGTCAGACCGGATCACACCGGAGCTGATGAGCGGCTGGGAGAGTGAACCTGTGGTAACAGTTGCCAATCAACAGGTGAAACTCTGCGATCACTCTGAATAGCCAATCACACACCTCCAACTGCAAGTCACCAGCCACACATGAGACACGAACACACACTCCAAGCAAGTGAAACAGAAATATGAACACAACCAATACAACACCATGTAAATATGCAATGATACCACACAGGGCATATATATGTATATATATATATATACATATATATATCATTTTCAGTCCACTGGATACATTTTTCTAAAATAAAAATGACAAAAGTGAGATGAACACACTGAAACTCTATTTGATCAGATAAAAAGCAGTTGTTGACAGTTATTTTCCCTTGATTCTGAGCCAAAAAAAGGTTATAAATTGCAATTTATTTCCATATATATCTTATAGCAATACTGGGCATATTGCAAAACCTTTAAAATTGCAATAGTAAGTAAGTACTGTGATAATATTGTACAGTGTTCCAAAGTGCTTCACATTTTACACAAAATAATACATCAAAACCCAAGAGTGGCTCAAAGAATATAACAAACAACAACAACAAACTTTATCAAAGAGAGTGAGGGAAAGGCGATTTATAAAAAAGAGTTTTCAGTAGTGATTTAAAAGAAGTTTTTTGAGCTTGCAAGATGGATTACAACAGGGAGACTGTTCCAAAGTTCTGGGGCCCTGAAAAACAAAACCACCAACCATGGATGTATTATAAGGAAGTCTGGATACAGCCGTGGGGGCGGGGCCTCATTCATTCCTATGAGAGCCGCTCAGTGGCGCATGAGCAGAGAAAACTCTTTTTCCGGGTTTAGAAAAGTGTAAAATACCCGGATCTACTGGCCCATAGAGTATGCGTGGAAGTGATTAACGACAGCCGAACGCGGCCGAGTGTACCCGAGCATTGACTCCGACTCACAGGCTCCCTCACGCAGATGACCCGAGTGCTCGAAGCGAACAGCACCGGTGCACGAGCATGTCTCTCGTAGTAGCTTAGCTTATTAGCAACAGGAGCTAATCGGCGGTATAACGACAGTGCTGTCGGTTTTAATATTTACGTGATTATCAGATAATGGTATATTTATCTCTCTCTCTCTGTACACACACACACACATATACATACAACTCATCAGGGAATCATATCGTAATCACGACCGGAGAAATCAAATTAACAGAATCGGAATGTGTCGTGCCCATAAAAAGGTAATAAAAGGTGCTGCTTGTAATATTGCCCTGTGTTTTATTACACAGCTCAACTTTAAAAAATACTACGTTCAGTACCTTTTAGTAACTGTCACTAATGCTCCGCGCTGCTCACTGATAACCGATAGCTTGAATACAGACCACAGACTGTATATTCAGTCTCTGATACAGACACAGTAAGACGTCCATATTACAGGCTTACAGCCAACAGCGTATGGATGTGATGTAAAATGGTAAAAATTATGAATTGTGATTGAAAAATGATGAATTACAGCAAAAATATCCATTACTACGGCCGGTACGAAGCCTGTGCTGTGTCAGAAACACTTAGAGTTGCATGCGCGCTGTCACGGTATGTGTGTTTATTTTATGTCTGGAGAAAGACTGAATTCCAAATCTTGACTCGGAGAATAGCGCATTTTAAGTCTTTAGGACTTAATGTTTTTAATAATGGCTATAAAAAAACGCGTTCTGAAAAGTCAACATGTCTCAAAAAAAATTATCCAGTGATTTAAGGAGGTCTCTTTCCCAATGTTAACAAATGGGGAAAAGTCTTTCTGGGCCAGTGTGCATCACGTGACGCTGTAGTTCCACTTTCGGCCACTATGTAAATTTTGCTTCAGAGGATGGCGCACTTCCTGGGGGCTTGCCACCAACTCCTTGAGTAGCAAGTCTCGATCGAGGGACTGTTAGTAGATTTTGAATGATCTGAGATTGCGTGCAGCTACACAGGGGCATAAAAGTTTACATGTGTATGCAGGTGCCTTAAAAGTAATGGCTAAAATATTAAAAATAAATCCTGAAGTTA
Organism: Plectropomus leopardus; assembly: GCF_026936395.1. Lineage (NCBI taxonomy): Eukaryota > Metazoa > Chordata > Actinopteri > Perciformes > Serranidae > Plectropomus > Plectropomus leopardus. Next base: position 7,466,598 of record NC_142185.1, read on the forward strand.
ACAGGAGGCCAAAGCAGGGCCGCTGAAATGGGGGTGATCTCTTTATAAATATATCTATATATATATACATATAGTATCTCATATAAAATGAAATACAAATGTATATTTTGCCACCCCCAAAAAAGTGTTGACTGCACGTTGTTCTGCCCGGAGTCATACATATGGAACAGTATTTCCATGCATACAGAGAGTGTTCTTTCCTCGGGGGGCACAGTGAGTTCAGGGTAGTGCTGTAGGTATAGGAAATCGATATGAGTGAGACGTTGCCTCATGCTAATGCATTGAAAAGGTCTCCATTTACGTACTGTATAAAGCTGTACAATCCTTGATGTGAACCATGCATCTCATGATTTCTTAATTTTAAAAAAATGTTGTATATCTATCAATTAATAAATAGCTCAATTTTTTTCTATTAATATATATCTATATATATATATATATATATATATATATATATATATATATATATATATATATTAAATCATGCAAATTATGCAGGTTCATTTTAGTAACTGCCAAATTAACTTGCAACCCCCATTTAAAAAAAAAAAAAGCCCAACTAATTGCATAGCTGTATTGCCCTCCGTTTGCACAGTGCTGTGATGCAGACTCCCCTCACACATGCTTTGAGAACCTCAGATGTGCGTGCAGCTTGGCCCTCTGTTTGAAAGGACGGCACAAATATGCCGTGACCCAGGAGATTTACATAATGAAGAGAAAGTCCTTTCAACAGTTGCCATCAACAATCATATGTATGGCAGGAAGCGAGTGAGTACTTGTTATTCAAAGGAAGTACACTATTGGACACAGATGTGAAACAGTCCTGCATCTGCCTGCCAAATCCAACACTCAGCATGACACTCAAAGCAACAAAAGGACCTTATTTTATTTACACACTGTCATGTGGTGTTGCAACATATCTGTGATGTTAAGAAGCAAGAAAAACTTTAAAGAATACTTCTTCCCCCAAATGATCATTTGTAGCTCAGTTATTCAGCCTGTGTTTCGTTATATTTGGGGGGGCAGGGGGGGGGTTGTCTTGCATTTCTCCAAGGTGAATGAAGAACCCAAAACCATAGGAAAAATATTTGATGGATTGGAGTAAAATGGGTCTGCACATCAAAACATCTGTTTACAAAGTATAAGTAAAATCCAAGTCTACTTTATTTAGTCATTCTACCTAAACACACACATTTTTGCCAAAACTGTAATATTTACAACACACTTAGTGTTGTGGTACCTGTGATAGATCTTGTCCTCAAGACAACCTCTGAAAGGTCTTATCTTGGATTTGACTGCTTTCTCACTGAGTCTTATCATTGTCTCAGACAAAAAGGACTCTGGATTTCATTTGAAGACAGGTCAAGACCACAACAGCAGGAATATCACCAAACTGCCAAAAAAAGGAGTGTTAAGTAACAATGGTTATGTTTATTTCATCTCCTTAGTGTTTGTATTTGTTTGTTCATAGATATTTTGATATTATATCAAAAGATGTGGTCTTGGTCTTGACCCTCAAAGTCTTGGTCTTGTCTTGGTTCCAACAGACTTTGGTTTTAGTCGTGACTTGGTCTTGGTTTAGGTGGTGTTGACCATAACACGGACATCTGCCAGGCAGGGTGATTCCAAAAAAATTGGGTTTTAGTTCGATATGAAGTCATAAAAGGGCCAGAATCACTAATATTAAAACCAGTGTTGATTTTTTTAATTAAAATCTGAATCCATGTCAAGAGCTGTGTGCCAATATTTATGAAGGATATAAACAGTCTTCTCAATTTACAGCTAATGATGGACCAATTAGTTTGAAAATATAACATGAACTGATAATCCAAACTGGCTAAAATCGAAGGATCTAAAGTCTGGATTTCATTTTGACTCCAAGTTCTCTCTTTTTTTTCTTTCATCTTTTGTTCAGCCATCAGTAAAATATGTGTTGGATTAAAGTAGTATATGCACTACATGTGCTCATGACAACAGAACAATGTTTACACAGACAGTTTTACTCCTTGAATGAGCAAAAGAAACAGATCCCTTTTTTTGGTATTGATCCTATTGACACTGAATTTAATATTCAACACAAAAACTTGGTAATTTTAGTATAGATATTCTTGCATTGATCCACCCACCTCTAACATCTGCCTTTTTTCTTGGATTCTTCATTCCCCATGGAAGCATGAGAAAAACAATGTTTCCTTGCCAAATTCAGTGAAACATGAGGTGAGTAATTGATCTACAAATGATTGTTTGGGTGGTTTAGTCTTCCTTTAAGCAATCAGAGTTAATTAATGTGAAGCATCTTCATTAAATGTTTAAAGCCTTGAAAAGCTTTTGGAGTCTACTGGTGGCGGCAGGGGTGGTGAGGAAGCACAAGTAGGTGAAAGATTAAACATTTCCAACGTGTTCTCATCCGAAGTCATCAGATATTTGCCACTTTGTGAGACTATCACCTCTATATATTATGTTCTAGGTATGCTACTGTGTTGCTACTGTGATGTCAACACAGGAACATGGTGGGACTAAACTGCAAGTGGTTGTGTTTAGAGACGAAAAGTGATTGGCAGCCAACGCTGGGACATCAAACAAACACGCTGGCACGGATGGTTAGGACTAGGGGAAGGAGGCATGTGGTAAGGTGTCGGAAAAAAAACCATCACATTCAGATAGGAAGCAAACACCAGACTCCTGCATGAAGGTCTGGGGTTTGTTGGATCCGTCCACCACCCGTCCCGCCTTCCTTACAGGGACCTTTGTGCTCCTTAAATGACTTCATTATTGGCCGTGTTTAAACCTGACACCGTCCAGCGGCGTATTATGCAGACACGATCGGTTCCACCTGGTTACGTTCTCAAATGATGCCGATAGTTTGCGTGTCATGCTGCTGTGGCAAGTGCAGTCTGGCTGTATATAATAACGCCATGAATGGTTCTGCTGTTCAGCGGCATATAATAAGAAGGGTGCGAAAGATGGCTTTTGCCTTCAGGATCTTACGCCGAAAGTGTTGCAAAAGTATTTGACAACTTTGGAATGAGAAGGGGCTGATATTTCCATCTATGAGTGCTATGTGAATAATACAAGTGCATCAAGATAAACAGCTGGTGCCATAAACCACTGCAGAAGGAGAGGGTGCAACAAGATGATGTAATTAAAACAGCAATCAAAGCTCAAAAAAATAGACACAATGTAGAAAACGTGATAGGAATATGGCAATAATGTTTCTGTTAATGGATTCATTGGAGGAAGGCAACAGTCTGCACAGATAAATGTTTTGATGCTCATAAAAACTGGAGAGCTGGTAACAAAGTGAATGAAATACCTGAGGCTAGACCCATAATTCTCATCTAATGAGAGCTTTTGATTCACCATCTCTTAAACTATTTTGAAAAACAGAGAGGAATATGATCTTCATGTGTTAATCACATGCACGGTCTCAGATGTTGTGGGTCAGACTTTGATGAAACCCATTGGACATGTTAGAGTCACTACTCTGGTCATTAGTTTGCTCATATAGGTCATCTGCATTTGGTCGGACCCCTTTGATTAAATTATAACAGGAACAAGAAGAGTGACACATCTCATGGTCACACTCCAGTGGTTCCACCAAAATAATAGAGACCAATAATGAGGACGATATCATTCATGGCCCACATGCACTCCTCTGCATTTTATTATTCAGATACTGTATTTCCTGGGTTAAAGAGGGAAGCAGAAGAAACCTCTTATGCAAGTATAGAAAGTAGTTAGTGGTTATTTGGATAACCTAACAAGCGTTACTGTGTTGTCTGTTTCTATTGCCAGCTCTCTCATTAGGGAACATGCAGGGTAAAACTGTAATTATGGCTACCATTTGTATATTTTTTGCTAGTGTATAAGTGGATGTATTTTGTGCCATCTCAGAAAAGACAACAATACTAAGTTTCACTGTCAGCTTATTCTTCATCCTGAGCTGTGGCTCATACTATAAAAGGATTATTCTGGCTCATTACAGGCTGGGTTTTATTTTCTTATTTTTTGCCTTGGCCATCATCACCAAACATAAGTTATACAGTTCTTACAAATGAAGAAAAATGGTAAAAATATTCCCCAAAATGTTGTTTGCTTTAGTCCAAACTGGTCTCACAGAAACAGTTGAAATAACTATTGTCTCTTAACACTGCATTACATGATGGTAGCATGTGATGTGTTCAAAATTATGAGCCAGAACCATGAAAACAATCCCTCAGAGGTACTATAAAGCAACACATTCTCATCCCAAGTCAATACATATTGCTGCTTTGTCAGTGGACTTCCACGTCTGCATATTACACACTGAATTTCCTCCTGTGTCAGCTGTTAGTGTAGTAATCTGGCAGTAGTTATTAGGACCCACAATGCACACACAAGAGGCAGATGGCAGTTTAAATGGTTCAGTGGCTGGACAGGCCTGTTGAGTTTGGCAGATCTGATGCACAGAGTAAAAGACAGGTTCAGGCAGGTTACCAAAAACAAGGAAGAATTTCTAGTAAAAATGATCAAGACAATACGTTACTACTGAAAGGTTCACAGTGAACTGACAAAGACTGGAGAGGAAGGCCGGTTTTCTATCAGATAGCTGGTAATCAGAGTATAGGATCTGCTGGTGTGTGAGGAGCAGCAGGTGTGTGAGGAGTTTGGCTGGAGAGCAGACTTTAGGTCAGCCACACCCGGCCGTAGACACAGACAGACAGGGGAGGCAAACTGGGGACAAGTGTTCAACAAGAAGGTAGGGGAAAAACCCTGGAGAAACAAGGGGAAATAAAGTACTGCAGAGCCTTACAGCTGAACAGAGAGTGTGTGTCTTTTAGTTCCGTTTTTTAAAAAAATGTTTATTTTTTAACTTATTCTTTCTATGGATGTCTGTTGTTGTTTTGTTTGTCCTGTTTTTTTCTGTCTTGTCTTTTCTTATTCGTTTTGCACTGCACAAACCCAAAAAACCCACAAAAACAAACACACAAAGAAAAAGTCACACGTTACAGGTTTTACTTTGACCTGCTGTACTTAGTGTAGTACTTTTCCTGCACAACAGGGATTTTTTTACCAACTGTTTAGGAGCAGTCAGTCTTAGATTTGCATGAAAATAAATTGGTTACAATTAATGGCTGAACTGACAGCATGCTTCTTACTGTAGTAATGTCTCTGCATTCAAAGATCTCAGCTGTTATGAGAACAATATTATCATTACCAACAGGAATGATGGCAGTACAAAACTAAGACTTAAAGTGTAATTAACCTGGAATTTTTCTTTAAATACACAGCAAGAAAACTGATTTGTCACTTAGAAATAGACACTTTTTAAATTCCCCACATTTGAGGTAATGACAAAATATGGCTACAAAGAAAAACCCTACCTACTGTGCAACTGCTGACAGAGATGTGAGATAAGAGCTGAAACAATTAATTTAATAGATTGACTCAAGACATTTTGTAGTTTCAGAAAAGCATTGCTTTGTGATTTTTCAATTTGCCCATGTCATTGTTCCTGGTTAACGAGGTTACACATCGAGCTTTTAATCTTTGTATCTTTTTATCATGCTGGCTAAAATGCAGTTTTAAATGTCATTCATTTAAAAATGTAAAAGCAAATGCCTGAAAATAAATTGCAGCTGTTGGGAACACAGTACTTGCATGCTGAGAGCGGCGTGACAATCCCTGGCAGATGACGCAGCGTTGTGCCACACAAAGGAACATGTGCATGTACTCCTCAGAGAGCTGTTAGACTCTTAAAGTGGTGGAGATTTAATGTGCTGTCAAACACTTTAATTACACACTGCCCACAAAATGTTCCAACCCCTCTAGCCTCAACATCTGGCTGTAATGTCTGGACGTGTGCAACTCAACAGCTGAGGGGAGCTTGTGTCAGAGTTGTCGGGAGGTTAACACACAGGCACTGGCCCTGCATTAATCACTGAAAGGTCAGTCAGGGAAAGGCCATACAGAGCAAATGACTCCTGGCAGGACTTCAGGTGATCTTGAATACCCACGAACTGAAAAAACACATCAATAATAAAGTGCAATCAGGTGGGTGAACAGTGTGATGCTATGCATGCATGAAATTGTTCATGCACTGACTTTATAACCTACAAATGATGTTATAGGTTTTTATATCTAAAGGATGCTCCCCTCACCAGATAAACAACAGCATCTGTCATTTGTTCAAACACTGAAGATGACTTACATATATTACAGCAACAAATCCGCCAGCATATGACACACGTCAAAACATCGAAAACAAACTCATAGTTTTCTATTGAAAGCCCCCACGTCTCTCGCCTTGCGACGCATATAGTAGAAATTATGCGCCTCGAACCTCTAGAGACAGCTCTGTCTGCTTTACATGAAGTTTATTTACATCTAATTTGCAACAGCAAATTCAAGTGCTACTTTCAACATAAAGTGGAAATGGAACGCCTCTGCTAAACTCTAAAAATGTTTAGATTTAATGTCTCTGCAACCCATTCATTGACAGCTGACAGGATTAAAAAAGTCAGTTTGGATTTGCATGATTTAAAGCATTTTGTTGGCTTAACCCTGAACTCAAACCCTCCAAAACAGAGTATCAGTCTTACTACAGCCCCATGCACCGTGCTTCATCATTTAACGAAATGTAAAGGTTTAAGGGGATGGGTTTTGAGGATATCCAGTTGATGCACATAAAGAGCTTAGTCAGCAGCATTATGCGTCAAACTATAGTGCTCCAGGTACAAATAACCTGTCTTTACAGGTAATGACGTTTTGCCACTAAAACTATTTTAGGTTAAGGCAACAACCAAAAGCTAGTTTAGGTTTAGACAACAAAACTATTTGGTTAGGTTTAGAAATATGATTATGGTTTGAATAAAAATAACTACATTTTGCTACAGGAACTTAATGACTGTCATGTGACAACTATGTCATGTGATCTACGCTAGTAACTTTGTTATATAGTTGAAAGGCTCAAGCTGACTTTTAGTTTGACATGGGACAGGAACACTGGTCTGCAGGGTGAAAGTCCAGTGTTTTTGAAGTTTGACCACCAAATTCTAGTCAGTTTATTCTTCGGTTCAAGTGTGCCAAATTTGAGAAAACTCCCTCAAGGACATCTTCATTGCGTTTCAAGAGTGAGATGGATGCACAGTCACAGTGTATTTGACCTTTATTCTACGACCGCCAAATCTAATCAGCTTGTCCTTGAGTCCAGATTGACCTTTGTACTAAATTTGAAGAGTTACCCGCAAGCTGTTCTTGAGATATTAAGTTCACAAGAATGGTATGAACTGATATACAGTATATACATACACACAGCCAGTGAACAACCCGAAATGCCTCCGGCCATGGCTATCACCTGCTTGGAGGCATTGAAATAAATAGTAGAAATGCTGGCTAAAGACTTCGTACCCGATGAGATCTGCTACCAGGCAATGCGCTCAGGACCATTAAGCTCAGTTTGCAAAGTAAGTCTCTGTTTAAATTTAGCCTGAAAGTGAAACTACAAAGAAAAACACCTGCTGTTAATTAAAAAAAAAACAAGATCTTATTAACAGGGGAAATGATTCTTCTGGGAAACAAAGCAGATGTGCTGATTAAGTCTCTAAATAAGAAACCTGAAATAACTTGTCCCTCTCAAAATTAACTTCACAAGCGTAGCTTTATCGAGCACTAAACCAGAGCAGGATGTGTTAGAAATACAAACTTTGAAACACAGTACATTCTCTACATTCTTAACTTTTCCATGGCAGCATGTTCTCAGCTTGGCTGCTCAAATAAGTCTTAAGGCATTTATGTTGCTTTGTCACCTGTTGTGAAATGCTGAACAAAAGATGGATATTAGGCAGGGTTTTTCTTTTATTATTTCAAAATGTCACATTCTTAGAGAAAATGATGAAAAACAACGTGTACGTGAGGATATTGCCACAAGGCTGAAAAAGTCCTTCCATACCAATCAGCGTAGACAAATGGAAACATTTAATGTGACAAAGGTTTCAGATTTGAAAGGTCCTTTAGAAATGACTATTCCCGACTAATATATTTAAATCAGTTCATTTCCATTTTGTTCTTTTTATATGCAAAGCTTTTGTGTGAGTATAAAAAAAAACATCTGCTATCTTGGGAGTCTGTGCAGGTTGCATCTGGATAGGACTTTGCTCAGTGCCACAGTGTTCAGCATGGCTCAGTGCACATTTATCTGAACATGAGTTTTACAAGAAAAGAAAAAGTCTCACCTGAATTCTCTCCACGTTGCTTTCACACTAAACTGATACAAGAAAAAGGCGTCGCTAATCATTCTGGACAGATGATACTATCTCTCGAAGTGCCTCACTGTCTGTTTGTGCGTCTTTATCTGTGTTTGTGTTTCGGGCCGTGTTCCCCTAAGGCTCATGTTTTTAAAAAAAATCTTGGATTTAAAGTGGCCCCTAACGCCGAGGAGGACATTAAACACAAGGCTCAGGTGTCAGATGAGACATCCCTTTCAGGAAGATAAATGGATTTTCGGCGACATCGAAGTTTTTCCTGTTTGTTCATATTATTGAATCTATGATCGGCTCAAGGACAGATCTTGAAATAAAGTGTGAGCTCACGAGGTGCCGGATCACATCAGAAAATTACTCTTTCATTTCATCCCGAGGTGACTGCTGTTTCTATTTAAGTTCTTATCGTTCATCTATAGGCTTTACAGCATCCAATAATCGCTGCTCTCCAGAGAACCTGTAATTTTCTTTGCCATAGCGGCCATTTGTTTGGTCTGTTTGTATGTGGGGCGCAAGCACAGCGTAGGTTTTCTTTTTCAACACATATTCAGCGTGGGATCAAGGGGTCCTCTCTCAGTAAGTTCTGAGCATCAGACACTTTAAAATCCTGCATTCTGGTTAATTGTTATGCACTAATTTATGAAATGTCTTTTTGTAAAGGAAAACACAAAAATCAGGTCCTCAATTGTGTCTTTTGTTTGGGAAAGTCTCTTTAAATGTGCATGTGGCACCTATTCACATCAATGGTGAATTAATTCATTTTAATTAATTTTTAAACCCCTGGACTTAAAAAGCTTGTGTGTGTTCCAGCAAGATGTTGTGCACATGTTCAAAACTTTCTGCACTTGTTCTCTGAGAAGTCACAATATTTCAAGAAAAAATCTGCCTGCCCTATAATCAGCATTAAGTTATTGCACTGCTAATGTGGTAGAGTCCCCTTCTAACATACCCATAAAAGGATTTAAATGATTAGTATAAGAATTAGTGCCCCATGGATAATGTTACGCCCTTAACATTGAGTTATACAGTTAACATAATGTTATAAAACACTGAAGGAAATCTAATTGGGACTTTAAACTCGGCACATGGAGTAAGTTTCAGCTGGTTGCAATCTGCAATTCTTGTCACTAGATGCCACTAAATCCCACACACTGCCCCTTTAAATTTCAAAGTTTGTAAATGTTTCATTGGAAAACATTTTATTTTTTTGTCATTTCTCCTTATTCTCAAAATTTATTCATACTCTTATGACATACTCTTACTTTTAAAACAATTTATGACTACCTTTAAAAGAAATATGTATACGGCAAACTCTTTGAACCCTCTGTGATAAAGGTTAAACCCATATGCAGTCTAGCCGTGACCTTTTCACCCTTCAACATGACATGTTGACAGCCTGTCAGCCGACCTCGAGGCATTAAATGTATGCACTCTTTCTGCTTTTAGCCACATTGGAAAGCTGCACCCACTGAATATATTTTTCATTCAACATGTTAGCAAAACTCTTACAAAACACCAGTCGTGGGCACCTTCTTAATGACGCAATCATAAGTTTGAGAGCTGGAAGACAGTTGCTATTTAAAGGACCCATCTTCCACAGGCTGCCATGCGAAGAACATTTATAAACATAATCCCCTGCTCTCTTCATGCTATTTAGCGCTGCTGATGTGTATGAGAGACAGGGTATTGAGAATCTCATTACATCCGCTGTCACTTCCCTCAGGTGTTGTGAGTAACGACGCCTCACCCACTGACACTGCAGAATCCATCGCTGCCGATTTAAAACCGGGCTGAGGAAGAAATTGATTCCTCAGCTCAAGTTTGAAGGCGATCTTGCTTTAATTGAGTTGCGGGGGGACGCATCAGTATTCTGCCTCGTGGCGTCACTGATACATGAACTGAAACGGCTCACTGAAGTTGAAACTTTTTCTCTCTTTCAGCAATAAGGGGCAGAGAGAGATCCGTCAGCCGGGGCATCATCAAGGTGAGGAGTTAATAATGTGAAGATGCACTGTTGTGGGGGAAAGGCGATATTAAGTTCCATAGCCTCATTAGATGAAAATGATTTTCTCACTGTGATCCATCGATATTAATTGACATTTTTTTTACACGTTTAATGCAGAAAAATAAAGACTGATTTTCTGGCCTGTTAATATGTGTGGGAAGGCAATTACTGTTAAGATATAGCAAATAAATTATGAAAAATTCAATTCCCTTGGAATGCTTGAAAAATGTAATAAGGTTTTTATGATTTGACGGTGATATTCTTTATGAGATGACACCAACAGTTCACTGCTGTTGTACCATTCATAGAACAGCAGTCCTTAACCTCTGAGAGGTCGACAAAGCAGCCTTCCAATTTTTCATTTATGACTGCTGATTGACCTTCTACACTATTTTGTCAGCTTTGTGGGTTAAAATTATGCAGTGGTTGATGAGGTAGTGAAAAGGAGTATGTAAACTCTCCTTTATATTCTGATGGCTTTTTTGGCTGGTTGGTGATATGCTGTGAACGGACAGAAAAAGAGTGGGTGTATCCCGTATTCCTGCATACACCCTCCACTGATAACTACACACAAAGACCATTCCTAACAACTGAGGCTAAAGCTACATGTGCCATGAAGACATGAAAATGATAATTATTATAATAATAGTTATAATAAACATTATACAGAAAACACAAAAGCACAAAAGCAAATTTTTGTTTCCTTTAAAAATTATAACTTCAAAGATCTCATTATTTTTAATCCTGTTAGCAGCATCTATGGTGATAAGCCGTAATTACAGGTGTGTTTGATGGCAGACTGAGGCTTGAGACCAGGCTGGTGAATTTATTTTTATCAGCTTATTTCATGAGCTCTGCAACTGACAAGATGAGCAGTTACCACAGCACAGCACTGGCAGTGTGTGTGCGTGTGTGTGTGTGTGTGTGTGTGTGTGTGTGCCAATGCACGTATGTTTCATATGTGAGAGCAATGATTTTTCTTCGGACTGTTGCCTTTGATGCTCAATTTGTAGTACTTGAAATATAAGGGCTTTCATGAGTGGGCCATAGACTCACTTATCTTCATGTAACCTCAGTCAGTGGTTACATGAACATAACTTGACATTTGTTCAAAGGAACATTTTTAAGATTATTAGTTTAAAATAACACAATTTGGATGCTAACAATAAAAAAATAAATAAATAAAAGAGAAAAACAACTATATCTTGGAGGATTTCGCCAATGTGGCTAGTGCACCTTGGGGGTGGGGGTGTGTGTGTGTGTGTGTGGGGGGTGTCAATACTGAGCAGGGGTGGACTTTAGGGTAGTAATGATGGCTGCTGAATCTACAGGAACTGTCTGTTTGTGTTGGACTGAAAGAAAAGTAAAAGGACCACTGCATGGTCACAATGAAAAAAACTGAAATGAAATTTGGCTGCTCAAGAACATATGGTGCTTCAACAACAAAAGAGATATTGATTGTAAATACAATTCTACAAGGTTAAAATTAAAGTCAAGTGCTCCGCAGAAAAGAAAATACACTGCTATGACAAATCAATGAATATTCCAAAGGTTTTTCACAGGAAGCAAAACGATCTCCACACTAAACCTTGAACGTGAATAAATATTTGAGTGAAATTTGTAAGCTCTTTTTTGTCCTCAACCTGATGTCACCCTGCTTTTGTTTGCCTGCTTGCCAGAGAGCAGTTTGGCTGGAGTACTGATTGCAGAGCAGAAGGGCTCGGGTTAATCCTCGGTGCCACTGGGAGAGTGTGAAGTGGGCACGAGCCAACAAACTGCAGGCCTGCTGCATCTTATACGGGATGCCAACCACTGGCCCCGTGAGCGGCGTTTCAACTCTCCACTCCAGCTTGTGCACAGCCGTCGACCTCGGGCGCAGATCCTCCTGTGTTGGTGTGTGTGTTTAATAGAGAGAGAAAGAGATTGGGAGGATGAAAAGTATGAAATATCATGTGTGCTGTCCTTGGGGATCTTGCTGTTTTACAAAGATGAAAAGAATTCCTTTGCAAATGGGCTTTTGCTTTTCAGTTAAATGTGTTTGCACAAGCGAAATGGGAAATTCAAATGATGATGTTGCATCATATTCTCAAGTTGCTACGAAATGTGAATAAATGTGATAATGCAGGGAATCCCAAGCAGTTAATTAGCAGGAACAAAAAGGCGAAAGCCAAAATTCAATCAACTTCACATTTTCCTCGGCTCTTTGATGTTAATACTTGACGGGCCGGGTGTGCTTCTCACGTCATTCTCCTTACAGGAACAAAAGTATCTGAAATGAAAATGTGCCTCTTTCATTTTCAACACAATCTGCTTAAAAGTCTAAATCTGTCTGCAAATACAAACAAAGGGATCAGTCACATCCCAAGTGCATAGAAGGTGAAGCCAAAAGTCAAATATTATGCAATTAAAGTGGATATTTTGTTTTCCCTACTCTGTTCATGTACCGTATCCAACTGAGGAGTCTTTTTGTATACAGCAATTAAACCGTTGAAAGTATCATGGAGTTTTGAGACTATAGCCCATTAAATGGATACATTGTTGATTTTCAACAGCTTTGCATCGTAACAATATTGAGAGTAAAAAATTAACTACGGTAAACTTCTCCCCATCTTACCAGCATCACGTAGTGCTAATCATCCAGGTCATTTTATAGCTACATATAAGGAATGAACAGGACTTTGCCTCTAGTGAAATATCCAGTTGTCTTTATACATCCATGCTCTGGGGCTGTTGTGCAAACTGCAGATTGTTCTTCTTCATTTTTTTATTGCCCGCAACCAATGCCACCACCATGGACACAAAGACAATACCTCTACCTCAAACATAGAACAAACTTCGATCACACGGTAAAGCTAGGAAGTGCTGATTGCATATAAATGAAGATTTACTACATTGCCTATTTCTCACCAAAAATGTTCTCAGAAACATATTTTAGTGCCCTGGTTAGCTGTAATAGCGAGAGTTTGTGAACAGGAAGTAGGCCCCTTAAAGGTTCCTAGATAATTAAAACAGAGGCTGAAAAAAGATATCAAACGGCTCAAATGTTTTCAAAAACATATTATAGCTTATATTTTTTACTGTAAAATTAGCTCATTTGCTACCAGCCTGCCACCATTGTGTCAAATGGATGGGTTTGCATTATTCTGCTACTAGTGGGAGCATTTCATTGGTCTGGTGTGTCAGAGGGCACTCTGGTAGTTGTAGTTTTGGTAGTTTTCTACCTCTTGAGCAAACGCCAATGCTACAGTCCTTAATGTGTGTTTTCTCTGGTCAAGTAGCACCAATTTCAAAAGGTTTTGCATCTGTCTACTGCATAGACAGTCCAGTTTTATAAAAAACACCTCTTTCCAGCAGTGATATGCTACGTTTAGCAACTTGAAAAATTATAATATAGTTAAAGGGGCTCTATGCATACTATAATGAATGTAAATAGGGTAAAAGTACAAATAGATTTTTATTTACAGGTTTATACATTTTTTTGCAATTCTTGTTTATTCTTCTCCTTTCTTTGTAGTGAATAAAAATAGCTAGCACATGGATTTTTAATGGGGTTTGTGTTGCAATTATCTTTGAACGTGATGTTCACCTGAATGGCTTTCGGGTCCAGGTCATTAAATGCCAAAGAAAATTGGTATTTGTATGTACTAGTGAATGATTATATAGAACTATGCATTTCATACTAAATGCATGTAATTATTTGCCCACTGCTGTATCGGGGAGGAACACATAATTAGATGACTCATGTCTGTGGCTCTATTCATTTTTTTCTGATGAAAGTTTCTATGTCTGTCTTTCATGTAGAAATACAGTGTTCACCTTCAGGGCAGACAGATTCTGTCTACTTGAATAAATTGGTCAGAGTTCTATATTTGAACATGTTGGGCTTTAACCCTTAAGAACCTGATCAAATTGGCTTAATTTCCTTCAAAAACATTGGGAAAAGCAATGAGCAAAGGAGGAGAAAATCACACCAAAATTAGCAAGAAATTAATAAAAAGTGGAAGAAAATTACCTGAAACATTTTTTTTAAAAAGGCAAAAAAGAAAGTTTAAAAAATATGGAAATGACCTTGAAAAAGTGCTTCAAAATTATAAGAATTATGTTGCATAATATTAAACATAAAATTAATATATATATTAATATGTTTTCCTCTAAACATCTTTCCTAGATTAAAAAAATATATATTTTATGAGTCTACTAATTCTTACAATTGGTGGAAAATGTCTTACCAAGTTGCTCATTGCCTTTTTTTTTGAAAGACATTTCACCAATGAGCTCAGGGTTCAAAGACTAAAATACTTATGAAAGGCATCTAAAAACAGCACAAGAAAAGTGATGTTGCTCCAGGTTGTAAACGGTTGAAAATAAGTAAAAAATAAGCAAAACCTAGACTGTGAATAATTGAAGGTTACTTGGTGTTGATACAAAAATGTCCCAACCGACCCCGCTCTCCCCTCTTTCATGTGTATCAGATCTCGTGTTGTTTATTTTTGCATGAAAATGATCAATTATTTCCATCAAGGTTTTGAATGAATCAATAAATCTACAGGATGATGAGTGCTTCCCCCCATGACCGTCTCCATCTGGATTAGATTACTTGTAGCAGTTGTGTTCATCCCTGAGCACAGTTTATCCTACGAGTGAGCTACAATGCATGCATTGCATTGATCATGAGTGCATTTCTCCCTCCTCTCCGGTGCTGCTATTTCTTGCTAATGCTACTTGATGAGGCTTGGCAGATGCATTAAGGAAGTGTAACCTCAAAATAGATCTCACAGCGGCTGAACGGCTTTTCATCTCGTTGAAAGGACAGGGGGAGAGGGGGACAGACAGAGTCTCAGAGAGGAGAAGAGATTTATTTATTTACTTCATTAGTCATGATGTTGAAGTCCCTGACAGGTAGCAGATGAGGGATGGAGCAGAGCATTGACAGCACATGTACATGAAGTTCTAATAGAATACAGCAGCAGTAAATACCAGAAACATTTCAATTGCAGCCCCAGATATACATGACTCATAGTGATACCATATACTGTGAGGGCTGCCCACACTTCCTAAGTAATAAAATCATAAATTAAAAATGATGTCCTGATAAATTATTTACTAAAGATGTTTGCCATCTGGTCTCTGTTTACATCATGTGTGTCATGTCCTTATACTGTCTAATCTCTTGAAAACGTTTTCTCCTCTGGCTTTCTGTGTGTTTATTTGTTTTGCGCCTCCCGCCGAGTGAACTGCACCCTGACGCAGGCAGCAGGAGCAGCAGTTATTACCCAGGCATTACCACATGTAGCTGCGTCACATCCAGCAACTGGATGTCTTGTTTGATTTAATAAAAGACAGCCCTCGCAGGCAAAGTCTACACCACTAAACTACGTAATGTTTCCTCCTGACCACTGGCCCCTCTTGAGAAAGGCATTATTGCGATACGAGCAGCCCTGCATATGAGCGCTCTCCATGCAATATGAGATTTTTCAGTAAGTTTCCCTACAAGGCTGGAGACAGACAAATGTTTGTTTGATTTGCTTTTTGCATGGTACCTTTGTCAAAAAGTAAGAGGAGAGAGAAAAGTATTGATCAAACAGGGCAACCTGACAGGGTCCAGATGCATTGAAACATCAGCTGTCTCTCCCAAACACTATTTGTCTCCTCTTAAAAACACGATGACAGAAGTTCATCATTCAATGTCTTAAAATCTACAGAATTTATTAATGTTATCATTAAGTCCTTTTGACACCTGAAGACTCACCATCTATCAAACGTTAGTGTATTATGTAGGTTTTTACTTTGACAACAGCCACTCAAATCAATGTGTTTTTGTCATTTATTTATCAACTGTTTATTTGTACAAGGATAAAAAAAAAAAAAAAGATTGGCATGGTACATCTCTGCAACTCATGGTCAGGTGAGGTTATATAATTTTTTTTTCTGTTGAAACTTTACATTAAAACAATGTTTTAATTAACATGTAGTCTGGTTTAGGCGTAAGAAACACTTGGTTATGATTAGGAAACGATCATGTTTTGGCTTAAGATGCTCAGTTTTGGGGGGAAACTGGCTGGCAACTCAGCTTTGTCTCTGTAAAAAACTTTTTGAGGGACTATCCCAGCTGTAAAAATAGTAATTGGTTGCTTAAAAAAACACATTTGGGGCTATTTTAGTGCACTTTTTAAGTCAAAATGACACTTCTCAGAGGCATAGTCACAACAAATAAAAGATGGATAATCAAAGACCTGAGTTGGTTTGCAAAGCAACTAAAGCATGACAGTAATAGAACTTATGGGGGCCGTCCTTTTTCACACACCAATCAAATCAGACATTGGATTCAACATTCCTGATTTTTAATCATTGCCTAAAATCATGAACATGTTTGTCCAATAAACAGAATTTTAGATGTCCTTGTTCCAGGATGAAGCCAGGATAACACAATTTATTACAGTGACCTAATGTGTTAATAACTTAGCTGAGTCATGCACAAGTTAAGACAAGAAATGAATGTAGCGTAGTGTGTGTGGTAAATGTGAAAATATGTAATCAATAATAACATAGCTATAAATTTCCACCACACTATAAAACCACAAGTAAAAAAGTGATGGGTCACTAAAAACACCTACATTTAGGGGTTTTGACCCTTTGAAATCTGAGCAAATTAGATTGCCTTCTTTCAAAAACATTGGAGGGAGGTGAGCAACTTAATGAGAAATGGCCAAAAAAAAAACTGCAAGAAATTAATAAGATGATACAAGAGCATTGCTGGAAAATAGGCTGCCAAAAAAACCTCAATAAAGTACCAAAAAATATATATATTTTTTTTCTGTAACATTGTTTTAAATTTATAACCAAGTGAATTGTAAATATAGTTTTTTTTTCAGTTTGAGGGATATTTCTTGCCAAGTTGCTCAATATGTTCTTCCTGTGCTTTACGAGAAATCAAACCAGGGTTAAAAGGTTAAAATGAGGTTAAAATGCTTGTGAAAGGCGTCTAAATGCAGCACAAAAAAAAAAGATGACAATCCGGGTGTTAAAGGGTTAAAAGCTGCTGGAAACACAACAAAGTCTCGCTTGTTGTTGTTTTTTTTTTTTTTTCATTTTGAACATTTGCCAATGTAACTTATTTGTGGTTTGAAAACATTTGTGAAACAAACATAACACCATAAAACTCACTGTCAAGCACCAGGCTGATCCATAGCTGATCCCACTTGAAAAGCTATTTCAACTTGAATTTAAAATGATTCCTCTTTCATTTTTCTGAGTAAAGAGCTCTGCATGTTGAACTGCTACAGCTGTCTGTACAAATGAGGATTTGCAAAAAGTGCATCTTACAGTTCCTTAGAGATACACACCATGTCAACAAACCAGAAACCCTGAGAGGTTTCACAAAGTCCCTGAGAAACTTAAGGAACCTGGTTTTGCTGGCATATGGATGATTTTAGTTTTATTCAATTGAAATGATCAAAACTCATCTTGGCTGAAGTGCCTCTACCCTGGAAAAAAAAGCCTCCAGAATATTAAAAAAAAAAAAAAAAAAAAAAAAAAGGTATATGGGCAGGGCTTGGAGAGAGGGCTAAAACACGGTCAAGGGCCAGAGCAATGTGGGCTCTTGAATCTCTTAAAAAGTTTTAATATTCATGTTTATATTAATGAAATTAGCCTCATCATTAATGCAAAATCTGCAAAAATTCCTCCATAACTCCTCTGAAAGAAATCAAATACATGACATGTGACCTGATTAGCTACTGGACTCATGAATTTCCCGATGGGGGATGGATAAAGTATCTATCTATCTATCTATCTATCTATCTATCTATCTATCTGGGTCTCCCTCACTGTCATTTTAAGTATAAGACAAGGAGAAATCAATCATGCTGGCACATGATAAATAAAGCTCTCAGTGGACACAAAGCTTTGTTTTGAACACTGACCTTGTGACCAGCAGCTGAAGTCAGACTGAGTTTATCCCTCCTCAGTCTGATGTACATGAAACGGGAGACATAATCCGTCTTTATCTATGGTGTTGTTTGAGGAAAATGATTTGACCTACAAATTCAGCACTTGTTATATACACATACATATAAAAGATGATTCCAAATGTACAGTGGCTTGTCCAAACTTTTTAATACCAACATTTAAGCATTGCACACTACTCTACTTTTTGTAAATGGTAACGCTTTAGTTCAGTTACTTTTCAACCCCTACAGGAAGTGGGGAGTTTTGTCTTCATGGATTGTTCTGACATTTCGAGACACCTCTGAGTTTGGAGAGCCCGTATGCAGTGACAATACTGTTCTCCAAGTCCTAATTGGCGAGGTGTGGTACACAGTTTGCCAAAGTTAGTAGTGCAGCTCTCACTGAAGTTTAAATCTATGCTGTCACTGTTAAGTGCCTTGCCTAAAAGACTGCAACCAAAGGATACGCTTTGCATAATAATATTGAAGTTATCATTTATGGTGTGAATCTATCCAGCTGATGGGTCACAGCCCATTTCATCTCCCGGCTTTTGGATCCACGCAGATGAAGCTCAGACGGTCAAGGAGAAGATGATTAAAATAGGTTTAGAAAGTTGGCTTTTGCATTTCTTGATGTGATTGCATCACCTCGAGGAAGCCTATTATTTGTGCAGTGGAGGAGAATAGCTTGCAGAGGGAAATCACTGCCATTTGGAAAAAATTTGTTGAGAGGATGGCTCTAATTTCAGCCTGTAATGTAATTATTTCAGCATAGCCTCCTCGGCATGTCCTCCGTGACTGAAAGGCAGCCTGGTTAATGTTCCCTCCCAGGCGCTCTCATGTGGACCGGCTGCATTCATCAAGTTTGTCATGCCTGAATCTGTGATATGATACAAGAAGGACTTAAGGAGCTGCTGACAGAGAAACAAAGTTTAGCCATTACACTTTCTTAAGGTTTTCATTTTCCGGCATGACAACCCATTTTGAGGGAAAATAAGTTTTAAATTTAAAGAAACACAGCTGAGTGCATTTTCCAATACATTGTTTTATGGGCCGCGATCATTGAATTGCCACTAAACCCCAGGATATTGGAAGCATACACTCAGCAGCTGTTGCAGACACCACATCAGGGAGACAATATAACCAAATCAACTGCAAACACAAAATAAAAAAAGTTATGAGGTTACTAAAAACACTGCTTGTTTTTACAACCATTTAACAGCCAGAACAAGTCGCCCATACAGAAAAATTAGTAAGAGGTAGGAGTGGAAGTCTCTAGGCACCTCTGCAATTTAGAGGCCTATGATGTGATTATAAAAGAATTATTGATGCATCAAAATGTTTGATTTGTATTGGCTACATGTTTTTTATCACTGTGACAACTTCCTACTGTTAAAACATTGCATATCTGCAATGATTCCTAATTAAAATATAAAAATTAATTTACTTCCGTTATCTTTTATTAGAATAAGCAGGGATGGATGAAGTACCGGAAAGTCATACTTGAGTAAAAGTACATGTTACCAGAAAATTACTTTAGCCGAAGTTAAAGTCACCTGTTAGAATATTACTGGAGTAAAAGTCTTAAAGTATCTGATATTTACTGTAGTTAAGTATTCAAAGTAAAAGTACAAGTAAATGCTGTTAACAGAAGAAGAACAAGGTCAGAATTCTGAGAATTATGACGTTTCCTTTTTTTGCAACACAAAGTATCATTACTTTGTTACATAACACCACTGAATACAACTGTAATAACATACAGATTTGCCAACTGGAGGGTTACATTTTGCAACACAATGCAGAGATCTTCCTCAGTTCTATCCCTTTTTCGCTCTGTGCTCCTCTAACAGTTGAGCAAGCTTGTTACGTGAAAGAAATTTGGCAAATTTTCCCCTTTCCTACTATACTTTAATATGCTATATGCTAGGTTTGTCTATGTTGGATTCATAAGTGGCTATCAGTCTTGATTTGAAGAACCTTTTCCACATTAGTCCCACACCGCACTGGCGTAAATGTCAAGTGAGCAAGAGATTTGCATCATTATGATATTACACATGTGCCAGTCCATTATCTACCAGGGTGTCATGTTTTTTTCTGGTGTGTCCTGTCAACACGAATGCACCAGAAAGCTGGGTTAGTAAACATTCAACGTAACCTCATACAACGGTTCATATAATGACTGAAAGGGCTTAAAAGAAATGTAATAAAGCAGGATGACAATAACTGTAATGTAATGCCCAGTGTTGTTGCTGCTTGTTGCTTTGTGCATAATGTACATGAAAAAAAGAAAGATAATTTTTGCAAGAGTGAAACATTGAGGTGGATCAGCTGCAGAGACTGAGTCAACCACATGCTGAGTGCGTGATTGAGACAGATCGAACACTGCCCAACTCATCAACAACACCATTACACACAGCCTAACAGCAATCCTATCACACTGAGAAGTGTGGGTGCTGTATCAGAGTGGCTTTTGGAATCAAAATAGCTGCAGTTCAGTTTGGTACAGTTCCCTCACAACAAAGAGCTCAGCCAGTATTCGAGTATCCAAAATATAGAACAATTAAAACAACATAACAGTAACAGTAAGAATTTCAGCACTCAAGATGCTCTCTTTTGTCGTAAGAGAGAAGGGGAGTGCGGGCACGGTTGTGACTGGGGAGAAATGGCCAACTTGGCACGCCAGTTTTGCAACGAGAGCTCCAAGGAAGTAGCATCTATTTGCATTTAGCATGCACTAGCAGATCGTATTGACCAGTGCGTCATTTCATGCTGCATTTTTATTGGTTGGTCCGTAGATGTAGGTCGTAACAACAGTCACACAGTGAGAGGCTCGTCTCAAATTTCTGACACCGTCAGAATTTGACTGTTGTTGATTGCACAACCCTGACAACACTGCCAGTCATTTAACTTCGCTATCATGAAGTTTCTGTCACAATGGTTATCTTGTTGTGTAAACTGGGTTTTAGAGAGCTTAATTAAGTTCAGACTAATATAGAAAGTGTTTCGCTCATATTGGGACCACGTACTGGTACATGTTATGGTCACTGTGGAGTCTGTGGTGCAGGGCCTTGGAGTCTGGAAGGCAGCAAGCCAAAGAGTGACCTCTGATTTTCCAATCTTCGGTACTCATCCTCTCTTGTATGGTACTGATCCTTTCCCAGAGACTCCTGTCTCCTGGCTCTGTTGACATCGGCATGCATGTTGCTGCAGCTCCATCTCCCAAAGTAGCTCTACTATGGTGGTAGTTACGGAAATTGCAAAAATTAGTATGACCACTGTGGTATCATGTTCACTGCCAACAAAATCAAACAGGGGGAAGCTCGGGGAGACGAAGCCTGGCTGACTGCCACCAGCTAATATATAATCCTGCAGCCAGCCCAGGTGAGCTCAATCTCCCTGATGACCCGACTCCCCCAGCCAGGCTCCTGCAGGCCTACTCAGAGAGTCATCATTAATTAACCCTTTGAAACCTGGATCAACATCAGTTTTTATGTGCTGTGTTCAGATGCCTTTTACAGGCATTTAAAACCTCTGAAACCTCAGCAAATTGGTTTGATGTCTTTCCAAAACATGCAGAAAGGAGAATCAGCAACCTGGCAAGAAATGGAATAGAAATTTAAAAAGGGTTACTAGAAATTAGATGACTATTAAAAAAATATGGAAAATGTCCAGAAAACTACATGTATTATCATTAGAATTCGATATCTTAAAGTACACGATTTTTAGTGCTTTTCATGTTATTTCCTTGTTTGGTTGTTTGACCTTTTTTTGTTATTATTCTTGTAACTCTTACTAATTTCTCGTTATTTTTTGGGGTCATTTCTTGTAAAGCTGTTAATGGGCTTCTTCTGTTCTTGAAAGAAATCAGGCCACTTTAGTCAGGTTTCAAAGGGTTAAAATAAAACAAATGTATTTAATCCATATAAAACTTTATTCCTTCTCTGCTTGCAGGAAGGAGAGAGAACCAGAACTGCCACATTCAGCTCTCTGTAGCAAATAGAGGGAGCAGTCAGAAGAGCTGAATTCAGGTGTAGCTCATCGTTCTGACACACCTGTTAATCTCACTGCCTCCTAAACAGGAACAGGGGAAACACACACACATACACACTCACACACATGCATAACCACAATGAGAAGGGTCATCACATTGTAGTGACTTTTTCAAGGGGGGCTTAAGTGTAGCAGGTCTTTGGACGAGTCAGATTACTAGAGGATCAGAAGGTGAAATGGGCTTTAAATGTCTGATTGACTTTCTGAGAAATAATAATTCTTAGATGCATCACAGTTCTCCTTTGATCGATTATATAACTAATACATGTACATGGATTTTTATTATCATTGCCCCAAGAAAATAAAAAATGCAAAGACGTCTGTTTCCCATCCTCTTTTATTTAGTGTGGATATTAAGAGGCTAAGGCTAATGAGGCTAAGGCTAATTTGGCCTGATTTATCTTTTTACTTTTTATCCCATAAAACACTATAATGAGGCAAAAACAATTTGCAACTTGCTCTTTTGTTTATCTTTCTGTGATCCCTGTCCACCACTGAACAACTCCTCAGACTACATCATACCATGATCCTCTCAAAGTCGGTGGGGTTTATGTTCCTCCCCAGGCAGCTCAGTGTGGGAAAGCTCTCACTGTTAGTCTGACCCTCTCAAGCTTAACCAGAGAATGATAAGCACATGTTTTGAACGGGAAACAACAATGCTTCTTTTTGTAACTCATCATAAATTGTGTCTTTTGTGGTTGCAGCAAATTGTCAATAAATTTCTGGGGCTGAAACAACACACAACCAATTTACCTAATAGGTAAACAAAAGAGTTTTTTCCAATGAGTTATCAAAACTCCAAAGGATTATTTTATCCACATTAACTGAGAGGTTTCTTGTCCGTACTTAACGCTGCAGCACCATTGTGATTAGATGGCCACTGAGCAGACCTGGAGTCAAAAGAAAATTAATTTTCTATTGTAGTCATAATGCACTTGTGGTTAATTATCGGCATTGCGAACAGAGTGTGAGGAAAGTCCAGTTTAATTTAAATATATTTCATGTTCCTCAAATGCAGCTTGATGTTTGATCTCAAATATGTCAGTAAGGTTATTCAGTCTCTCAGGATAAAAACAATAGCACACAGAAATCATTTTCTTCCCATCTATAGCATACGGAAACAGTGGTAGTTTGTGCGTGAGTGCGTGTGTGTGTGTGTGTGTGTGTGTGTGTGCGTGTGTGCAGGTGTGTGTGTATTCAGACTGATCTGTTCTAGTTTTTGATTGATTAGATCAAGGTGTGTATGGTGAGTATTGGGGCAGAAATTGGGGAGATTCCTATATAAAAATGAACTTTTTGATGAAACTGAAAAAAGGGGATAGGTATTCACTTCCTCCTACTCCTTTTCAGACATGCAATACTTATGTTTTTGTACTGAATACGCCCAATGGGCATTCTGGTGGTGTTTTTCTTGCTTTTATTTTACGTTGTTTTCCTATTATATTTGGCATGTTCAAAATAAAGATCTAAAGATCTAACCAACCAGCCCAAAGCACACCTGTGTAGTAATGAAGCAGTTTAATCAGCTTCTTGATATGCTACACCTGTCAGGTGTCTTGAAAAAGGTCTTTCAAAGTGCTTTCTAACATGGTTTTAACAAATCTGTGACCACAATGTTTTGTTTTGTTTGCAACTTTAATTTAAACCTGTGAAAAATGGAATCAAAACAAGACACAAACAGCATTAATCTTGAGCACTCGAATGGTGCACAATCATCAGATAGCTACTTAAAACAAACATTTCACACTGGGACAAAAATCAGTGTGATAAGATACTATTACCTAAAACATTATCAGATGTGTACTTTGAGTTTTTAGTTTTTTTAGTTTATCCCATATCCCATCTACTAGCATGGAGGGGGAGGGGTCTATGACCTATACTGAAGCCACCAGGGGATGTTCAAGGTGTTTTGGCTTCACTTTTTGGGAGCTGTCCTGTAGTCTGTAGTCTAGTCGGATAAACATAACAAGCTAAAAGTCATAGATAACCATAAGTAGCTTCAGGTATAAACACAACCAGCTAGTGGATAAACAGTTGAAAAATATTATTAAAGATAATGGATGTATAAGTCTCAGCTTGTTCCAAGTGGTAACAGCATTCAAACTTAAACAATGATAATCCATGTGTATTCCATTTTAATGACCATATCTATACTTTTATAGTGTTGCTTAGTATTTACACTTTAATTAAATTTAAATGAACACCTTTTGATGGTGTCAGTTAAAAGGGCGACTGGTGAGGTACCCTATGCCAAATAAAAAAGGTTGGAAACCACTAATTTAGAGAGAGAAACAGCTTTTAGTTTTCAAGGACAAATTCGTAGACTTGATCTTAAATGTTATATTGTTTGGGGGTTTTCAATTACTTGTCCAATAAGCCTTTTCAAGCTATTTTTCAATGATGCTCCTTTACAAGATACTGGGTGCTTTAACATGACTGTGATATTTGATGGTAGTGAGGATGTTAAACTTAACGATGTTTGATTTTCCTTGTTTTCTTAAATGTTAATTGCACAGAGGAAAGAAAATCCAATTAACAGGCACTTATCTATCAATGCAGTTTAATCTGGTACTTCCCCAGCTTGTGACATTAAATTCAGCTGGCATCATCAGCTTTTTCATACATTAAAGAGTATAAATTATAGTATTGTCTTTCTTTTGGTGTAATATTAGACACTCGTGGAGATGCAATTAAAGCATCTCAACTGAGACTTGAGGTTAATGCAAGCTGGTTCAGATGGTGCACAGGAAATAACTTTAAACAGTATGTATAGTGTTTTGTTATTTCATCTTGATATCCGAGCAACAGCTGCTTTTATATAAGCCCCAGGTGAGAAAGCTTTTATCCACCCCTCCCTCTGTCAGTGTTGACAACCGATTCCAAGTTTCAAACATATCAGTCGGCTGAAAGAATGAACTGCTCGGACATTTTGTAACGCTTTGGTAGGTGATATAAATAGCTTCGACCGTAACCACAGCACCATGCTAAATCAAAGAGAACTGCTTATTCACTGGCCTCTGAGAACGTACAAAGATTATATTGCGACAGACAATGAAGTGCACCAGGTGGTTACAGAAGCCGGCAGGGGAGTTTCACATTAAAGCCAGCAGGTGTTGCAGCTGTGATTCATGCTCTGTACCTTGATTTATAAGTGTCCACACTCAGTATTTCCACCCCCTCTGCAAGCTTGTGCTAAAGTATCTGCTCTCTTATCCACCACGAACAGAAACATCCTTTGTCAAACTCTACTGAGTCATTAAATTAATTATTGATCTAACTCACTGTTTTGTAAATCATTGGCTGCCTTGTGTTGCTTTATAAAGGAGCAGAAGTTGAACTTTTATGAATGGGATGGAAATATTGACAAAATAAAATGCGTGAAAAGAACTTGGTTCATAACAATAAGCGTCATTACCGGCCTTGCTAAATCACTCATACAGAGTTGTCCCACCAACATCATTTTACTATTTTTAAACTTCTTTCCATTTTAACTTGAGTCATGTCTGGCTGCTGAGGATTTCTAATGGAGCCAAAGCACTGCAAGAGTTATCTGAGCCAAACAGGGTATGACAGAATGAAGTGGTCTTGAGCAGGGCTTAATCCAAGTCTTTTTTTTGGGGGGGGGGTGCTGCAATGGGACAGAATGATGGCTTTGAAGACCGAGACTTCAACCCATCGAAAACCTACAGACGCAGAGCAACTGGGTGTAATTCTGTTAGTAGAGTCACATCTATGTGTGGAATGGGGAAATATACTTTATTTACTCTCAGGTTCAAGTTTGATTTATTTTCGCCTAGGGGAAATTTGGCTGCAGACAGGTATAAAAAATACATTCAATACATCAGATAGAACAACGTAAAAGACGAAATACCTCACAGAACACAGAGACCATAAGATAAAATAAAATCAGATCACCATGGATGGCCAAAGTGTGTTGTGCATGGTGTAATCAACTGTGCAAATCCATCCTTCTTACTGCAGTGCAGACAAATGATTCTCTATATCTTTTAGTCCTTTGAGAAGGGACTATATCTTCTACTTGAATTTAGAAACTCAAACTGCCTCTGCAGGGTGTTTTCATTACAGCCTAATATGGCATGGGTTTTCCTTATGACCTGCCGATTATAAAAGTCCACCTGACAAACGACCAGAAAATACGGCGCTATCCAAGGTTGGATATATTAGATGCAGACAATATCCAGAAGAATACACATTGCATCTTTGACGGATCCTATCTTGACATATCTCCGTAAACGGACAAAATTGGACCCTGAAAAATCCGGAATCAAGATACCAGTCCATGAAATATGCATAAAATATCCTACAATGTATGTCTCCTTAAGATCTATGTGTTGTATCTTTTCATATATTACCAGCATGTTTGACATATCCTCTTAAAGATATCAGCTATAAAGGGCCTGATACCCGACAGATATAATTTCATATGTTAGTATGGGTATTGGAATGCACAGACAGCTTATGGTAAAAACCAAAAAGAACCGAGGCTCTAATTGAATCACTCACTATGTAGCAGGTCCATCTCTCTGACATCACTCTACAATTATTGACATGCCTTCAGGTCCTGTGTGTCAATATGTGTATTTTCTGTGTATGAAAGGATTATAAGAGTGAAAAAACTGAATTTCCCCATTGAGGGATTATAATAAAAATTATTTTATTGTATCAATATTGATTCAAGCTAAAAAATATGTAAGCATAACAGACCGTTATGGCACGGCGGCCATACAAGATCATTTCAAGAGATAAGTCGGCACGGCGGCCAACCAAAAACACAACACAAACATGAAAAATAAAAAATGGCACTTACTTTTTGTAGATCTTGCTGGGTGGCGATAGCTCAGTCTGCAGGGACTTGACGTGGAAACTGGAGGATGGGGCCCTTGAGCAAGGCACTGAAGCTCTAACTGCTTGGAGCTCTGAGTATGTGTCAGCTCCATCAGTCTAACATCTCTCTGACAATAATGCATGTCTATAGGTCATGTGTGTGCATGTGTGCGTGTAATAAATAATAATACAGTGTAATATTCACTTTCGACAATTATTGTTACATATTGCTCTAAACTAATAGATCCAAGCAGACAGACAACAGACGGTTTCAGATAATGGAACCGACCAAACACAACACAAATCGCCACCTCAGCATTATGAGGTTCAATCTGACATTTTTTTTCAAGTTATTATTCTCATTCTGTGACAACATGTTAACATTATGTGAGGTGTTTCATAAAAGTTATATGTATTTTTGGACTTTTTATTTAGAAAAAATAGAATTTCTTGAAATTTTTGCTATATGAAATGCACAATTTTGAAGCTCAATGGCTCAAAACCACTAAGAACACAGATAGAAACTGCTAATTCTAAGGTAGCAAAATGTAAATGACAGTTAGAGGAGATATAGAGAGATAGTCAGGGCACAGCAGCCATATATAGATGAAGAGGGATAAGGAGTAGAGATAGACAGAGAGATAGAGAGGTAATACGAGAGGTAAGGGATAGTTACAGAGATGAGAGATGGATAGTCATGGCATGGTGGCCATGATTGATAAACAAACTGATGGCACAGCAACCAACCAAAACCACAACTCAGACTTAAAAAAAATAAAAAATTGCCCTTACTATGCGTCGATCTAGTTTGGCAGCGGTAGCTCAGTTTAGTGTGGGAACCAGAGGGTGCTGGGTTGGAGTCCAGAAGTCCAGTGTGGACCATGTTACAGAGTGTGGACTGGTAGAAAGACAAAGAATAAGGAGATATAGAGGGATAGTCATGGCACAGCAGCCAAAAACACAACACACACATAAGGCCCATTCGCACAGGACTGTTATTACCTCGGGATCTCATCACATGACAAAATTACCCTCCCTTCATCTGTGTTTTATGGAGCGTATTCACAAAAGCGACAAGCGACAGCTGTATTTTACCCAAATTTACTGATAAAAAGATACTAAATTTGTAACACAGTGAATGTATATCATAAACTGATGGTTGATAATGAGGTTGGGGTTTCTCTCGAAATGAGACAACTGATAAAGAAGTGCTTATAAAACATTTATTGATAACTAACACAATATGTCTATTTAAAACTATGTACAATAAAAAAAAGTGTCTCCCCCACCACATCAGCTGAACACAAAAACAAAAGAGGGGGAATATCAACTAAATAAATATCTAAAAAAAATAAATAACTTAAAACACAATTTAAAAAAAAACAACAAAAAAAACATAAAACATATTCCATTACTTATTTTCTGGGTAGTAGCCTCCATTGCCAGACCATCCTCGAGCAGGTTACAGGTGAGCTGCTACTGTATGGGAAAGATTTTTTAAAGAGATTTTATTACCAATTAAGGCCTTATTTTTAGATGAATTAATCCAATGCCTTTTAAGACCTTTTTTTTCATGGCACACAGTGGCAATATGTGCGTTCATGAGCTGGTTTTAGTTTTTCTTCCATCATGTTATACAGTGTCCTGAATATGATTTTACCCTTAAAATATGTAATCTGTTATGATAATTTGAACTATGTTATTAGTTGTTTTTTTTTACTTTAATGGAAAAATTCTTTATCCATAAACAAAAGATTTTAGGTTCACACCCCTCTTTAAATCTTTACTGGATTGATTTAAACTCAACACTTTACTCTCTTGCTTTTACAAATTAAAAAAAAAGCTACAGATTTTTATACTGTTACAAAATTTTATCTGGTGAAGCCCTATGATGTTAGTGTGAATTTTTTTGTTTGTTTGTTTGTTTGTTTGCTTCTGTCAGTGTCCATTATTTATTTATTTATTATTTTGTTGTAAGACTTTTATTGATTTGTGTATAGATATTATGATTATTCATTTATTCCTCAGCCTTCTTGCTCACTAAAATAACCTCTGTTAGCTAATGTTATATAATTACTCAGCCTGCAATGTAATTTGCAAAAGCTTCTTTAACATAATATTCATAATATCTTCATGACTGGGCTTATTCCCCTACCACCTTAAAAGTACTGATGAAAATAGCTAACGTTAGCTAACTGTTGAGAAGCTAACTTTACACTGACAGGTTTCATTTGGAAACAAAGGCTTGGTAGCATTTACGATAAATTAGTTACTTAAATCATAAAACCCCAACATCAGTTTGTCACCAATTTTTAGTGAACCTCACCTTATCAATAAATGTTTAATTTACAAATGAGTGTATGGAAGTTGAGAGTGATTCTGGTTTGTTAGCATGGTAACAGTAGCCTGCCTTGTAGAGGACCTTCTGTTCTTTGTGAATATATGATCATAAAAATTACAAAATCATATCTATCTGATGTTACAGTTGGGCATGAGATCTCCTTTAAGTTTATTAATGAAGTTAAGGTATATATCAAGTTCACAAACAACTTTTTAGGTTATGGCTTGTGAGTTTAACTTACAAGTAAGGAGAGGCTCTCAACACCAGCTAACCGTGGACGTCCTGGATGAAACCCCACGTTTTGTTTCATTAGCTAATGCTACTTTAAAGTTACATTAGCTTGTTAGCTAGCTATCTACCGTTAGCTTAACCATGATGCAGCAACACATCAAGCACACTCATGTTAGTGGTAGTGAAGTAAGTACTAAAAATAGATTCAAACTGTCTGAAATATAGTAGTTTTCCAATCACAGAAAAACAAGTTTCACCACAGTATAACGTTATAGCTTCAAATAAATCAGTAATACATCTAAAAGATGTATTAAATAATAGCCTAGCATACTGCCTACTTTTTTAACCACCACTATGGCACTGACAATGATAGAAGATTTCTGAAATACTCCAAGTAAGAAGGATTCCTTTAAAATGTTAGTGGTCCAGAAATTTCCAGAAAGTTAATGGTCAGAACGTTCAAAATCTGGCGGTCCATGGCATGCGCCTGACGCTATCCCTCTCTCATTGATGCTCAGTTGGCGCGGCCAGTCTGAGTTACTGGGCAGTTTACATTTGTCTCATTAAAAACACACACACACACACACACACACACACACACACACACACACACACACCTGGATATAAATGTATAACATTGGAATTGACCTGAACAGAGCTATAGTGGTCATCCAAAGAATGTCCATAAGCAGTGTGCAGTGTTTCCCATTAATAACAAAGACTATGGTGGTCGCCATGGAGCTGAACTGTTAATTAAGAGCCTTATTAAAACAGCGTTGGGTTATTTATAGTGCAGTAGAGGCAGAGACAAGCAGCAGAACCGTTCATTCTGCTGGGCCTAAAACTGTCTTTCACCTACAAAAATCTGTAAATACCTCCTCTCATCCATGATCCTATCAGTTGTGAACGTATGAACAGATCAATCATCTGCCTCACCTGTTACAGTGACACCACAGACAGTGGTGTCACTGTTTTCAATATGTTTTTTGTGGGCTAAATAAAGACAAAAACAGACAGTCTACACATAGACTAATTTTCAATGCCTTTTTTTCGGCTAAATTAGGGAAAAGTCAGACCAATTTTCAACGTCTTTTTTTGGGCTTAATTAGGATCAAGTATCAAAGTATTGGAATTTGTTGTATTACTTGAAATTGATTGTATTCCCTTCTGTGAGGATTTCTATAAGCCCAGCTGAGTTTTCTAACTTTTTTGTAATAGTGCAAAAAAATAAATAAAAGTCTTTTTGGGGGCTAAATTAAGCCAATCAGATTTAGCCAAGAAGAAAACGTCTAAATGACAATATCTCAAATATTAGCCTCCACTTAGCTGAAAAGATATTATGTAGCTACATGTTTTGCTGATGTAGCATACCAGCATAATATACTTGCTGTCGCAGAGTAAAAGATGGAGAAAATATTCAATTACTATGCAGCATTGCGTCTTACTAACTAGTTGATAACATAGTCCAGCTTAGACCACATTACAGAGTGTGGACTGGTAGCTGGAGAGGTGCCAGGTGACTGGACACTGCTGAGGTGCCGTTGGGCAAAGCTCTAAAAAAAGGGCTCTAACTGCTTGGAGCTCTGACTATGTGTCAGCTCCATCACTGTGACATCGCTTTGCAACTAACGCATATAGGTCTATAAGTCCTGTGTGTGCACGCATGTGTGTACACACGCACACAAAGCTGTAAACAGGATTGGACCCTGAAAAATACGGAATCATGACATCCATCCGTGCAATATTCATGACGTATATATACAGTATGACTATCTCATAGGATATGTATATGGACAATATCCAGAAACATATGCAACAGATGAGATATTTTCCAGATATCTATGGATATGTGAAAGATAAAATTGTATAGCACTGGATCTTTCAGGTGAGCTGTAAGCTCCTTTGTCTTTGATTTTTGGGGTAAGGCAAACCTAACCTTGCATTTCTAACAGATTATACTGTAGATAAATATTACAACATTAGCATCTCTGACAAATTAGTTTAATATTAAACATGTAGTCCCTAACATTTTTGTGTAAATATCTGTACTCAACCATAGATGATCCGATTTTTTGGCCAGCTGAGACAGTATTCCAGGTCAGTATATACATATGTCAGTCAGATTTCTTTGTATCTGCAGTTGCCTGAAAATCTGTTGATGGTATTTTTTCAGCTCTGCGATCTTTGTGATATACAAATCTGGTATCCTAATGAATATGTCACAGATCCAAAAACTTGTATACTGTTGGATCTTTTCAGATACAGGTTCTTTTCCTCCAGTGCGTCTCTCAATCATTTTGCTGGCTGCTCTGACCAGCCAACCAAGCCTATTTTTATTGGCAACATTCAGATTCCCAAACTACGCGACAATGCTGTAGGACAGCACGGACTCAATAAAACATCCTTAAAACAAGGTGATCATTTTGGTGCATACATGCAAAGAAATCATGTACTATCCATTATTTACTTTTTCTATCCAAAATCTAAGAGGAACTGGCCCTCATCTCTTTTACTAATGTAAAAGCCCACTCCAAACTTCCAGCAACCTGCTGATTCTCCACAAGGTAGAGCTGTTTGGTTGTCATGAGTCCAGTTTCTTCACCACCAGTTGAGAAGGAGTAAAAGAAGTAAAAGCAGCAGCAGTTCAGACCTCTAGATGTTGACATTTTGATGTCACCACCTAAATCACTGGTTCTACGCCATTTTGAATTCAATAGCCAAGCAGTCACAGGTTGCTCATGTCTACCTGGAGATTTCAAGCACCACCCAAAGTCAGTGGTGGATGAAGTACTGGAAAGCCACACTTGAGTAGAAGTACAGATTACTCAACAGAAAATGATAGGTAGAAGTGACAGTCACCTATGAGAATATTATTTGAGTAAAAGTCTTGAAGTGTCTGATAATTGCTGTACTCAAAAGTAATTCTATGAAATTAATAATACTTATCCATCTGGCCACTCATGCTGTTAGACATTAATGTTTGCCTGAATTTAGGTTGTGATGTCAGGTGACCAAATTTCAGTGTCAGGGCAACATCTAATGCCAGCGTCAATTGGCGTTGAATACTGAAAACAAATTATATTGTTAATTTTAAGTTGAATTTTAAGCTTTGACATTGTAAAGTGGGATAACATGGAAGCTACAAAGAAGATAGGCTGCATTATAATGCTAATAGCATTCAAACAGCTATTTCCAGTTTATTCATGATAACGACGAGCAAAGTAAACTAATAAGGTGATTTCAAAGATGTGTGTTTTAAATCACTAAAATATAACTCAAAAATAGCTTTACCTGACTTTTTATTGGGGTTTATGCTTAAAAAAAACATTTCTAACTAATCTAGGTCATTCTACATGGACAGCAGGTAACATTCAAACTATATTACACTACACAAAATATGTGAATTAATAAATATGTTTCTTACCTTTGCCGAAACATTGAATTTAGCCCACAGTGGATGTGCATTTATGATGTCACCTTGACAATTTATGTGATAAAATGATTTTTATCATTTATCAATTTATCAATTATTTTTCAACATGAGAAGCCGTTCATGTGAATTTTCCCAATGGGAGATACGTCATTCCAATTAGTCCAACATCACATGAACACAACACAAAAGTACACGTAAATGCTGGTAATAAATAAAGCAAGCACTCAGAATTCTGGGGTTTATAAAGTTTTTCCTCCTAACATGTACAACACTATAAAATGAAAGGACATTACACATGAAGACAAACAAGGTCTTATTCACAACTTAAAGGATTTAAAGAAAACATGACTATCCAGGGCTAGACCAGAGCAGTGAGTGGAGTTACCCATCACAAATCTGAATCCACTGGAATCTCCCTTTCTGCAGTGGGATCATGAAGTCAGTCTCATCATCAGGAAGGAATTCCACTCTCAAGCACAGGGTTTCCCAATACTCTCCTCTAGTACCACTTGCCCTGCATGTTTTAGCTGGCTTTGGCTTCTCCCTGCTTCAACACAGCTGATGTAAATGATCAGCTCATTATCAGCAGCTTTGGGAGTTCTTAATGAGCTGTTTATTTGAATCAGCTGTGTGGCAGCAGGGAGAAAGCAAAAACATGCAGGACAAGTGGAACCCGAGGAGAGGTTTGGGAAACACTGCTCCAGCATATAGCATCTACAAGTATACATATTATTTAGGAAATGTAGTGGAGTAAAACAGATTTGACAGAAATATAAGAACTCAAATAAAATGCAGATATTAAAAGCAAAAAAAAAACTTCAGTGCTGTTATGAAGTATTATAATGTTGTTACATTACATGACTGCCAAAAACTGGTGTTTCCCTCAAAGACAGTTATGTTTAATTTATTTTTAAACGGTCTGGTGGATGCTGAAACTCTTGTGCATTCCATAAGATAAAGCCAACATTGAAAAGCCAAAACAATAAACATAAAAGAAATACATTTTTGCAGTTTTTTTCTCCTTTTGTAATTGAAAATCATCTTCAGATTTATGTTGTGACCTCTTGAGGGGTCTGAACTCCTATGTTGGCAACCAGCTGCTGCATTTTAATAGTTGAGCCATCTGCAGGCAGTGAATATAAGTTTCAGTATGTTCTCTATAGATGAGTTTTCATGCATGTGTTTGCTATTTTAAATTTAACTACGACATTTCAATTTGGCACATTTTAAGAGGGATCACTTGCTGTTCATACAGGTTCTAGAATAAAGGTTTACAACAAAACAGTCTCATCACTTTTAATGGGTAAAAAAAGTGGCTACACTTAAAAATTATTAAACATGTAATTGATGTGGGAATATTAAAACTGTTAGAGTTAGGTGATCAAATAATGTTGGACTAGTGTCATCAAATTGTGTCAGAGTAAAATGATTTAAGTGTTTAATTTACTTTATTAAATTAAAAAAAAATGTCAATAACTTTGTATCAACACAAAGTATTAATGTTGATTTAACATGAAGAGTTGTGTTAATTAAACATAAGTCTGTAGATTGTTGTCAAGCCAAACAACCTGTGTGCAACCAGTGTTCACAATTGAATTAAATAAATCCAATGTGTTATTTTTTTCAGTGAAAAAAAAATATAATTAAATGATCATTTTCTTTTGATGTCTGCATTTCTAATATTTTTTCCCCCTGAAAGCAGATCAAATCAACGGCTTCCCTTCATCTCAGAAGTTTCTGGGAGGTCAGTCCTTGAGAACAGACTATGACATCATGTC
The DNA here is from genome assembly GCF_026936395.1 of Plectropomus leopardus. NCBI lineage: Eukaryota > Metazoa > Chordata > Actinopteri > Perciformes > Serranidae > Plectropomus > Plectropomus leopardus. Next base: position 7,501,467 of record NC_142185.1, read on the forward strand.
ATCTGCTACAAACCCAAGTGTCAGGAGTCCGCCCCTCCAACACATTATTTCAACTGGGGATTATTGGGGCCATGATATCGTGGGAAAATTAACACACAGGAAATTCCATCAGAGCTTTGCAGCAGATCTGACCATGTGACTTTTACTTTCTCTCACTCTAAGACTTTCCATGCAGAAGGTGGGGGACAACAGAGGCACAGTTTCCCTGAACAGTGTGAGTAATGACGCTTCACGATTAGTCTCACAGACAGGCACATTCTTGTCCACTGACATCCCACACATATGCGCAAATGTACAACCAAGCACAGACACACTGAGTGGCAAGGCCGTCGATTCGAGTGTTACAAGGGATTCTGGGTCATTGTCAGCCTCCCAGGCTCATTTTTCAAACAAGAACAAATCTGGTAATATGTTGAGTTAATTTAAGCTTGTTCTGTGTGTGGTTCATTTTCTTTCAGGGGTGTGAAAAAATGAGTCTTTTATCCTGAAAAAAGACAGAATGGCATTTGACTGCATATTTAATTACATTTTTTAATTCTTTCAGTGTAAATTTGTATATAAATGTACCACATTCGTACATCTTAAAACCAATTTGCCATTCATATCTTTTAATATATTACATATTTTAGTAAAAATAGCAAATAAAATAACTTTTGTACCTTCATAGTCAGGAAATAAAGGTGATCCAATAACCCACTAGTTGAGTTTTACTGAGTAGCCAAGCATCAGAGAGATTATGAGGGAAGTAAGTAATGCATTTTGGCGGAAATAGAATAATGGCTGGGTTGCATTATTCTTAACCCTATCAGACTGTTTTATTGAGATGTATACATCTGAAAAATGTACACTGCTAATGTTCTTGTCATGCCTTAAATAATGCACAGTGAATTAAAGTATGGTTAAAGATACTGAAATCACTTAATTATCTTAGGGTGAAGGAGACTATGATGAGATAAACCTGCATTAATTCCACTTGTGGCCACTTGGGGGCAGCGCAACAAGCTACCAACACAACATTTTTGTATTATTAATATATAAAGTTTTAACGTGTTAATAAAAGCTTGCAAATTTACCACAGACGGAGCTACCATAACATCACTCATTGGTTTAAGACTTGTATTATATTACTTGTATCCATTATTCTCTGTATTTCTTTAAACTCTGTTTTGGTGTCCACCAACTCTTGAGGCTAATGTCTACTTCTTTGCTAGTTGCTAACTGTGCATACTGTTTGGTGCTAAGCCAGTAATGCACAGTGGGGTTTTGGGAGCTTTTTGACCCCCCCCCCAAAAAAAAAAAAATTGTCACCACTGGAAACAAGGTTGGTAAGATCAGTGACAATAAAGGGGGAAAAAAGAGCTGAAAGATACTAAAACTAAATCCTATAATAGCACCACTGTTTCCAGTACACAAAGAAATTGTTGCCAACTCTTTTCCAATGAAAGCAGCAAGCTCTAGCTCCAAAAGTCACGTCTACACATTACAATATGATATGTTTCTGTCATTTTCTGACGTTGGGAGAAAATTACAAAACTGGCAACACTGATTTGGTTTGTATAATATAGAATATAATATAGTTAGGTGCAACTTTAATTAAATTAGAAAAAGATGTAAGGCAGGCCTGCCAAAATGGAAGGCAGGTATGTACACCACAACTCTACTTCCTTCACTGTCAATTAATGTTGCCATTATACCTAATTTGTTTTTTATGGAATAGCTGCAAAAGAACGTAATTCATAAGGCAATAGCTGCAGCTTGGAACCACTTGTGCTTTAAATGTATTCAAATACAGCAGACTGTTTGGACAATAAAGTATTTCTTTATGCTGCAAGTGTAGTGCTCGAGTTTTGTCCTCTTAAGATTTCCAATTTCCCCTCTCCATGTACCTTGGAAGTCGATGAAATTATGCCAGAAATCCCCACTCTGCTTTAACAATACAGCAGGCTGCACCTCAGAACATAACACCTCTATTAACGATGACACACTATTTGTCAGAATAACATTTCCTCAATCTGATGCTAACCCATGTAAAATGAAATAGTCACAGTTTACTCAGGGTGGGTTGATGTGATATAACTGAGTCATGCAGTCAATACAACACCTCCACGGGACTATCACCGTCAGTTCCTTAATGACATTTACAGAGATATAGCATGTTTTTATCTTTTTATTATTACATTTCCAAACCTTTATTTGCCCAAGGAAGTTGAAGTGAGCATCTTAATGCTTTTTCTGCTCTGCATCACAGTAGTAAACTTCTACACAGTCCCTCCTGGGAGCTGACCAGTATGACCACTTCTGCTGCTGGCTGTTTATGAGCTCCATGAGAGCAGTTGGGGTTTTAGGAGGCCGGCTTCATGGCACCTCAGCGTCCCTTCAGGGAGAGGAAACAAATATTAACTTTCCAAGCCTTCCCAGCTGTTGGGGGAAGTTGGGCCAGGACCCCATGTCTTGGTCTTGTCCAGAAAGACAGCTTGTCTTGGCAACAATGTGGCACCATCTGAGGACAAGACAAAAACATTCAAGTGTGGCCATCAGTTTTGGAGCAATCTTTCCCTTTCTTTGACAGCAGCTTGAGTTTATTAAGAATATAGAAACTAAAACCACTACAGATATTCAGTCAAACTTTTTAACTTAAAGTAGTCACATTTATCTAAAAGCCAAAGCTCTTTATCAAGATTATCATCTAAAAAACACCAGGCAGAAATGAAGTTAGTCCTTATGTGAGCTGCCATGTGATGTCCTTGGAAGGCTGTGGTTGTCGCTCTAAGTTGCAGTCGTTTGATTTTGTGGCTAAACTAAAAGTTGGGGATAGTTTATTTTTGGTAGTCAAACAATAAATAGAGTCCTGTGACTCCCGTGACATGTTGACTAATATTACAAGAATTTATTTCTGTTTAAAACACATAAATGTGCCCACCCGTCACAGAAAAACTTAATTATTGCTGTAAGCTACATTTTGCCACTGCTTGGTATGTTTTTGGTGTATGAGAACTATCAACAGTACAAATAATGGATGTAGTTACCATGATGTCACCCATTGGTTTGTGGACAACTCCCCAACTTCCCACGGTTGTTATGAGTGTTCAAAGTAGCTATAGAGACCAAAACTGTTCTAGCACCAGGTTGTAAATATATTTATTTCTGTGGTTAAGTTGGTCAGTCTAACATGGAGAGTTTATGGGGCTTCACTCTGTTTTAGAGCCAGCCTCAAGTGGCTGTTTGATGACCTGCAGTTTTTGGCACTTCTGCATTGGCCATTTTTCAGCCTCGGAGGTTACCACTTGATGACCTCTAGTTAGGCTTATATTATACAGACACAGTATTTGATATACTCAAAGAGCTGTGATGTTCATGTGCAAATGACTTATTGACACTGAATTCTTAAACTCTAACTCTACTGTATGATTGTTTTTACTGACCGAATCTGTGGCTTAATTCTTTTGGAGCTCTTCTTCCTTATACATTATGTTACTTCCTGGCTTGATTCTTTTTTTTTCTTCTTACTGGTAGAGAGACTTTTCTTTTTTTTTTTTATTTACACTTTTACATTTATACATAAAAAGTAAGATACACAAATCCAAACTACTACACACCCCTAAAGACAACAACAGAGAAAACATAACATGACATTAACTCGTTCATTGACAACATTTAACACAGAATGGGATGTATAGTTCATGCAATACCACAAACTAAAATAAATAAGTAAATATATTCCATTCATCATCATGAGGTTTACTTTATCTTGTACAGGGTCAACACAAGCCTCATAACAAAAACAAAAGCACTGGGCTTCTCACAACTGAAATTGATTACATTATTATTTTGGATGCTGAGACACACTCCCACACCTGGTTCCAATTGGCTTTGGTCTTAAGATTAGTGTCATTTAACATGTCAGCTATTTGCTCCATACCCAGAAGATTGAAATACTCAAGTAGCCATGTTTCTATTGAGAAACATTTTGGCTTGAGAGTTTTTCAATTTCATAAAATCCTACTTCCTGGCTAGAGACTTAAGGAAAAGCCATAGAAAAATAATGGTGTATTTACTTTGAGCAGACTGGTTGTTCCTAAGCTTTGAAGGTTTTTAACAGTGCTTATATCGGTCTAGTTTTGAACTGAACTGAACGAATTAAGTTTGAACTAGCAACAGTCTAAATTCATGACTGAACAGACAGCAGTCTTAATCTGTATATTCTCTTTCTTTCAAGGGTAAGATAGATCATAAAAAAGGCCACTTTGCTGCATGTAGCTACATGTTAAATGTAGTCTTGGTTGTTTTTAATGTCTCCCCAGTTTCGGTACATATTTCTGCTGGAATGTGCCCTGAAGATTTTGGTTTAGAAAATAATTATTGTTTTGTCCTGATAGATAGTGTTGCTGTACTCAGTTACAGTGATTTCCCGGCTTCAGTGATGGTGCAGAGACAATGATGCAGAAGCTGTTTAAATTGTGTTACATCTTACAAGCTTGTGGCCATGTGTTGTGTCCAACAACCAAAGCAACCCAGTTTACTGTGTGCCATTGCCTTTGCTTTTATGTTAAGACGAGCCAAGTCATTGTAAGCCCCCAAATCACATATTTGTATCAAAGTGGCTTTACAATCTGTTCAGTCGACAACAACCATTTTTAGACTGACTCACATACATAAAGTCCATCAAAGTGACTTGCATGATAGTGGAAGCTAGAGTGTTTACTCTGTGCGACCCGCAACTGTGAATCAAATCTCCAGCTTCAGCACTGGTGCATCCATCTGTACTTGTCTGTTATTGTACATTGCTGTGTGGTATTAAACTCAGTGTAATGAATTAATTCAAGTTATAAAAGTACTGGGTACAAAGGGGCTGGCAGACTATAATTTTTAGAGTATGTGTGCCAGCTTGAAGCTCAATTACGGTATGTGTCACTAGCAGAGGCCTGGAGGAGCTGAAAGGGGGTTCAAAACCTCTCCAAAGGCCATAACTCAGGTACGAATCTCCTGAATGAAACAGACAGCTCAGTCTGGGTAATGGGCTGCAGATGAGAAATTCTCATCACTGAGAGATGAATCGCAGAGGATTAAAGTGCCGTTGAGGGGTCGAAAAGATGCAACCTGGAGCTTGGCTCGCTACAGTTCATCAACTGCAAAATAGAGACAAAGAGAGAGAAAGACACACACACACACACAGAGTCTTAGACACACACACTCACATACCAACAGATAAAAACTGGAATTCATCTCCTCACAGCTCACACTTTGCTTTTTTTTTATTCTCTGCTCCATGGGTTTTGTTTTGATATGTATGATTTTGTATTAATATATTGTTGTTAGTTGTTTCCTTATTAACCCTAAACAATCTTACATTACTTATACAGAAGATCTATAATACACATGCAACATTTATATGTAAACATATATGGGATATATGAGATGTCTGTGTATATGTATGTTCATATATATGTTATTCTATTGTGTTAACTAATTTAATTACCTATTTTATTCTACTGACAAATATTGTTCTTCATGTGATCAGCTTTTACTTTCATTCACTGGCTTAAATTATAATTGTGGTTTTGCAACACATATTATTGTTGAACCAATAAAGCCTGTTGAAATTGACATTTAAGGGTGCCCAAGCTCACCTGGAAGAGTGGGGGTTAGGGTTAAGGTTAGGGTTAAACACAATCCATGCTGCAGCGGCTATGGTGCAACTCCAAACTGAACATTTTGTTGCATGTCATACAATCTCTCCTCCTTCCGCGCCTAATTTGCCCTATACATCATGAAGGCAAAAGTCGAAAAAATATCTTTAATGAACGAAATTGTAATTTAGACAGAGAGAGAGAGAGAGAGAGAGAGAGAGAGAGATTAAGTACACACACACACACACACAGTCTATAGATACACATGCACACAGCAATACATAACAATTCACAGCTCACAACCTCCCTTTATATTGACTCCTCTACTCCATGCTATGCTTATATTACTTATACAGCAGATCAATAATACAGACATCACGTTTATAGGCAGTCATATCTGATAAATGTAACATATGTTTGAATATATGTAATATGTATGTTTACTGTATATATTACTCGATTTTGTAAACTAGTGTGAATATTAATTCAATAATATTGTAACTCGTGATCAGTTTTCAATTTCATTTAACGGCTTTAGCTGTAATTGTGCTTTGGGAACACATATGATATTTCATGCTAATAAAGCCTATTTGAAAAAAACTGAAACTGGAATTACAAACGGAGAGAGAGAGAGAGAGAGAGAGAGAGAGAGAGCGAGAGAGAGATCCAGGGGGTCTTTTTTTTGCTTGCTGAGATGCCATTTTTAGTGCACAATCCCTTTATTATTAAAGCGTTTACGTCATGCTCCTAATGTGGCACAAATGATAAGACATGAAAACGTGTGATATAATAACATACTATAAATAATAAAACATATCTTCATTGGTTTTAATGTTAAGCCCTCGGTAAACGTTATGAGTCAAGGAGAATATTTTATTTCCCTAAATATCCCCCCAGGAAATTACTGAGAATTTCAATTTCATAGTGCCTGCAGACTGGCGTTATCAAACGGAAGTACGCACCCACACACACACTCACAACTTCAGTCCTACAACTTGATGAAGTTTTCCTCTAACTTAACATTCAGCGCGGAGCAGCCCCCCGTACAGCAGCATGGCTCCAAGCAACAAGTGGTGGATTTCGTGCGTCCTTTCGCTCTCTTGTCTTGCCCGTTTGGGATCTGGCAGAAGACACGGAGAAGGTAAGCTGACTGAAAAGAATTAGTATATGTGTGCAGATTTTTATTTTAAGTCTTCTGCGCGTTCAAAGTTCGTCGGAGCTGTTGGACACCGAAAGGGAAAGACTTCGTCACGAAAGTCGTGCGTAAAGAGGAGCTGAAGTTTGAAGCTATATATCGTCACTGCGTTAGTTTATTCTTTTTTGGACTTTGTTTTTAATATGTTATCTTGAGAAAAGTTTTAATGTCGATATAATATTAAGTTAAGATTATTTTTTTTGCTGTGATTTGGGCTTTCAAAATTAAAGCGTAAATAGTATTTATAAACAGAATACGCGCGCCTTAAAATGACATGTTTTGACCAACTGTAAAATGGACAGCTATATCAGTTTGTTTGTATCAGTTTTTCATAATGCCTCACACACTCAAAACAATTACATTTTATCCAGTGATTCGACTGAACTCCTGCACCGTATCCACGCCACATCTGACGCGCTACTGCGCTTGCTGTGCTGTTCTGAGAAGCCCCTTTCCGTCCTCAATAGTGAGGGGAGTTGTGGCGTCAGGCAGGGCCAAAGTCCACTGTGACGGCAGTTTCTCAGACCAGCCACGACCCACACCTGAACCGCCTGGCACTCCTCCTGTCCTGTCATGTCGCAACAACAGCCTTACAGGCAGTAATGAGGCTGTTGGGATTGGATGTCAAATACTCAACAAGCTGAGAAAGGTCTGAGTGGAGGCAGGTCTGGTCCAAAGTGCCTGAGAAACTGTAATACTCCTGCCTCTGCAACTCCTCCATCCCTGAGAGCAAATACTGAGCTGGCCTGGCCTCACTAATGAAAGCTATGTAGTTAAGAGGAAAGCCTAGAAAGGTCATTGGGAGAATGGTGGGAGATAGTGGCTGAAGGCAGCTGAGAGGTTTGGTGATGAACTTCGCTGACACTGTATGCCTTTAATGTCAGTGTCTGCCTTCTCTTATCTTTTAGTGACATACAGCAGCTTTTATTCATCATTTCCCTATATGGAAGAAACATTTACAATCTGTGAGCAGAACTTGCACCAAAGCATGACGGCTGAGAATCTTCTTATGGAGTGAAAATGTTACATTTAGTTGTCTGTAGAAACATTCTGCTAATAAATACAATTATTGTTCAATAAATGAACACACATTGTCCCCAATGTTAAAAACAGTTTAAAACATGTATACTAAGGCAAGTTTTGTGTATTAAGAACCTACAGTACTGGCAACTCTTTATGCTTGGTTACATTTTGGTCATCTTGGCCAGGGCCGGATTAGCCCTCTACTCAGCCGTGGGGCTAAATTGAACAGTGGGCCCCCTTTGACTCCCTGGTTCTTCTCACTCTCTCTACACAAAGTGTATGTGTATTCAGGTACAGTGCACACTGCAGACAACATGACAGTTTTTGTAGTATTTTTTCCCAGAAACCAACCACTACACATGGAATGCTGCCTACTATACTATTAATTAAAGTACCACAGAATAATTCCCATAGTCCTATACTGTAATGGCAGCAGGGAACTTTTAGTTTTGTTATTTTGCATGTGTTTCTATTGTATCATTCTGTGTCTCCTCTCTAGATTATGATGTTTTTGCAGGTCTATGAACGCAGCGCAGGGGGAACTCTTCCTGAGTTCTTTCTATCCTCAGTAGCAGATTGTTGAGTTTGGGTTGTGGGGTGAATAATTGGTCAGATTGCAGCTGATCAGACTAGACTGATGAATGAGAGGAGAAGCTGCTGCAGAAGTGAGTCAATGCAAACTTAGACCTTAATCAATCAACCTCAATTTCACGTTCACTGCACCTGGTATTCTGCTGCTAAGTCTGTGCCTAAAGTACACACAGTGTGGTGAAATGAATAAGCAAATGACATGTATTTATAGACAATTTAAAAAGTTACAGGATGTCACTCTACATTGTCATCATTTACACAGTTATGCACTGTGACCAGGTTCCCAGTATAAATAATAAGGCATCACATGTTTTACGTTAACTTGTTTTCAATCGTCAGTCTTTACAGGGTTGAATATTTCCATTGCCTTTTGTTAAACAAGCGTTCAACATATTTAGCATTTTTTCATCCGAGGCTCCAGATTCCCACAAGTCATCAGCTGACATGTATTGATGTTTCACATTTGTGAACACCACACGTTTTGCTTTTTGACCTTAAAGCACATGAGGACAAATACGGTTAGCTGTTTTAATATTCCAAAACAAAAACGGAGCCCCCAGGCACTATTACAAAAACGCATTACCATTAGGGAATTATAGTTCACATCCATCAGAGATATGAAGCTATAGGTAAATAAAGAGAGGCAGTGTGAGGGACTTCCATTACAGCGGCCTTCATCTGTGTTTTGTTCATAGAGGAACATTAGCTTTTACTATTTGCATATCATTTAGGTGCTCTTGAGAGGTGAAACAATAAGGGATTCACTGGGCTTCTTTGAAACTAAACATCAGGATCATCTGTGCACGGTCTTAGTAGCTTCACTAATCGTCTCATGGAGGAGTAAACATTGTGTCTCATTAATTTGTGAAGAAATTTAATTAGATGCTCACTTGCTGTTTGAAGTGGTCCTTTTATTAGGGAGCCTGAGGCCATAGGCAGAGAGGAAACTGTGCAGCATGTGCCATCTTAATTAGCATTTGCAATAAGGAGATGACTTCAGAAAAGTGCTCGCCTAAACTGTCACTAAAAACTATTTGGAGTCCATTAGGTGAACACACCTATAACTGGAAAGTGTAGACTCTTCTTTGTCTTGCCAATTAGGTGTTACCTAATGTTTTCAGCACTAACCAGTGTGCAGGCCTTTAGCTTTTTTTAATGAGAAAATGCTGCTGATTTGCCTCAACACGACTCTCACGTTGAAGGAATTTTACTGCAGCAGCAGCAGCTCTTTCTAGGGGCGACAGCAGCATAATAATACAGACTATTAATGAATCAAACAGTAGGAAATTTTCTCAGAAAGATGCAATTCACTACCTCTGTCAGTTCTGTTTGTACATGCACGCACCCACTCCCATTTTCTATTTAAGCTTAGTCTCTGCCTTCAGTGTGTGATATTTGTTGAGTGGTTTTTCCTGTTTTCATTTATATGTTTTGTTTGTTGTGGCAACCAATTTAATTATTTCTCAGTTGGGTATTATTATGACTAACTACTGCAGTCTTTGCTGTCCTCGACTAATCCATCCTAGTGTTTACATTTAATTACAGCTGTAGACTTGAGACTTGAGCATGAGTTGCAAAAATGAGGACTAGGACTTGTCTGCTGTGAGACTCGACTTAATTTGAGACTCGAATATAATAAGATAAGGAGATTTGACACGGTGACCCATAAATATTTAAAAATACTACTGAGTTTAGCTGTTTCTTTTGGAGCTCTTCCAAACTGTCATTAATCATTAATAACATAAGAAGGATGAGTCTTTGTAACCACTATACCAGTATACACTTGTAGTGACTCAAAATTCAGATTACGGACTGGGCAGCACTCCAAAGCACACTGTGAAAATATTAATACTAATTAATGACACTGTAAATACCAACTTGTTTCAACTTAAAAATATGAATGACCTGTCAACTATCAGATTTAAACTGAGCTAAACTATTGCTGAAAATTTGTAGGTGTACTCTTTAATAGGTTAGACAAACTGAAGTTGAGCTAAAAACTGTTAAACTATTTTTCAAAAGAGCTGCCAGTGAAGCTTGATATGCAGTTGTGTTTTTTTCTTCCCAGTAATAAAGCTAATATAATTACCTTGAAAAGCATTGATAGACTGTAAAATAAATCTTACTTTTCAACTAACAAGTTGCGTAAGTATGTAAGGACTTGAGCCTTGACTTGAACTTGCCCTCCAAAGACTTGAGACATAAGTTGGACTTTCGTCCTTTAAAGACTTGAGACTTTATTTGAACATGACCTATGTCATGTGTTAGACTTTAACTTCATAAGACTTGAGACTTGATTTAATATTGCCCTCTAAAGACTGGAGACATAACTTTGAATTTAGGCTCAAAAGCCTTGAGACATGAGTTGTACTTTCACCTCTAAAGACCTGAAACTTGACTTAGACTTTTGTCTCTCATGACTTGAGACATGAGTAGGATTTTTGCCTCTAACGATCTGATACATGACTTGGACTTTTTAAGACTTGAGACTTGGCTTTAACTTGTCCACCAAAGACCTGAGACATGACTTGGAGTTTCACCTTTAAAGCCCTGAGGCATGACTTTTCAACTCTAAAGACTTTTGACATGACTTGGACTTAAGCCTTTAAAAATTTCAGATAAAACTTGGACTTTTCACCTCTGAAGACTTGAGATATGACTTGACTTTTCTCAAAAACCACTTGAGACCTCACTTCAACATGCTCTCTAAGGACTTGAGGCAGGCCTCACCCCTTTGCCTCTAAATTACTTAAAACATGAGTTGGACTTTTATCTTTTAAATACCTAAAACATGACTTGGATTTTTTTCCTCTACAGACTCGAGACATGAAATTTTGGAATTTTGTTTTTAATCTCAAGAATTCACAGGAACCTGCTCTCAAAAGACCCAAGACATAACATTGATTTTTGCCTACAAAGAGTTGAGGCTTGACCTGGACCTGACCTCTAAAGACCTGAGGCTTGACCAACACTCACCATTGATCTACTTGTGACTTGACTTGGACTTCATCCAAAGGACTTAAAATAACTCTGAATTTAATCTAATGAAAACTTGGTATAGCACTTATTATCATCATACACTAAATAACCCCAGAACGTCTGTCTTTTGTTGAAGATTTCTAAAGAAGTTTGCTGTCTGTGCTGCACTATGCTGCATGGAATAAATAAAAATGTCCAGTAGTGGAAATGAGTTGTGTGAGTCATAATAACACCAAGAAATATATAATCTTTGCTGCAACCAAGCACATTTTGTTCCCATTAACAACAGCTGTCAAAAAGACTCTCCAATCTTAGTGAGGCTTATTTTCACCTTCCATAACAGGACTACTTGTACATCACCAAGAATCTGAGTATAGGATGTTGTTTTGAAAAGGAAACACAGACTTGACTGAATCCCACTGTGCCTGTGGCCCAGCATTGACATTCCCAGCTTGCTCCCCAACACAGCATCACTGTAAGTCACTGTACCTCTCAGGGGCAAAGGGCTGAATTCTGCTTAAGGGAACACTTTCAGCTAGTACGCCGGTTGTCTAGTTTTCATAGGTTTGTTGTACCTGTCTTTTCTTCCCACCATCTAAATAAACACAGAGTCTATTCCCATGTAGCTTATGTATAATATATGCACAGATATGCTACATGAAGGCACACCTGAATAAGGACATCCCACAGTGGAGTGGGACTCATGGACTCATTATGACAATCAAGTTATGTAATCTAAATGACTAAGAACAACTTTTTTCTTAAAAACCATAACATGTCACAGACTTTAGAGTTCAAAAGTCCTCGCTGAATCATCTGCTGCAGAGTATAAAATAATATGACAGCAGGGATCCATGTTTAGAGCACTAGTTGACTGTGTTTTTGGGCGTGAGTGGTTGTAATGGACCAAAGCCGAGAATTCATATGGTGAGTTAGTGAACTCCAAGCAATTTTTCATAACAGTGTAATGTAAATAGTAGTCTAAAACAACATTTCAACATGTAATCTATCGTACGTAGAACATAAATGTACAGGCGACTTTGAATTGACTTGACTTTGCTCCAGGGAAATTGGTTTTGAGCATCAAACCTATGAATCTAGTATCTTCCTTCCTGATAAAGGCTGACTACGTTGCATTATGGTGAAGGCATGTGTTGCTGTGTGAGAAAATGCCTGTCCTTTGGAGGTTGACAAGCAGGAGAGATGACAGATGTGTTCGGAGGAGCAAGGGCCACAGGTTAATATGTGTGTCCTGTGCACTGTCGCCTGTAGAGATTGGCAAAGGATACTTTTCCGGCTCTATATTTAGGGAGAAGGTACGGTCTCCTTGGTCATTTCTCCACTAACTTGACAAAATGGTTAAGTTCGCTTTTTCTCTCGCAGCTACAGCAGGGCATCCTCGATACTAAGGGCAGTTTGAGAGCAGACTCATTTCCCAAACCGACAACCGAGAAATCTCTCTGCCATCTTATTTGCTCACTGGCAAGAGGAGATAGGACAGCTCGCGGGCACTCGGCTGATCGTGATAAACCAGAGCGACTGCATACAAATGATGTAATGTTAAGATGTAATGTTAGTGTTGGAATTATATGGCTGCAAAACAAACCAATCGTTGTTATTTCTCTGCATGGAAAGTGTCTTAAACATTCATCCTTTCCATAGCTCCCATTAGTAGTATGCCAATATCATGAACTTTCCATTGAAATGTGAGCATTTAAGTAATCAAGGATGTAATTTACCGGTTAAAATGAAAAATTACACGACAGGTTTATGAATAGACTCATGCAATGTCTTTAAAACTCCTTCAGTTCTCTCATTGAATATTCCCAATATAAAACACCTGTTAGGTTATTTTGAAGTGAGAATTTTTGGCCACCTATGAATCAACATAATTTTGTACCATCTAGCCAGTCAATATAACATGATGTGAACATATTATGTTATTCAACTCAGTTTAAAGTTACATGGGCAGTGCACATTAACAGACATTTCTGTAAATGTGACAGACATTTCTGTAAATGTGACAGCAACTATAGTTAACTACAATACGAGATCGTTTGATACCAGCCGGCTATTTCACCCACCAGCGAAAGTTTGTACTGGTCTGATATGGTGCAGTGTATTCTGGTAGTTCTACGTTTTCTACCTTTTGAGCAAGAGTGTCCTTTTCTCTGTTTTCTCTGGTCATGCAGCACCAATTTCAGAAGTATTTGCTTCTTTCTGTGGGATAGTTTTATGAGGACCCTCTTTATATCTGTGAAATACTTCTATAATGACATTTAAAGACTTCCTTTGACTCTGGCTGGACTTATGCCCCTTCTTTCCTATAATTTAAAAGGCTAGCATTTGTCTTTATTAATAAAAGAAACAAAAGGTGTAATTGATTATTAGGGTTTTTTTTTTTGTTTTGTTTTTTAAATAATTGATCGTAGCCTTCCTGGTCATGTCATCCCCTGGAGCAAAGTTGAAGCATCAATATGGCATGCCATAGTGCCCCTGTTTTTGTTGATACAGTTTTTTTGTTCCATTGAGAAAGTAGTGCATTGTATAGCCCAAAAATGTATACAACAAAATCAGACTTTTAAATGAGATTTCAACAATAACTTCTGAAACACTGGCCACACACTACACTTCCCATGCTAGTCGTGCACCTGTTGTAGAAAAAACATAGGCTTTGACAATAAATGTTTCTTTAGTCTTTTTTATTCCTTTTGACTATGGTTTCTTTTGGTTTCTGTTTGAGTTGGAAGGATGGGGTGCTTTGGGATAATAATCCAGTGTTAACACAGATCGGGCTGATTATAGCTCTAAAACAGGACTGATTCAGCTTACGTGGATGGTGCCAAATGACGTTGTCTCAGAATTTTCCAGTTCAGATTACCTAAATGTGTGCAAGAATTAGGGTCTCATGTTCGTTTTGCAGGTCTTGATGATGCTTGTGGTTGGCTTAGACTGTGTGGTCACTCAGTGGCATGTGGAAATTAACTAATCAGTCTGTGAACTCTCCCTCTCTTGTTTTTTAGCAACCTAGCTAGCCAGGTTGAGGTTTTAAAATGTAAACATCAGTAAATATCAATGAAAAGATGGAAAAGAATGGGATCAAGCTTAACTAGCATCCTGCTAGAATTGTACAGGCTGAAAAATAACTAAGATGACCTTTGTACCGCATCAGTTTCCAATGAGTTATCCAGAACTATAATATTCTTTGATTGACCAATACTTGGCTAAAGAGAAGGAGAGGAGCCGTGTGCTTTATGGTGAATAAGGACTGGTGTGATGGTGGCAAAGTGAGGTGTTGTCGTGTTCGTGCTGTGAATCACTGTTATACGCCCTTCAGAGGCAGCTGCAGAGCGGAGTTGCTTCCCGTTTTCGGGAGAAGTGATGATGCGGCTGTCTTGTTGATGCCACGATGTGTGGAAGCTTAAAATTATTCCTCAGACAGAAACCATTGATTATCAGAACCATCATGAAGCAGCAGCCAATAATCAAAGAAGATAGAATTCAGTTGCACCTTGGTTAACTCCATGTGAGAAATAAATGATTGATTGATTGATGATTTTTGTTCTAAATCACTCTCATTGACCTGATGAGGATGTTGAATTTAAAGGTCAGACTTCTGTTAAGGAAGATTTTCTGCTTTTCCATGATTCTTACTTTGAAAAAACAAAAAGAAATGTGGTTATGTTGGTTTGTTAAAAAAAACAGCTCATGATGCCTGTGCAACTTATTACTTATTACAGTACTTTATGGTTTTGATGATGCTGCTCAATTATTTCAGGGGCAAAAATAGACAACAGTAAGCCTTTTGTTTAAATGTCTCTTCTTCTGCCTGTGTGCACAGTGTGTTGTGTCTGTCAGGGCCTCGTGTGGACAAAGGAGTCTGCAGCAGGGGATGCATTATTAGTGTCTCTCTGTAGCGTACATGACGCTTTAATCTCTCGAATGTCGACACATAATGGGATGAATATTTCGCATGTCGCACAGGGGGTGAATGACACCAACAGGGACGCTAATTAGGGATAGTCGTGTCCTATTCCTATGACTCATTTTCTTTGGTATGTTTACAAAGATAGTGGTATCTTTTCTGAGCCTGGAAAGTTCTTGCAACTGGCTGTATGCAGATGGATAAGGCTATGCTAGTGTTTCCTGTATGAGACATTCTGACGATAATTGTAAGCTTTATTTATGGGAGAGAGTTTCAGGAAGTGATGCATCTTACAGGATGCTGAACATGTGGGAGATAACAAGTGTAAGTCAATCGGAAATTAGAAATGTACAGATGCCAAAAATGTAAATGGAAATATGTCTTAAGATATTTAATGGTGCTCAGTTTCTTGTGATACTGTAAGAGGTGGGGCCAAGATGTTGTTATATAAGTCACAAGTAACTCTGAAGTCTTTGCACTCAAGTCCCAAGTCCTAAACTTTAAATATCAAGTTAGATAATGCCATTTTTACATCGGAGTAACAGAAGTTTGTTAAAACAAGTGCAGCTGAACGTAATCTAGTAGTAGTGCTGACATTGTATTGTCAAAGCATATAGTTCTATTAACCAGTACCACAACAGAAAAAAGATATTTTTCTGTCTTGTTGTGTATTATATGTTAATATTGTAATTTTCAAGCATTTTTAAGTCAAAAGGCTCAAGTTCAAGTGAAATCACAATTTGTTGTTAAAGTCCAATTGGAGTTGCAAGTCCTTTAAAGTTCTGTGAAGTCTAGTCTAAAGTTACTAAATTTGTGACTTGAGCCTAATTCAAATCCAAGTCATGTGACTCTCGTCCACACCTCTAATTATTGTGTCATTTTTTTTTTAAATGTATTGAGCAAGGAGTGTAAGATATTGCAAAGAAAATTTCAAGGTCAGCAAAATTAGCAAATTTTAGTAGTACTGCCACAAATATCAGGCCAATATGTCGTAATATAACAGAGCAGAAAGAAAACTACCCCTCACTGTGAGAAGGTTTGGAGACTAATTGTAAACTTTGCACTCAACCATGGCAGCTTATCCCAGTGGTGTGGACAAAAGGTTTTAAAGAAAGCAGGAAACTAAGTCTGAACTTGTTGAGGAAGCACTTGAATGAAATACATGATGAAAGAGTGATGACTTTCTCTTCACTCTATGCCAGTTCAGACAAGGCATTTGTGGACAGTGTGTGTGCTCTCCTTAAGTGCTTGGTGTTGATTGTCATTGAAGTTGAGACTACTTCACTTCTACACTCCAAAGCTGCTCAGAATAAGTGCAGGTAAGATTGAGATAATATCCACTTTACAGTGAAGGATAGAGATACCGGCTGTCGTGGCTGCGTGTAATGTGTTGGTATCAGCTTTTGTTTACTGTCAACTCTACAATGTATAACCTAAAGAACATGCAGGTGCAGAGCTGTGTCAGGTTCAATGCAAGTCCATCAAAATTAAACAAGGCTGCACAAGTCTTTCCCACAATGCTATGCTTTATTCACCAAATCTTTTCAGCTATCTTGCCCTCATAAGGGTGGTATTATTACCTGCACAACCTTTAAACAAACGAACATTAACAAGATTCAACAAAAGAAAACAGGAAAAATGAAAACCATGTCATTAAGTTCTTTCTCTGACAGTTTTCCAGCAGTTATACATAAAAATAGTGCTGCTGCCTTATAATTCAAAAGTGGTTATATGTATAACATTGTGTGACTCTCTGACCATGACCATTGGAGCATAAAAATAAAACATTTTATTATTGGAAATGCTGTACATTAAAATGCAAACTGAGATGTGCAAAAATGATAATTGGGTATGGGCATATTTAGGTTTCTGAGCAAGTGGAATCTTAAAATATCCCAAATAATGGAATGGAAATTTGTATCTGAACACCATGTTTTTTACAGAATGACACAATGCTGTATCATCTGTCTGCTACACAATAAAGTTCATCAGGGATGATGTTTTTTTTGTTTTTTTTTCTTTGGGCCAACAAGGATGTTAGCATCGCCATGGTTTACTTTTAAAAACGCCTGTTGGATTTCCCCATTGGATTCTGGATTATTGCAGAAAGTAAGCTTTGTGGCAGTACTCGGCCTACATGTTTTGTTCAACAAGATAATCTTCATAAATGAACACAACTTTTAGAATCTTTGAAGCCTAAATGCAATAACCAGAAGTAAAAAAGATAAGATCAGGCTATTAAAAAAAGCTACACCACCCTGTGACCTAACATGTTTTGCGTGATGACATTCTGAACTCTCATTTAGCCACTTCGGCAACCCACATTTTTTTAGACCTAAAACCTTAAACGTTCATGAGTGGAGCGGCCTATTTACTGACATATGTTATGTCATAGAATAAAACATAAAGGTCTCTTAAGCCTGTGTTAATCACAGACCTTATTTTTAGTATCTGACAGGCTTCAAAATGGGAGTCAACAAACCAACAAGTGACATCACAGTAATATCTTCCATTATTTTGCAGTCTATGCTTACATGCATGCTGACTACATGATGACCATGCTTATTATGGTCATCAAAACCATAACGTACTATATATAAGTTGCACAGGCATCATGAGCTGATTTTTTAATAAACCACCATAACCACATTTCTTTTCATTTTTTCAAAGTAAGTAAGTTAGCTACCAACACACTGTTTCTGCCTGTGTATTTTCCTTCAGGTTGGCCTTTACTGAACCTAGAACTCATACATTTCCAGGCCATTTCCACTTTCTTCTCTATATGTTTATGAAGGAAATTCATGAGTTGCAACATTTTCAACTGGTGCTGTTGCATCTTCTTGTCAATTCGTGCCATCCCAGGAGAATTCGTGTCTAATCATGGCTCTCCATAGACTCTATGTCACCCTCCCCCTGTGAGATTGGCTTTGTGTTCTTTCACAGTTTAGTAAATCAAGAAATGACTTCCAGTTTTAGGGTTAAAATGGCTGCTTGCGCCAGTTAAGAGTGCCATTTTCTTGTCTGTCCAACTGGTGACTTTTGAGAGAAATTGCAGACATACTTCAGTGAAATTTTTTGTTTTGAGGCATCGACAATAATGATAGGGACACAGTGATAAGATGCTTTCAAACTAAACTTTCAGTTAAAAATCACCAATTTCCAGTATGGGACACTTTCCCCTTTTCCCCCTTTTCTGTACCATTGGAATGATAACCTGCATTACAGGAAAAGACTGCTTTATTGATCCCCTCATCTAATCAAGAGTGCATCTACAGTACAATCAGTCGAGGATGACATTTGCACAGATGGGGAATGAGCCACTTGCTCTTGCTTTCTGTCTGTCCCATTGATTAAGCTGCTTAATCACATCCACATCAAAAGAGAGGAGGCATAGAAACAAACATTCATGGCTGCAGCCTGTAGAGTCCCTTGAAGGTTTGTTAGGTGCTTGACAAATAGCAGCTTCATTGTATGCAGAGTATCGAAGATGCATTTAGAAAAACAAGTTTTAGCTTGGCTACTCAAGCTGGACAAAATAGTAAATTACCAACCTGTGATGTGCAATACAACAGGTTATTATTTTCATGTGGTAAGAGCTCTTAGTGGTTGTTCGGCATCCTGCGGCGCGCTTTATGCTGTTGGAATTATCGACTTGCTCAAGTCTTTTTCTGATTTTCTGGGAGCAAAAAGCATGCTCTGAAAACACTGCTTCTACTCATCACAGGGTATAATAGTCAAGATCGGGAATCATCTTAAATTCATGATATTGCACTGGAATAACTCAATATCACAGTATTACACTGTACTGCATTGACCGCAATATGGATGTCTCAAAATTAAAGTTTCCAATGAATTGTGATCACAAAATAAAATCCTAAAGAAGACAAGATTATGCAGATGTGCGTCATTCAAAGACCAATGACCGAATTGCACCTTCCCATGTATGTTACGTCTCTTGTGGGTCAAAACTACAAAAGCTGTGAGTGGCAGGAAGGGAACTGTGTAGTATGAACAGTTACCTGCTGGTAAAACATTAATGGGCCCTGACTTTGAGCTAAGCAGCTATAATTTTTCATATATTGCTATGGTATGGGCCCATTACTTAGACCAAAAGATAATGTGCTGTTGGCCTCAGGGGTAGTGCGATATGTCTTTAATGCCACTTGAGAATGTACTTGTTTGAAGTGGCGGTTGATGTGTGTTTATAGGCTTATATACTCATTCATCATGCTTTTGTCAGTGTTATATGTTTACCTACATGGCTTCTAATTAGAACTCATCTACAGTTGCATGAGGCCAATAAAGGTTTCCCTCACAGGGGCAATAAATAGTGTGAGAGCCAGAATGATCGAGCGTAATTTTTACATTATGCACTGCAATAATGATTTTGCAATTAGACAATTATTTTCACTTAAGCTGAATTGTCTAACAGGCTCTTGTAACAGCAGGAACTACATTTAATAAACAGCAATTCACATTTATTTACATTAAATGCAAAAGACATGGGACTGGTTGTCACATAGCAAATAAATCAGTATGAACTTGTGGGTTTGCATGTTGCATGAGAAAAACCTGTGTGCTCCAACCTGCATCTGATCCCTGATGAGATACAAGGAGGAGAGCCACCTGCAATGCTTTAAGCTTGGCTGGTCCCTCGTTTTTTGGCCCTGTGTGTGAGACAAATGGTGATATTGGCAAGATGCCAGTTTATGTTCTTTGCCATTTTTAGCTGGGATTTTCTTCTCTCTTGTTTTCTACTGTGGTTTAGATGATCTAAACTCAGCTGTTTCCCTTGACAAGGAGATTAAAAGCATAGTTTCAATTTTTTGAAGTGGGCTTTATAGAAATACTTATCCATTGATAGTGTATTGGAAACAGTAGATGTCAGTTAGCATGCCTTCAGTTTGGAGAAGCAGGCTGAAGTCCGACATCAAAGCTCAGCAAACTATTTAAGATCTCCCAAAAAGGACACACCCAGAAAACTATCAACCACAAGATAATGCACGAGTTTTATCACAGCAACTCAGAGTGACCAAACAAAAACTATCCATTTCAAACAAAAAAGAAATCCCAACCAAGCTGCTGTGCAAAGTACAAACACTAGAAAAAAACAAGGTGTTGAGGCACCCCAACCCAGACCTGCTCACCAAGATAGCTAACTAATCTTCGTAGTGTTCAGTGGCCTGCTGAGGCAACGTTAAATGCTGAACTCAGTGCATCACTTAAGACCACAATTGTCGCAAGCCGTAAAACACTGAACAATGCCCCTACCACCACAAAACAAAGTGTCAGGTAGGATTGGACAGTATGTAGTATCTCATACCTTCCTGAAATTTCAACACCCCCCCACCACACACACACACACACACACACACACACACACACACTCCACCACTGACCCAAAATGATCATAAAAGACACTTTTAAAACTATCAAATCCATGGGATTTATTAACAAAAACATGAAAATAACACTACATATTCCAGGCAGATAGAAGGCAAGATCTGCAGTCCCAAGAAGCAGAGGCCTCTTTCTCCTCTGCTGCTGAAACAGGAGCTCTGAAGCGGCTCCTTCCCAGACCAGGTGCACCTCGTCAAGCAGTGTACCTCATTATGTGATGCAGCACACCTGAACAGAGCTGCAGGAGAGCAAAGGGACAACATCACAGAACACAGAAACAACCTGTTTAAATGTGTCCTATATTTAGGATATTTTCACAGCTTTACCTTAATCTTTACCTTAATGTCAGAGAGTGATTTCCAATCAAAAAATGAGGCCTTTGTGGCACTCTATTCAGAGCCAGACTCCATTAAGAGAAGTTATTTATTATTCAGTTGTTTAACATTGCTTAACACATGAGCTGGTCCACTGCTACCTTGAAAATGTATGTTGTTGTGTGACTTTGGCATTTAAAATGATTAGTTTGGATTTACCAAAGTCAAACAATAACACAAACTAATTGACCAAGGAGGTAGGCATGGGCAGTATCACGTTATTAAAAGCAGTATAATTTTAAATAGAATACGGACCCTCATTTTTCTATTAACTTCATACTGGAAAGGCGTTTTTGAGGATGCTTTGCATGCTGTGTGCATCACGTGCCACTGGGGGTCAGTGTGGTGCAAACAGGCAGCTGAGCTGACTATGAGTGTTGAAGAGAACAAGACCGGAAGCAGCTGGTGTCGCTGCAGAGAGAGAGAGCAGGGAAAACATCTTATTTTTCACATTTAACTCTGTGATTTAAGTGATTATTTTGACCAAACCAGAGTTGCTGATTGTTGAAACAGTATAACTAACCAAATGACTAACAGGACTGACCAACACGGTTTTGGTGAGTTTTATCTTGTTTATATCGAGTTTGAATGAAGTGTGTTTGAAGATTAAATGAGCTAACGAGGCAATTAAGCTAGCCTTAGTTTGGTAAAAGAGGGAAACGTGAATTCAGAAGGTGTCTGGTTGTCCTTTTCTGCTTAACAAGGAAAATAGGAGTAAGAATACTACCTTTTGTTGACATCTCATTGTATTGTGTGTTGAGTTGACTGGGGCGTATATACCATATACATCGGTGAAATTCCAGGAAGGTATGACCGTATGATAGTAAGTATGAAGTATGTCTAGATACTGCTCAAGCCTACAAGGCAGCAGCAGACCAGCAGTTCCAGTGTTAAGCGACCTAAAACTACTGTTTTTTGGGCTTTGACAAGAGCACAGATGGAAACTGAAGCACGTAACAGCCTCTCCTTCGAAATGGCTGTCTGATCGAACGGTAAAGTGGTGAAAACAGTCACAATATAGTGTTTCAGCGTTGGACTCCAGCCTGGGGGCAACTGACTGAATGTTTACTGCATGTAATTAACTGACTAATAACCCACTTCAAAACTTCTGAACTTTCCCTTTAAATCAAGTCTCACAAGCCCAACTATCTGAAACAATGAAATCATATTGGACATGAGAAAGGGAAAGAAACCTGAGAAGCAGTCTGCATATGAAAAGCGATCCGGATCCACTCACAAGTGGGTTTCATTGGGGCTTCGTAAACCTTGTGAGAAAACAAGTGAAACATTTCAGAAACTGTCATAGATTTGTACTGCCTAGGTGTTTAAGGAAGTTGTTACAAAATTCTGTCCCCCTTTACTTAACAGCCTTCCTGTCCAGGGACTGAATCACACTGTGACTCTTCTGTCTACTCTTTCATCTATTCCTTGTAACTCTCTTTTGTATCATTTAAATAGGTCTAGCTTTTGGGGGACCAGCGTTATGATAATATATTCAACTGGCCTACATTTCAGAATGTGCTAATTATTTTTTTACCACCAAAATGTACATGTTATTTAAAAAAATTATAATATACCAGAAAGAACTTGTTTCTGGTGTTAAAGTTCAAATTAGATCCTGGTATTGAATGCAGGGAGCTGTGTAGCCTTTAGCTTACCAATAGGCAGCTGCTCACAAATTGTTACTCTCCCATTGTGTGAGACTTAAATTACGTGGTTGCATTAAATTCCCATAACTAAAGGTGTTATGAGCTTCTGTTTCACTTTAGGCAGTTACAAAAATCTAATCTCATTCAAATATGCCTTTGTTCTCTGAATTGAAAGCCCTTAGATTTTTACAGTCTTGAACATTTCCACAGATTCCAACACCTCCATTCTTGTGAATCTGTTATTGCGAGTGATGTGATGAATAATTCACCGGGTGTTTTGTAATTGGGACTCCTTCAATTTGGCAGATGGTGCCTTGGTGCTTTCTCCCCTACAGGCTTGTGCAACTTATGGCAAACTTATGCCCACATCATTGTCCGCCATATGCTCCTTTTGGACTGAGAAGTGGCCAGACACCAGTTTTGCTCCGACAGATGCACGCTTGATTTCCTGCAAAGGCATGACCAGGTTTGAAGATGTCTGTCATCAACCTGCAGTAATCATATTCACACCCTCCCCCCATCAGAGCGCTACCCAGAAAACCCTATTTGTCCAATTGATTGGCTCAGAACCAGCTGAGACGGACTCTAATTGGCATTGGGCGGGATTGTTCAGTTCGGCAGACTTTGCAAATGTCAGAGCGCGGATTTGGCAGAATCACTGAAGCGAGAGGGATTTCTGGTTCCCACTATTGTTTTGTTATCGAGACCAAGTGGGAAACAGGTAGGGGCTCAACTTAGATATTGCCAGGAAAAGATAATGCCATTGCAGAGGGGGAGTGTGGAGATTTACACCACTGAGCTGACATTGGAGAAAAGTCGGTTGATAAAAACACAGGCTAGATATGTGGGAGAGGGTTAAAGCTACGAAAAGGCAGACAGAAAGTTTGATTTTTTTGCTTTGTTATCTGTCCAGAGTCCCCTGCTTGAAAGAGAGAGTAAAAAAAGAACACCTTCAGATATTGTGAGGTAGAAAAGGCAAGCTGAGATGAATGGTAAATCTGCTTGGCAGGGACAAATGGGTCTACAAAAGCTATCGAGTTGTGGAGCGACAATTAAGTAGCTCATTGCCTCTCTCCTCCCTCAACACCTGCTTTACCAACACACAGGCTCTGATTAAAAATGTATGGGTCTCACAAGCCTTTCGGATAATTAAGAAGGTTTCCCTGCAGTGCAGCTGGTAAGAACAAAGGAGAAAGCGTGGTTGCAATCTTTTAGCAACACCACATTCAATAACAGCAATAGCTTGCACAGAGTAAAAAGATTTTGCACAGTCTTTCATGTAACTGTACCATGAGTGCAAACTTTCCACTTGGGCGTCTCCAGCAACAATCAAATCACAGATCCTGGTGGAGTTTTTGTTGTGCTCTATGCACTGAGCTACACAGGACCAGGCCTGTTTGCTGCCCAAATACAAGTAGGTTCAATACTCACTCAGCCTCCAGGGTAGCCCCCAGTCTGTTTCCCCGACCACACAATGTGAGCTCTCAAAGCTTTTATTGTTCGAAGAAATGGAAACAGATTTCTCCTGGAGGCACGAACTTGTCCGTGTTTCAGTGGGATTCCTTTGATGTGCTGAATAAGTGCTTTGGAAGGTGCTTGAAGCCCACTTTGATCTCCCAACATGAAGCGCCATAGGAAGTGCTCTCACTGTCTGCAAGATCGCTGAAGGAATGAGGTGATCCCTCTATAGCTGCTCAAAGGCCAAAGTCTATGGCCTTAATGAGCTGCATTTGAAGTGATTTGCAGGATTATTGCCATTGTTTCAAGCTTTCCTGTACAACCTCTTTCTCATGTTCACTATTATTTTGCTGATCTTCTTTTTTTGCTCTTGGTAGCCTCATAGTCATGCTAATTAGATATCAATCTGCAGACTTGATTGAAATGTTGTGAGTGGAGCTCTGCTCATCCATTATGACAGACGTTCTCATCATAATATCAGAAGAGAACTTTTTAAAAGCAGTAGTGTAAAACATTGTGCAACACTGCCTTGCAACCAGGCCACTGCTTGCTTGAGCAGCGCATGATGGCAACCTCCCTGAACCGTTTCGGCTTGCACGCTTGTTGTGGCAGTGTTGCTGCTTTAGCGCTGCTGCACAGCCTGCCTGTTGTCATAACTACTCTATTTCCAAATTAAAAGCACATACTCCACTCATCTATGAAGCTGTGCAAGCTGTTGCATTGTCAACTATATGGTCATGCAAATGTTTCACAATAAAATGCCTTGTGTCAACAACTGAAAGGACTTGACAGAAATGTTGTGGGCTTTTACTTTTATATATTTTTTTATTTTAAAACAAAAACAGGACAGGTTGAGTAAAACAAATATAATTGTATTTCCTCATGTCTGTGATGGAAAAAGACATTGAAACAGTTGATATAGTGTCATTGGAACTATCAAAAGACCATTTTCACTCTCTTTTTGCTGAAAACCACATGGAAAAAATCAGCAAGAGTCTGTTTCTGTAGATGTGTCGCAGATGAGCACCAGCTTAGATTCACCTAAGCAGCACTGTTTATGATGGCACTGTGGTTGCTCTAACCAGTTAACACGCTTCAATAAAAAAAAAAAAAATAGATTTTATAATGCACACAGGCAGCGAGACCTGGGCATTGGTCAGCTGAGTGGTGCTAAGTGAGCTAGCAGTAGATAGGTAGCACGCTCTATTCTGTGCAGTGATACGGTTGGCCTCAAAACAAGGTCTGTTCAGTCTGTCATCAGTCTCAGACAGATAGCCAGCAGGTAGCTCAGCAGTGTAGGCTAAAGGGTTGGGAGGTAGGTTAGCATTTTCTGTCTGGTTATTGACAGCCTGTGGCGGACAGTAATGAAGTATATTTACTATTATTACTATTATTTATAGTTTTTAAGTTGTTTTTTTTTTAACTTATTTCTTTGACTCTACCACATTTTAAAGACAAATATTGAACTTTTGACTCCACCACATTTCTATGAAGGCTCTTGTTTCTTGTAACCGCAACTTACTCTTGTTGCATTGAGGTCAGCTAATGATTTCTTTTTCTTTTCTGAAGTGCATAAGTCCTGTTACCGTGACCAAGCATTTCTGCGTGTGATTTGTTTGTCAGACAGATGTTCCCATACCTCTACCTCGTGCATGTGGTACTTAGATTGGGCAGCTCATCTGTAGAGACAAGTAGAGGAGAAGTCATCAGCAGGCGGTTTTATTTGCATGCAGTGTTAGTAGCGGGTGCAGCAGCAGATGGAGATCCCCTTCCAGATCACCCATGGCCATAACTCAAGTCCATGTTTGAAGTTTTCTAAAGTGAAAAATGATTCGTATTTGCATTCATTTTAACCGATTGCTCTGTTCATCTTCATCACTTCATCACCGCCTGCAAGATTTTTCATTCTTCTGGTTCTACAAGCAAGTCATTGCATTCAGTGGGTTGTTAAAGAGTTATTATGTAAATGTATTGCAGCAGTATACAACAATGCATTGAAAATGAATGTTTTCTTCACAACTTTAACTCAAGCAATAATTTAACTTAACAACTTTCTCTTGTAATTGAGTAATATTTGACTAGTGTCTATACTTTGACTCAAGCACTAGAGTTGCAGGTTTTTGCGCTGTTGGCAGTGGTGGACAAAGTCAGCAAATAAATTTGCAAGCTTATTTCAAACTGGCCTTAGTTAGTCTTTCAAGTATTACAACAATCACCAATTCGGTCAAAATATAATACATTGTACCGCTGTCTCTGCCATTGCTCTGACTGCTGAGCATTATCATCATTCTTTGAAAGGCAGATCATTCAATTAGTAAAAAGAAATGCCAAAAGTTTAATCAAAAACTGCCCCCCAGAAAAAAAGACAATCTACTAACCCAATCACCAATCAATGTATCACACAATGGTTCGTATGATATCCTAAAGGTTATTGTCCCATAAAAAATGATATATCCTTAATGTAAAGTTATGTAATTGACATAAAGATACAGAGATTAGCTTTAGGCCAAGTTACTGTGGTTAGGCTCAGAAAAAGAAACATGGTGAGGCTTTATCTTAAAATGACTCAGAGTTCAGTCAAAGTTCGTACAATTCTGAACACCCGGCTCCGTCATTCAGTCTTGTCAGTCACATAATTGACACACTCTCCTGTCACACTTTTGGAAACAGTCAAGGAAATCAAGGGAAGATTTTCTCTGACAGTTCACATTTCTCAGACTTCCTTTGTGGCCTTGCCATCTTCTTACATGACACATGGTGACACCAGATTTTTTGGACACTTAACAGGTGAAAATATGTGCAGCAGAGACACTTGGTGGGATGTTTAATTTTCTCTGCTGTAACATTAACAAGCATAAAACTGGACGCACTTTGGTGTTGACTTATTCCAGCAGACACACAGTTGCGATATGAACAAATAAAAAGTAGTGGGCAACATTGAGGCTATAAATAACCCATAATGCAGCACTTTTTAAAATTGGCTCGCATTGTACTTTCTCCATTAAAAGAGAACATCTGAACACATAAATGTCGAGAGCTTGAATTTAATAAAAGCACCACTTTTCCAAACTTTACGTAAAAAACAAACAAAATGTTGTGTTCTTTGGGCCATTACAGTAAGCCCCAAAAAGAAAATGACAGCCCTGAAAGAAACATAAAACACATGCTCACACACAACGCGCAGAAACAAATATATATAATGAGAGGAGCATCATTTGTTCTGAGCTGAGCTGTAAAACGTTGGGACAGGCTGTGACTCACCCTCAGCCCTTTGTCCACTGGCCTCAGGGCACAGCTCTGATATACTCTGACAGCATTTCTTACATTACAGGCCTATCTGCTCTTGCACGGTTGATGCACCCTTTTTTGGGTCTCCGCCAAAGCACACGCACGCTGTGTTAAGCGAATGTTGCAATCCAACGTCTTTTTTATTTCACGGAATTTGTACTCGATGCTTCATGAACCGTTTAACGTAGTGACTCATTAAAGACATGAGTGTTCCAGTGGTGACTAACTTGACTGTTTATGTTTGCATTTTACACAGAGATAAATGAGGTTCATCTATTTTTGAAGCAATGTTCACTTCAGCTATTTTTCCAGTTTCAGTGACATAACCACATGCATATGCCTCTTGTGTCATGAGTCATGAGTGGCAATGGTAATCTTTTTACCTTATTTCACCCTTTGAAAATAACCGTGATGACCTCAGATGAACCTTTTGTTAAAGATTTGTTAAAAGAATTGTGATAAATTGTGAGATTGAACTTTTTTCTGTCTTTTTTTTTCTTGGTCCAACACACATAGACTGGACAAAATTTCCAATGCAACACTTGTTTTGCTCCTATTTTTCACCAGTCTAAGTTAAAGATCTAAAACTTTTTCATGCACTTAATATATATTTTTTCTCAAATTTTGGTGGCAAATTTGTTAAAATCCATGTCAGTGAGCACTTCTCCTTTTGCAAGTTAATCTATCAACTTGACAGGTGTGGCATATCAACATGCTGATTAAACAGTCATTACCACACAGGTGTGCCGTGGGATGGTCAGCTAAATTCTTAAGTTCATAAAACCTAAAAACCGCCAAGAGGTAAAAAATGCTACATGGCTTTTTAATTAGGAAGTTGCAGCATTCACTCAGTCATGAATTATAGCGCTATAAGCGTTGGACCTGCTGTTGTGCTCCAGCCGAAAAACTGCATATAAATAGATGTTAAAATAAAGTGACGTACACTTAGACACAGTCACGCAGCACAAGGGACCTGCTTTCTCTGGAACTGTACCTACTGATCAGCTTGGTAATACACATCAAGTGACTGTCACTGAATGCGCAGCCATCGGATACTATCAGGGCCAAGTCGCAGATAATGATAGTTTGTAAAATGTTTTGCAGGCACCAATTAATCGGCCAAACCAATAAATCTGCATAACCTAAAAACTGAAACCTACTTTAATGAGTACAGATCAGAATTTTGTATTCTTTTCAGATACTTGCACTGTTTTCTTCTCATTCCACTTCTGTTCTCATTATTTTCTCTTTATTGCTTCTGTTGATGCTGAAGTGTCTGAATGTGGTTGTTGTTTACACTTATTAAACTTTGTCAGCAAAGTTTTAAGCATACCTTGTACTTTTCCTGCTGTTTCTCACTAAGTTTCCTTCTTGACACTTTTCCATGCTGTGCAGTTGAGTTGGATACTGTTAAGAAAGCACTGAGACAACTTTCTCTCGTTGAGTGCAAAGTCATATATAGTTAGGGCTGCAGATGACAGAACCACTGGGAGCTGTCAAGACTTTGGCATTGCTCTGCTCTTTCTCAGTGTGTCTGTCTACATCAGTCTCACTTTCTCCAGCTGTTTTATTAGTACATCACACCTTCCTGTCGTCCTGTTAACAGTGTGTGCGCTTTGGTGTTTTATCTTTTGCTGAGTCATCAATAATGGGCTGTGTTTTGTTGTTTGCTACTGCATGGTTGCTGTACAGTTTGAACTCAAGTCCCCTTTGCTAAAATACCTAGATATGGAGATACACGATAATCCGCTGGTTTATTAAACAAGCTGGGACTGGGCCTCCAAGCGACTCAACCTGCCCATCTTGGGAATTACAGAGGTGCTTGGCACAGCGCACATGTTGAGCAACTCAGATCTTTATCCAAACGTGTGTGTGTGTGCAAATCTTGGCTGAGCTGAGCCCGCCGGCAATACCCAGAAGGCTAGCTGCCAACGGAAATTTGATGCATCTAAAATCTGTTTCCCTTTTCTGCATGGACTGTGTTTCAAGGAGCTGGCTGATTTTTTTTGGTCACCTTCCAAGGGTTTTGCTGATGCATTGTGCGAGTAGGACTATATTTATTTACCTTCTGTTCAACAACATGGAGGTTTCCTGATGACAGATCTGGAGCTTTGGATGGATTTGTGGATTGCTTGGAAAAGTTGTTTGCATTTAGAGCTGTTGCAAGCAGTGTGCAAATCTGTTTTTTTTGTTTTGTTTTTTTTTAAACCCAGTTTACTTTAAATGTTAATGTCTTGTCTGCAAACTGCTGTCTGCTGTCTGGTCTGCAAAAAGACTTGTTATTGCACAAGTGCTTCCTAAAGTCATTTTCTAACAAATGCTGGCCTGTAGTACAACTGTTCTGCATTAAATGGGGACAAACAAAAAACAGAAACTCACTAATTATTCATGCTTTTCATTCCTTTTGTTTTAATGGTTAATCATCATGTAGCCTTTAGCACTTCTATCTGTGTTACTATGAAACTGCATCATGCAACTCGAATTGGAAGTGGAACTATGTGTTTTAAAGCTAACATGATACAAAGGCTGCCACATTATCCAAAAATTCACTACAAAATCACGGTGTTTAAATAAAGCTGATCCTCAAATAATAGCTGGGGTGAGGCCAGCCAAAAACTTTTCCATATCTGATCTCAACCGTGTTTAGAGGTTGTTTGAAAAGGCTTGATCCCTATCAGATTTCTAAAAATGCCTCTTAATCTGAAAACTCTGGCAGCTCAAACCGGGTATCAAAGTGTCTTTGAACTTAACACACAAAGATAATGTCAAACTCAGTGACAGACATGTTGTGCAGATCAATACTGCTTCTAGAAGAGAGCTAAAGAGGACAACATGAAGAGCAAGTTTGTGGTAAAACGCCAAAATAAATAGTTTGGATGGTGCTGTGATAGACCTGTATTTCTCATGCTTCCATATTGGAAAGCTGCATCAAGCCTGCAACATTGCAGACAGATCAGTGATGTCTGGACATACAGATCTGATCTTAGTACTTTAATAACAGTATACTGGCTTCAGCAGGAACTGTCTTCAAAATCTGATTTGAGAAACAAGGCTGGTTTGCCTGCAGTTTGAACGTAGCGTAATTGAGGCTACAGTGAAAACATTATAGCTTGCATGGTTAATTTATTATGCTAAAATCTGCACTTCCACACCGTCCAGGCAAAAAGGCAAAATACTGATTGACATGGACATTGTACTTAATTTATCAAGTTAAAAGGATGACATGATGGACGTTTTAAGTTTGCATTAACTAGGCAGCAGGGGGTAATCAGAAATAAAGGCTTGTGTGTAATTATAAGTTATATGTTTACTCACCAAAACAACCAACTCACCACCATCCAGCAACAAAATCCACCATACCAAGTTAAATCAGTACCAAATAAAATGAAAAACAAAAACAAAAAACTTTTTGCACAATCCCCAGTTTGGTACTTTTGAATACAATTATAGCTACCATTTTAGGTTCACTCACAACAGCTGTAGAATGACCCGCGGTGCTGCTGATCGATCATTGCAAGTCTGTTCAGCTTCCTCCGTATTACATTTCATTAAAAACATCAGTATTTCAAAATATCTGATGGTTAATGGACAGAGGGCGCCTCACTTATAAAGTTTTTTGTGCACAGGTTTAACATGCACTCCTGGCTGTGGTTCACAAAGTGATACACAATGATGTACTCTATAACACTAGATGAAAGTACTGAGTGGTCAAAACCTGCAAGGGTGCCCTTAGGTGTCACTAAAAGTTTGAAATAGAGGAGCGAACACAGATTAAGCTCAAAGTTCCAAACTGGCTTTGACATTGTGTCTTTTCATCCATTAATGTTCACTAGGCAACATTACTATTCACAGGATGATTCTCCCATGGGTGCTCATAATTTTACATGGGTGTCTATGCTTGAGCAGCGATGCAGTCAGCACCTGTGTGTTGTGCTGTTGTTCTTGTGGTGGCTATATTTGAAATTTCACTGGAAATAAGATGTTTAGAGCCTACTGTATGTTCAACATTGACATCCTGAAATGAGGTCTAAAGTTTTATTTTTTTTAAAGATTTACTTTGTGCAAGCATGTTTGCACGTGTTCAAGGAGCATTTCTAGTTTTCTTGCAGAGAAAATGTTTGGTTTCTTAGGGACTGCCTTACAAAGCCTCTGTCTGGATATTGAAAAGGAGTGATTGAAGAACACACTGCTTATTTTGGCTTTGCTCTGTCTTAGACAGGAAGAGCAGAAATCAATCAAAGGACCCTGTTTTTTTCCCTCTCTTTGGGCGTCCAAAGTTTGGCTTATTGAACGCTCTTATTTTCAAGATTTACAAAAGACCAGTCTGCACCATGTTTGTGCTTTTCATTTAACCCAGAAGGGACCTCACTTGCTGGTAGCTTGAGGCAGCCAGGGAGTGAGGTTCAATGTGGTGTGTTAGCATAGCTACAGTGGGGTTTGGTACTAGACGTAGACCCAGATTCCCTGTGTTGCTATATAACTTCTCCCCTGCCAGATAACCCAATCTTCTACTTCTTATCAGACACGACAAGAAGAACGTAAATAAAAACTGCCACAAGTCTCTGCAGGGAGGCCCCGCTGCCCTCACCACATCTCCCACATGCAATAGCAATACCACAGTTGAGGCGGAAGGAAGGAAATTGGAAGTATTTCGTTGGTGTCCCCAATCCCTGGTAATAAATAAGAATTGGACGGGTGAGGGAAGAGGGCAGGTTGTAGTGGTGAGCTGCTGCATTAATTACGTCGCCTAGCAGAGGGACTGTTTGCTGACTGCTGTGCTGATAGGACAGGGCAGGGTGGTTCCCATCACATGATGTGTTTTGATAGAACTTTGCACCTTCCTGTAGAGAGAATTTTATCTTTGTTTTCCAACTTTGTAGTCACACCAGAAAAACAAACAGAATTGGATGATAATAAAACCAATAAAACACATTATTAGTTTGGTGTTTGTCAAAATCTCAGTCCAAAAAGTCAAACAGTCTGCAGCTATTCCAGCAGCTCTGTGAACCCCCTTTCCCACTGCACAAAAAAAACCAATAACTGCCTTTAACATCTGGATTTTGTTTGTAATGGGAACGGCTCCAATAGGCATTCACACTTGCATCAAATGACACTGCAGTAGGTACAGGTTTTATCGGCTCTTACTCTAATCGGCTTCAATTGAAATACAACATCTAGGTAAACGCGCTAATTTTACTGGTGAGATGCAATGATGCACCACCACAAAATGCTACCCGTCTGCACCCAAACAACACTGTTCCAAATTATTTTAGACCAAAATTTGAAAAAGAGACTGAACAAGTACGAAATATTAAAAGCATTTAAAAAAAAACCCGTAAAGGCATATTTGTCTGCTGAAGAGCTCTGTACACAGCTCTGATCTCCTGGCAATCGGAAAGCAGTCTATAGCCTATTTTAAGTGGGTATACCCGTGGTAAAAAACAAAACAAAAAAAAATGTGTACACATGATTATTCACTCTAATTAAAAAAAAAAACGAAATTAAAGAAACTAAAGAGGTCTGATCAAGATTATTTGTTTATAATGTGTCTTTGTTAACTACTGACAAAAAATAAACATCAGCTTAAAAAAACAGCATTGGTCGAACTAGGGAAAGTATAGCTCAGCCTCATGGAAATGTGATTTATTTTGTAGCATTTTTTCAAAATTGAAATTTTTGTCCTGAGATGAAAAGTCATGGGAAGTTATCATAGCCCTTTTCTTGGGTAAGATTTTGAAGTTATCCTTCTAATAGTTGTTGAGCCAGTTGCATTTTCAACCTTTCCTTTTTCCTCTTTTTAGGTCACTTGCCACTTCATGCTTTTATCATGAAAAATACAAAGACAATGACATTCATTGGAGGATCACATAACATCAAGATTATTGAATGTGCAATGTAGGAAGGCATTTTTTAAAAGTGTCACTCAAGCCCTGGCTATCTGCAAATCCTTTTGGACAGAGATCCCTCTCTTCTCAGTGGGATTCGAAGTAACTGCACTGCTACAGGCAGGCATAACAGAGACCTGACCTAAAAACAGCAGGGATGAGGGCTGAGGAAACCATTTCCCAACAGCACACTGAGATAGTGATTTAACATTGGCAGCAGTGGTTAGCAGAGCTCACAGGGTCTCATGTCCCCTCTTTTTATGGATCTGAATAAGCCAGCTTTTATGAATGATAATGACAGCAGAGAAGTGTGAGAGCTAATTCATTGTTCACAACTGTATCTGATCTGGACAATTATGAATAATGGGAATTTTGTCTTCGTCCAGCAGAATATTGGCCGTACATCAAACATGGTGTACGCAACATTATTTAAAACACAGTGTGATCATGCAGTCTCTCAAGCTGTGCAATACACTGCTTGATGTGCTGCAGTGCAAACTGTTGCTGTGTGCTGCATTCTGGGAAAATGTGTGCAGCTTTCACTCACTGTTCTCTTGCCAGCTGCCACCTGCCTGGATCTGCTTTCATGTACTGGGGGGGAGTTAGGTCCTCCCAGATGGTTCCTTAGTCTCAGAGCAAGTCTAAAACAAAACAAAAAAAAAACAAAAAACAGCAGGCTTGTGTCTCAATCAGAATAAGAAATAGCATATGAGTGACTTTATATTCAACATATCCTCATAGAACGATTTGTAGGATATACTATAGTTATGGGCATCTTATTTTTCATACTTTAATACCTTCCTGAAATTTCACCTTGGTAAACGGTATATGACAATATCAGTGCAGCGCTAAACCCCACCCCCACCCCTATGGACGGTGAATTCACTAATTGTGTCCTACTTTTCAATCAAACAAACAATAGAAATCCACAATGTACCAATATTACTTTTAAACCATGTTGATAAAAGTAATATTCTCTTACCTATTTTCCAAAAAAATATAATTGTACATCTTTTGAATTCAATTTTCTCTCAGTCATGGGAGACTGACAAGTATTTATTGCCTTGTTAACTCATCATTAAACAAACTTCATTCAAACTTGACAAAAACAAAATATAACTCACCCCAAACTTTTTACTTTTGATATTAATATAGTTTGTCAATGCACTGTTCCAACAATCACCAGCTCCATTTTGGTTGAAATAAATCCTTAATTTGTTAGATGTAAAAAAAAAACAAAAAAACATGACGTTATTCCCATGGTCTCTTTGCTGCCGGCTGTTTACAGTCCTGTAACCTATCCCTCCACCACTATTATCAGCTCAGCTGCCTGTTCCACTAGGAGGGATTGGAGACTGAGCTCTGGTGGTGCATGCTGTGCACTACATACAGTGAGTTCAATCAAAAGAGGAGCGCCTGTATTTATGATAATATTGAAAAACATACCTTCAGGATTTCTAAATACCCTGATATACCCGTATATACCCTGATATACCCTCATACCATGAAACTGCCCAGCCTTACATCTTTTGAATTAGCAACCCACAAATGCCATTGCGTCCTTAATGTAAAGTTACGTTTAGGCATGTTAAATTACTATGGTTCGGTTTAGGAAAAGAAACATGGCAAGGAAGTGCCTTGAGTTGACTCAAAGTTCACACTATTCAAAATACATGACTCCAGTTCCTGAGAAAAGTCACAATTTTTATGACCCATCCCTCAACCCAACCTACCACCTTATAAGAGCACATGGGACTGATTCTTTGTTTACTCACATCAGCGCATTGTTC
The DNA here is from genome assembly GCF_026936395.1 of Plectropomus leopardus. Classification (NCBI taxonomy): domain Eukaryota; kingdom Metazoa; phylum Chordata; class Actinopteri; order Perciformes; family Serranidae; genus Plectropomus; species Plectropomus leopardus. The sequence goes on from NC_142185.1 coordinate 7,536,651, forward strand.
ATTTGATCGCCTTATGAAATACATGGTATAGCATTTGTACGAATTTGGGTGTATTAACAATTTGTAAGGATAGCCTGAATTATTGCATATTTTTAATGAGTCAGTCTAAAAGTTCAGGTCAGGTCACACAGCTCATCATGCTGTGCCGTTAACAAATCCTTCACAGAGTGAAGCCTCGCTCTATCTAAAAACAGTAAGCTGTCAAACCATATACTGAGGTCTTTTTTGGAAATTATACTGTCATGCAACTTTACCTTATCTCAAAGCCTGAGGTTAGGGTTTGATGCTGTGACCTAATTTCTTCCCAGACAACACGAAAAAACCTTTTCACAGAGCGCCACAAGAAGCAGAACGCTAAAAGTTGTCTTTCTTTCCCACCTCAACAGATGGAGTTCAGCCTGAACTCTTTATCTTCAATGAGCTGTGCGCCCTGAAGGATGAGCCGGGGCCCTGCAAGGCCATTAAGTACCGATTCTTCTTCAATGTCGACACGGGAAACTGCGAGCTGTTTGAATACGGAGGCTGTGGGGGAAACGCCAATAATTTCGAGACCCTGGAGGCATGTGAGGAAACTTGTGTTGTCTCAGGTGAGTTGGACCCTTGTGGCTGTTTTTGACATGTTTCCAATGATTCACCTTGATATTTCATTAACAAATATCCACTTAAAAGTGACCTCAACATCACTGACACAAAGAGATTCAAAAGGCTTATTTTTCATAATCACAGGACACAGGACATAGATGTATTGTAGCTTTGCATTGTTATTTTATAAGCAAATGATCAGTTTTGTTTTCAAGGACCGTTGTTCCTCATTAGACTTTATTGCCACCTTGGGCATAAAATCCTATTACAAAGTCATTTTGTTGGTATGCGGCGAAAATGGAACATTGCCAGCACATTAATTCTATTTTCCTGGAGGCATTTGGTTAATGAAAAATATGGGCACATTTAAGAGAGGCAGCCAGTATTCTATTATTTATGGGTTACACATACTAAACTGATGATAAATTGATGTTGATGTTTAATTGATTATAACTAATAACAGAGTCTTCAAACTATTTTGAGTCCCCAATTCTCACGTCTCAGTCTTTAAATGGATTTTTAAGTCCCCCTCCACTCAAAATGTCTGGGCTTTTTATGTTTATGTTCTTCAACAATGTTTGACCTTGATTCTACTGACTGTTATTTTGTGCAAAGTTTCTCACTAGAGAGGTGTTTTTAGATTGCAGTGTTACAGCATGCTTTCCCTTAATAACTTTTATTACCGGTATGTGGTAGGAAGCTAGTTAGTGAGACATGCTAATGTAAACACTGTCTTCTCTCAACATCACTTTTTATCCAGTCCTCTTTCGATACCAAGTACAACCGTGTCAACACGTTCTCAGTCCCGATTTGTCAAATATGGCAGGTGGTCAGTGGCCCAATGCTTCAATCTATAACGCTCTATGTACGCCTCAAGTGTCAGTTTTAGACTCTCATTTCTCATGTCAATTTTGACCAATTACACGTGATATATTATACACAATATTCTGTGAAAAAAAACCTGTTCCCCTGTCTCCCCTTCAGCCTTGTAGAACTTCAAATAACCTTACTGCATGCATATAAAATCATAGCCAACCGGCTTTGATTGGTTGTTTTCGATGTGCCATGGTCATTTTTGTAAGTGCCATTAGAAGCAGAGGGAAGGGGAGGAGGGATATAATCTGTCATATGTACTTCTTTCAGAATATAGTGACAGTACCAGTAAATGTGAGTAAAAGATTTCAACAGTAGCTTGAAATACAACAAAGTTTACAAAAAAAAACAAACAGTGGTCTTTTGGGTGAAAGTCCTGTGTTTATTTGAACCCATCCACCACCCCACTGTTCAGCCCTCATCAGACTTTCTCACTCTTTTTCACAATTTTTATTCTTTATGGGTTTAAGTTAGAGTTAGTGTATATCTAATACAGTCTAAAGGGTCTAAAGGTTGCCTTGTGCAGCGGAATCAGACACCAAAGGCCATGAACTAGGCTGCCGTACTTGATGCCCTGGAAATATGAATTGGCTAACCATGTCGAGAAGACTTCAAAACTTTCTATACCTGCTGCATGTAATTATTGGACAATCACCGTTATGGGAAGGAATGTAGAGAAGGTTCAATTGCTTTGAACAAAAAACAGTTTAATTCCCAAAATGTAAAGGCACTGAGGAAATCAAGGTGACAGGAATCTGCATCAACATATGGTCACCTTAAACAACCAGGTGGTAATCATTTAATTACTGTCAATAAAATATCTTATGAAGCAGCTAGATTAGATAAAGGCTGTAATTGGACAAAAAAAAATCACAGCAACCAAGTGCATAAACAAAGCAATAAATATCACCCAGGGCATAGAGCACATTGATGGCTGCACGTGTTCTACATCTGGAGTGTGTGCATCTTATCTATACTATATGTGTTTGTCTATATCAGAGACTGTTTGTGCTGCCTGTATGTAGGAAAGGGTGTGCATTCACCTCTTTGTAAAAGAATCTGATTCAGGTTGTTTTTATCGTTCAATTAGAGGGAAATGAAAAATGTAGCAAAAAATATATTTTCCCAACTGGATTCTGGGTGGATGGGGTGAGGAGCTATGGCAGTGTTCCCAGGTAAGAGTTGAGTTAAAAACATCCAGATATTTATAACATGGATTCGCTTTATTTCCTCTCACACTATCCTTAAATATTGGGGGTGCTATGCTATGCTATACATAGATTGGATTGCAATTAGATTGCATTCATTATCTCAGTGGTTGAAAGTTTTCAGTGGTGTTGCATCACTGAGGAAAATGGAAACCCACTCAAAAGGCGAATTTTGGATAAACACAACATTGAATTCTGAAGTTTTATAACTATGTAAGGGCAGCTGGGAATGACTGAAAGTAGAGGGTCAAAGGTCACTGCAATTGTGTGTATGTGTATTTGACTTAAAGATGGACAAAAAGTTGCACTAATAGATTCTGTTGATTGATTTTTACTGCATCAGTTGTCTTTAAGAGCATGATGATACCTGCTAAGTGCAGTCTCCCAGCACAGGGAGACATGCACTTAGTTTTTGTGAGATGTCAGTTTTATATATTAACTGCCGCTGCGCTTGAAAGCAATCAAAGCAGCATCAATTTGACCTTTGACCCCTGGGAGTCGGATTCATTCACAGTAGGACGATCTGTTCTGTGCTGGTTTTGGCTCAAAAGCACTTTTGGTTGAGTGGAACAGTGCTGAGATATGTGTCAGAAAACACAAAAGGAGAAGACATGCAGAAGACCCCTTTCTCTCTGACACAACAGCTTTATGTAATGGTATCTGTCATTTACAGCAGGAAAACAAAACACCTTTAATACTCGAGCTTGTCTGATCAACATGAAATATACCCTTGCATGACAGCAGTGACACATCTATCAAAGTATTTAGATGGCGTGTTATTCTGCGGTGTGACAAAGTGCTTTCTCCCCCTGGCAAAAAATAACCTTCACCTTCTTATTGCATGCCATGGGATACATAATGCAGTCAGACAAGAGGAGCATGAATTACTTTGCATCCTGCAGGCAATGCCATATGCAGTAGGTGCCCGCATGCGATGAACCATCGTCCGTCTCGACACAAACAAATTTGTACCTTAAAGATGGAGTTGTGGAGTTTCTGGCTCCAGCTGATCTTAAGGTGACATTAAATAAAAATGGCTTTGGCAGAAATATGAAGGTGACTGTCAGATATTAAAGCTGCTCTGAGTGTGCAGTCTTACTCATGAGTGAGAAACATGCTGCTTTTTGATCATAAAGAAAATGACACTGCATTAAACAGAGTAATAAAACTTGGATTTGTTCCGTGGCATTTAAAGGGCAGTTTCACAACAATTTTTATTAGTTCTTGGTTGAATAAGAAGGTCAGGTTGCAGCACATCTTAACACCTTGCAATGGTTCCTTTTATCTAAATTGAACACACTTCCATGTGTGTTTCAATTTTTACTGTGCTTGGTGGTGACTTTGGCTTCATAGCCAAAGTCAAAACTAGAATAGAAAGAAGTACACGGTGTCCAAATTCCAGCACTACATACTAATAGTTTTTCACTGTGTACTTTAGTGTGTTCACACTGAAGAAGTGTCACAGTTCTGCATTCCTGGCCACTTGCTCACTTCTGCTTGCCCAGTCATCCAGCTCACATTCAGATCTTTTCCACTCACCCTGATTTCCCGTGTCACAGCTTCAGTCACGTCAACCTCATAAAGGCAATTAAGTGTACCTGTTCCTTATTACACACAGCCAATAAATATACTCCAGTCTTACATATACTCTTTGCCAAATTGTTCTACGCCATTTCCATGAAAGACTCCCCAGCACTTTATTCAGGACTGATTTCCGATAAATGCGTCAGCCTTCTGTGCCTGACATAGCGATCTGCCTCTGTGTCTTTGGTTCTTGTTTGCCTCTGACTGCTTGGCTTGATCATCTGACGACAGTGCTACAGTGTGAGTGTTCCCATTTGCTTACCTGTGGTTTCCTTCAGTCCTAAACTTTTACCATGTCGCCACACTCACTTTGTGTTTGTGGGTACTTAATCCTCAATCCTCGTCCTAACTTAGACCTACCCTCTGCCTGCCCCGTACCGGGTCATCTGCTTGGACAGTGTATCTGGTTCTGGATCATCAACCTCTATGACTGCGTCCCCTGTCTGCCCATACATGGTACTGATGTTTGTTATTTAACTGAACTGTATAAGTGTGTGGAAAACTTGTCACTGGCTGCTTGCCAGTTTCGGCCTGCCAAACCAGCCGGGGCTGCCAAAGACTCTGTGAAAAGACTGCTGTGTTCAACTGTACTGTGTGCTGATTACCTGCCCAGTACTGTTCCTGCTGTGTTGTGGCATTAAGCATCATTACTAACTATCTCTGGTATCCAGTGTCCTGTGTTTTGGTCCTAATACGATCCCTTAAAAGAAGTGGATTTATGAGGAGGGGCCTGTTTTGTTAGTATCACACACACACAAAGACACGTGTTCATGCACGTGAGCATGGGGGCGACGCTTTTGGTTGCTATTGGTTTTCCACTGACCAACAAGCAGTGGAGGTAGTGTGCAAAGAAGAGTAGCAATAAGCAATGACAAATTGGTGACAAATTAAAACATAAACCTGAGTAAATGAGTGGAGAAACATAATAAGTAAAGGAATTAAGCTGTGGGGGGCATTTTACTGGCATAGTTTGTGTCCACTTGTCCTCATGTACCTCTTTTCCACCAACTAGGAAGTGGTTACGTTCAGGTTCGACCCAAAAATTGGTTCTCAGCTGGAACCAAAACATAGCAGGTTTTTTTGGACCTGAGGTGCAGCATCAGTAAGTGTGTCATATTCTACAGATTGGAAGGAGAAAATGGAGAAGGCAATAATGCAGAAGTCTAGTGAGACTGTTGGAAAAAAAATAGTGTGAATTGGTGTCATTAATAGCTGGCCAATGCACAATGCAAAAACAAACACCTCTAATAAAACAAAGGTTTGCAGGTAATTAATGCAATGTGCCACTTTGTTTCTGTTGTTTGCTCCCGTTGTGCACTGTGCAATACCATCCACTGATGACACATCATGATCATTATGGTTGTACTCAAACAGGTGAAATGTGGATTGGTTCACTAGATAGCACCAAGGTTCAAGGAATCCTGAATGGAACCATTTCAAGAACCAGCGCTTATTTGTTGGAAAAGAGCTATTAGAAGGAAGGGCCAATGATGGAACCTTTTTATCTTGGTAGAAGTGCTCTCCTGCAGGATGACAGTCACTGAATGGATTGATGAGTATGACAATGATGTGACACATATGCTGTGGCCTACACAGTCACCAGATCTCAACTCAATTGTTCAGCTATAGGAGATTTTAGACCTTCAAGAAATAGGAAAATATATTTTAGATGAATAGTGTTCATCCCTGCAATAGACCCCTACAGACTTGTAGATAGGCGAGGTGTGTGTCTAAGATGTTATGGCAGTATACAGTGGCCCATCCCCTTACTAAGATTGTAAATTTTTCTCACTTTGATTTGTCACCTATTAGGGTATATATAATGCATTTTAAAAAAGTATTTTCGTAAGAAACACTGATAGTTAATGGGAGTTTTGTTTGTTTAAAAGAAAACTTCATAGTGTACCCTTAAATAAGCTTGAAACAGTTAGAATGCATGCAGAAAACTGCTTTATTTTAACACTGAAACCCCAGTGACATCGTTTTGATCTGATGCCATTTAGTGGGACTCTAGTGAGCGTGCTCTATGTGCCCCATGAGCAAAATCATGACGAAGCCCGCGGCAGATTTTCATCACATGCATCCAATGAGCAACTTTCATGAAGTACATTTTATTTGTACATTATATTCTGATTAACGTAGCAGCTGGAGCTGTTTATGCAAATTTGCTTCTTTGTATCAAAATAGGATTTTTTGATGTTTTCCAGCAGTAGTGAACTTGTTGGACCTATAGGCTGTAAAAATAATGGATTTAGCTACAGTGAGGTTACCCATTGGTTTGGGAACACCCGTTTTGGAGCCTTAAGTTCAGCATTCTGGCTGTTGCCATCTTGGTATTTTGGAGCAGATTTGGGCAATAGGGTCGAACTGTGGAGGGGCTACGTGTCGATCTGACTGAACAGTCAAGGACACTATCTGCATCCATCCTGTCACTTTAAGTGTCCCTCACTTATTTATGCGCAAGTTTAAGCCTTAGTAGAAACAGGTGAAAAAAAAAGAAAAAAAACACCTCTGTATAGTTTTCATGAATTATATGTATGTAGTATACACACTGAGTGTGTAGTATGACAATGAACCACAGCTGTTTTTTATTTATTTATTTATTTATATTTTTTTTTACAAACAACAGACATAAGTGAGATTGATGCAAACAAATAAAACCATTAGTGAGAATATTAGTCAACCTTGAGCTCCACTGCAGTAAAATTAGTGCTACAGTAAAACTAATCTTGTCTGGCTTATTAAGTAATGCATTTGTAGATTAATTTTAAATTAATCTACATTAACAAAAACATATTTGCAATTATTGTGACACACTTTCTTTTTAAAAAAAACTTTGTACAATATGATGCTGAAAGTATGTTACATATAGTAACCACATGCAATAAATTATCACCTCTATGATTAACAAGAAGGTGAAGTGTTTTTCAAGAATGGTTTTATTCAACAGCAACATACATTTAGAAATGTCATCACACTTCTGCCTTAAAGAAATCAGATCTCAAGGGCCAATGCGCTGTGATATTACCCATCCTGCAGCGGGGCTGTTATCATCAAATCAGTGACATTTAAATTCCTACAAACAGTGCACACTACAAAAACTGCTAGTTCAATCTAAAATGAATGATTGTTCAAATAAGACTGTGTGTTAGTTGTACTTTCTCATGGGTCTTACACGTGACAACACGGCTTGCGACTGCTTAACAAGAATGTTCTTGTAAAGGTCACAAACCAATGTGAGGAATAATCTGTCTTTCTGCCTGGAAAACTTTCGTCTATCTTTGTAAAGGCTTTTGCTATCCACCCCCGATGTTCCACTGAAACCTCGATGAGTCATAACCATTGTGTCCCAAACTCTCCCTTTGGACTGCTGTCCCTTTTTCAGCTTTGCTTGAAGAGGTCAAAGACACAAACACAGTGTTTCTTTCTGACAGTTGCACTTTCTTTGTCCTGAGCTCAGGGCTGATGCTCAGTCTGTGAGCACAGACTTTGTTAAAAAGAAAGTAAGCAAAGGAAACGTGTCAGAACAGCACAAAGAGCGTGATGTTGTTGGAGGTGCAAAACTTAAGGAAATTTCCAGAGCTGAAACAATTAGTCAGTGAACTGACAGAAAATTGGTAAGCTACTTTGATAATTAACCATTAATACACAGTCACTAGAGTTTCACCATCTCTGTGTGAGATTTCATGTTTTTATACCTCCGTGCTGGCAACAACCGTGACCACAGGCACTATGTTTAAGGGTTATCCATCCATCCCACTCTCGCGGACTTTGGCAGAAAACATCCACTTGGACTCAAGCATGGACTGATTCAATTTTGGTGGCCAAAATTAAAGGTCACTGTGACCTTGTGTCCATCTCATTCTCATAAAGTCAATATCTCAAGGACACTTTAGGGTAATTTCTTCAAATTTGGCACAAACATCCACTTGGACTAAAAGATGAACGATTAACTTTTAGTGGCAAAGGTCAAGGTCACTATGACCTTGCATCCTTCTCTTACTTGTGTTAGTAGTAGCTTGAGCACCACTTGAGGAATTTTTTTCAAAATTGGCACAAACGTCCTCGCCTTTGATGGTTGAAGGTCAAAGTTCAAGGTCTATGTTACCTCACAAAACATATTTGTGGCCATAACAAAAGAATTTATATGCTAACAAGGGCAAAATTTCACACATATGAGCTTCTGACTTTTTATATTCATAAGATCAAAGGTTAACTTCATGTGTGACATGTGATATGTGACATCACAATGGTCTACTAAAACACTTTTCTTGCCATTACTTAACATTATAACTCATGAACAGAAAGGGAGACATTTGAACAGACACTGAATTAGTGACACAAAGTGTGCTGATTGTGTAACTCATTGAAGGACTTATAATAAACCAGCAATTTGGGGTTTTCAGCTGTTCATTGGACAAAATAAGTTTTTTTTTTATTAGATAAAACTCATATTTCTCTGCAAACATTGTGAAATTGGTGCTTCGGTCCCATCAGATCTTTACAATAAGCAAACAGTAACATAGAAACAAAGAAATTAGAAATGCAATAGCCATTTTTTATATGGATAGGTTGCTATTGCTGTTGAGGTTGGCGTCTTTCTATGTGATAAGATTATGTTCTTCTCCATCTAGTGTTTACTATTATTCTTACGCCTGAGTTCACTTACTTTGCTTTAATTTCTCTACTATTAGAGATCAGTGTCCTTTTCCTCCATGGGAGGCCTGCCAAGATGGTGTCAGCACTTTTAGGGGCAAAACAACTGAGCCCTTTAAAAAATATGTTTAAATGTACTGAAGAAAACTTAAGGAAAAAAGCAGTGAAAAATCAATGAAGCCAGTGAAGTGATAAGGAGGATTTGGGGTTTTTGGAGATGGGTTTTTTTAGTTTGTAATAGATGAATTGTGTTATGTCCTAAAACCTCATCTTTTTGGGTAGGACATTCCAAAATGTGCTAATATGAATATGTATTCTACATACACAAAGCAGGCTCCCTTTCAAATCATCTGAGCCTCTTTTAAATATTCTATGTTGCTAAAATATTGAGGTTCTCTTGGAGAGCAGCCAAAACTCCCTGAAACGACGGACCGTATGATTCACACCCAAACACCTAAAAAAAAAAGAGCTGACCGATAATTCTCCTCAAAACACAAATCACCTCTTCCACCTTCACAGCTCTGATAGGGAATTGTGTTTCTGAATTATTCATCACTGCCTTGCTCTGGAGAGAGCGGTAGAGTACCCTTTGACACATCTCTTTGCCCACACTTTCAAGTCAAAGTCACCTCGTAAAGTGTATTTGGATGTTACAACGATAGCCTTTTAATCATGGTCACCCTTCAGTGGAGTGTGGTTGTACAAAGACTTAACAGATAAACCAGATAGTGAGCGTGTAGCCAGTGTAAGACATCCTCTGGCAGCTGTTGGGGACACATTGTGTTAAGTCTCAGCAGAATTCTAATTTAGTTTCGAACAAGGGTGATTGATTTTGTGTTTTGTCAGCTTGTTAGCCAATAAATCTTGATGTCTGGTCAGCCAGTTGTTGTCTTGTTATAAACCCATGTTTGCTGCATGTCTTTTAGAATCTAGTAGATAACATTTACAGCTTAAAGCGAAAGTTTGACATTTTGGGGAGTTAGAGAATTTGTTGTGTAGAAAAATAGGGTAGATTCAGAATTATCCGTAGTGGGGTCACTCCTTCAAAGTCAGAGATTCAAGTTGTAAATCAGGGCCCCTCAGTTAACTGAGATCCAACATTGCAATCCAACATTGCAGAAGGAAAACAACCAATCAGAGCCTCTAACGCAGTGTCAGTCATTGCCTGTGCACAACAGCCATACAGTAAAGACAAATTAACAGAGAAGATCCAAAAATGATGACCTCCCACTTTCACCAGAGATGACCATCATGCAAACTTGTCTTCGCTGTGCATTCTGGACTTTTTAGACTTCTTAGCTCTGATTGGTTGTTTTTGTTCAGGTGGAATGGATGCTAGTAGCACTAGTAGGAGCCTGAGGAACCTGAATTGTTTCACAGGTTATATGTCTCATGTACCACTGTCAGGATGTGACAGTTTTAGCACTTATGAGACAAAGATTTTTTTTTTAATGAAAGTTAACAACTGTAGCTTTAGGAATTTTTTACACTCTCACATTAAATATCATATATTGTATCATGTTGCATCAGCTATTTATTGAAGCTATATGATGTTTTCACCTTGTGAAATACTATTCAAACCCATGTTTCAACTATGTTGTATGCATTGTGCAACATTTTTGATGCATTTCCCCAAAATACAGCCTGGGATTTATTTTTTTTTTTAACTTTTGGAAAGCTTCAAGCAAAGTTTTGTGGGTTTGATTGAAGTTTTGTTTGTACTGACGGGGCTTAAGAGGGTTTCTTATTTATTTCACCGTCTCAACATCCTTTGGATTATACATTCATAAAGTCAGATGCCTCATCAATGCTGTTTTTCATGTAAACATGAAGTATAACATTACCAAACTTTACACATTACAGACAAGGAGTGAACGCTTGTGAACATGATATCTCAAGAACGACATAAGGGAATTTAATTTCCAAACATCCACATAGACGCAATGAACTAATTAGATCTTTGTGGTCATAGGTCAAAGATCAAGGTCACTGTGACCTGGTCTGCCATTCTCGTGTACGCTATATCTCAAGCACACCTTGAGGGATTTTCTTCAAATTTAGCACAGAAATTCAGTTGGACTCAATGATGAAATGATTAGAATTTGGTGGTTGAAGAATTGGAGGGATGAACTGATCAGAATTTCAGGGTCAAAGCTCAAGGTCAGTGCAGCGTTTTGTACATTTCTCATGAATTTAATATCAACAAGAAGACCCTAATGAAGGGTTTTCCTGAAATTTAGCACAAGCCTCCACTTGGACAAAGGATAAAATGAAGAACTTTATAATCAAAGGTCAAAGTCACTCAGAAAGCATGTTTTTGGGCATAACTCAAGAATTCTTGCATTAATGAAGAAAAAAATTCAGACAATTGTCTAATAGGATATAATGATGAAATGCTGACACTTTATATCCCAAACTTCAAAAGTCAACTTCACTGTGAAATCATAATGTTCTGCAGAAATACTTTTCTGGCCATTGATCAATATCATATCTTATATATCATATAGGGGGAGACATTTGGTCAGAAACTGAATTGGTGACACTAATCTTAGGTGTCCACCCTTAAAACTGTGCTTATTGTAGAGATCTTCTGTGCTTCTGGGGGAAGATGTGTGTGAAGCATCCTTGTTTTCACAGACATCGATGTAAACTGTAAGTGCAGCTTGACTGGTGCACTGAGGCATTCAATCATGTGGTAGTTCTACTTTGATAATTAAATCATTATCCATCTGTGTAGGGACCATACTACCCTGTACTGTACACTTTCCATGGTGGGATACACACACACTCTGCTCTGTTGTTGAGAAATGTTGATCAACTGTAGTCACGGCTTGTCAGGTTGCACCTGTCTTGGTTGACAATCCCAATACAGTATCTTTGAGACTGAGCCAGTCCACTGGAAGTGATGCATTTCACACCGCAGTTGTTACAGACTCAAATCAAGCATGAGCCTGTCACTAGTTTGTAAATGTTTTAGATTTCTTGACGGCGTATTCAAATAAACAGCAGGGTTCCTGACAACCCCCCACAAAATCTCTACTGTCTTTACTGTCAAGCACTCTTCGCTGCAGAAAGTGAGAACATTTAAAGTTACAGATTTCAGATTTAAGAGACTCTGGATGCGGCTAGTATGACATATTTGATGTATAAATAATCTCTAGTTTTTATTATTTCCTTTCAAAAGCATAAAGGTTGGATTGCCAGATGATAACAATTGCCATCCAGTAAAGGCAGACAAACAGGAAGTAGAGATGCAGTATTACAACAATCTTACATCAACCTTACACAATGAAAAATGCAGAATTTAGATGAACATCAAACTATAGCTCAGAGCTGCAGTGCCCCAGTCCCAATACTCCGAGACCCGAGGGTGATAATATATGCAACGAGCTCTAAGAAGTGAAACATGGGGAGCGAGAGCTGAGGTAAGAGATATGACAGAAAAAAAAGCAGAGAAGGAAGACATGACAGAGGAGGTGATGTGGTTCACAGGGGAACATAGGGAAGTTCTTGCTGTGCGTGTTGACTTTTCAGCTTGTAGAGGAAGATTGGGACTGTATCTGAAACCTGACTGGAGTGGAAATGTCGCTGTACCGCTGGGGAGACAGGAAGTGGGCGAGCTGTGACCGAGCGGCCAGCGATTACAAAATGTGTCCTGGCCTGTGATTCATTTATAGGACCTTTTACCGTACACAGACTTTGAGTGGCTTTATCTTCCCTCCCAATTTATTATTACATCCATACCTTCCCTTGGCTGGGTTTTCCTTCCAATACATTTTTTTCCAGTGGACTGTCTTGGACTCTTGTTCTCTCATAAATCTGCCATTCACTGCTCTACCCCTTGAATCTTCCAGGGTTGTAAGTTTGTTTCACCTTTGGAGAAGACACATATCAAACAAAGGTTTGAGGGTCCAATGCCAGAAAATTCTGGGTAACACTGAATTTCCTACATTATAGTGAATTTTCAGCATCAAATTTGTGCCTTTTTTTGCTTCAAGTCATGGTGTAAATGTTTTAAATTTTTATTGTTAAAGTCCTCTGCTACTTTAATGTTTTATATCTGGGGGACAAATGTGCATGTTCTCAATATTGAGGTGGCTGTGTTCCGTGCATCTCTCCTGAAATCTACACATATGGCGTCATAAGTAAATAAATAAAACAGCTGTCACTATTAGACACTGAAAACTCAGTCAAGGCAATGACGAATGACACTTTATTTCCAGAACACTTCTGTCTTGGTCAAACAAACCTTAAAAGAAAGTTTGTCTTCATGAGTATGAAGCAAAACTGTGCTCTACGTTGCATCTTGATGTGCTTAGACAAACAAAGGGATTTTTCCACATTTACTACTTATTTATTAGAAAGGAAATGAAATCATTTGGGATACAGTTGGTAACTTTTATATGATAGCTTTTTTTTTTTCATATTTGCGAAAACTGTCACCATATCCTGACAGTAGTACATGAGGCAGCCACTCTCTTGAAAAATCATGTTCCTCGGCTTCAACGAATTGCTACTAATGGCACTGTCCCATGTGAACGAAAATAACAAATCAGAGCCAAGGAGTCTCAATTGCAGTGTCTTGGGCACAACAGTGTACACAGCAAACACTAAAAAAAGAAAACGATGTAGAAACACATTCACTTTTTCTTTCACAGCAGACTATCGCGTTTACTTGCCTTTGCCATACATTCAAGACTCATTGGCGTTGAATGGAAGTTTTTATTCAGCAGAGTGTATTTGTGCCACTGAAGCATTACAAGGATGTAGACGCAGATTTTCACAGATTATGTGCCTCATGTACTACTATCATAATATGAAGACATTTTCAGCAACTATGACAAAAAAATATTTTAACAAAAGTTCCCCACTGTCTTTTCTTACTTTCTTACGATTGTTCTGTTTCTCCCTTTCCTAGATGACAAGAACCCGTGCCATTTAGCTGAAGCTCCGGGTCCCTGTCGAGGGCTGGTGACGCGTTACTTCTTTGACAGCGAAAGCCAGCAGTGCAAGCACTTCTTTTATGGTGGCTGCTTTGGCAATGCCAACAATTTCAGGAGCATGGCGGAGTGCCAGGCGAAATGTCAGAACCCAGGTAGGCCAGCGGGATCTTTTGTCCTTTTACAGTAAAGACTGGGAAACTTACAAGCTGTCCAGACAGCAACGTTGTTAAGTTCTATTCAAAACCACTAATTAAGTCTATTGTGTTCAGCAGATGTGAAAGCTTCAAAGATGCTGTCATTTAGTGGAAAATGGACTATCTTTAAAAAAGAAACACGCTATTCTAAGGCCTTATCAGAGCCAACACCTCTGCCTTACAAGTCAGCCGTACATGAACCAAGATTTGTAAGCTCCTTAATTTGGCCAAATTACTTTTCCTGCCTTTACTCCAAAGCAGTATGCAACTTGTAATGTACTGTATACGTCTTGGTCCACTGACAGCCGAGGCTCAGCAGATCACAGCTGCTCCACAACACATGTAAACTCATTCCAGAGTGGTGACATAATCAAAATAGTTCCACCTTGGAAAATTAACTTTTTGATGAATTTTGGCTGACCATGAAATCACATTCCACCTTGATTTAGCATTTAAATCGTTTCAAAGTGACCAAAGCACACTCAATTATGCTAGACTTAGGCACGACTTAAAAGTCATTTAGATATTGAAATTGTCAAAGAAAATAACGAGTAAGTCGCTCGACTGTGACCAATTCTGCAGACAGCCTGTGTTGTACTGAAAATCAATTGGAAAAGCTTTTTTTTTTGCATAGCAGTTTCATATAGATGACTCTGTCTGGTTTCATTAGTATATCATATGAGTTTGCGGACCAACACCCCTTCTAGCCTTATACTAATGAAATTAAACTTGCTATAATTATGATTGATCACTGGGATTTAATGAGATCTGTTCTAAATATAGGCCTGAATTCCTCTCATTCATGTTCTGTAGATTGCCATGGTGACACGCCGTCTCTAATGCTGCTTTTTTTTGTCTGTCAATACAGCAAAATCCACTAAGGCACCAGAAGTCCACTCACATTCTGCTAGAAAATCGGTTGTGCAGCCCACCATAGTAACTGGTAAGACTAAATGTACATGGCACACTACTTCAAGTTTTGCTTTTTGTTGTTGTTTAAAGACAATTAACAAGTAGCAGATTACTGGTAAGATATTAAAATTGACAATTACATCAGCCTCTTTAAATAGGATAAAGCTTTAAATGTTCACTGAAATCACCAAAACATGCATTTAAATATGTTTTTAATTTTGGGCCATGTGTAATTCAGGTTTAAATGTGCATACATGTAGAATGTGCAGTCTGATTACTCTAAAGGAATGGTTCAACATTTTGGGAAACATACTTTTCTACTTTTTTTTCTGAGGGCAAGATGAGATGACTTACACCACTATTATCTGTGTTAAGCTTGGAATAATGCAATGAACATAGCTTAGTTAAAAAGTGGGTGGAGGAATCCGAGGGCAACGTCCACAGTTTGAAAATAAGAACAACAGCAGAACAGAGATGAGTTCCCACAGTTTTACTGTCACAATAACATTGCGGGATAAACTGATTTGTTAGAGTTAGTTAGTTAGTTAGTTACATCACAAAAGTCCACCCAAAAATTGACATTTTTACAAATTACGTGCATTATGTTTATTAGCAGTACTGGGAGTAATGCATTACATTGGAAGAGTTACAGAAGTAAATAGAAATGTAACTTATTACTTTTGCAAATTAACTAATTAACTAACTAACTAATTTATTATGCTTACTGGTTAGTTAAAGTTAAAGGGGTACGTTACTTATCACTTTTGTCTTGATCATAGCAAACAAGTGCAGTCTATTCCCTTAATTTTTTTGTTTTTAAAAGTAATGATCTAATATAACCCAATCTTATATGGTGCAATAAATTACATGAATCAATTAATCAGCAGTATGCTGCATTCACATGAATTCAGATGATGGCAGATGGACAACACCTTTTGGATGGTACAAAAAAACAATAAACAAGACAATATGTTGCCATGGTGATATCGTGTTGTTTACAAAGTAACAAAAGTTACTTTGTGCTACTTTGGAATTTACCATTTGTCAAAGTAATTAAATTACTTTTTAGGGAAGTAACTAGCAACTGTGACTGATGACCAATTTTAAGTTATTTGCACAACAAATAATTCAGAAGTTCAGATCCCCTGATTCTAGTCTTCATGCTAAGCTAGTTCTGTACCTAAGAGAGTAGGAGAGTTGTCAGAATCTTTTTATTTCACTCTGGGAAAGAAAGCAATTAACTGCATTGTCGAAGACATTTTTAACTATTCCCTTACAATGACCGATCCCCTCATATATGTATGTTTATTAGGGGAGATGGCTGTCAGTGAGCGTCGGATGCAAGCGAATGACACCAATCTGGCACCAAAAGGTAAGAGAGCATGACTCTGCATGTCATTATAATGTAAATGGAACAAACCACTCTTATGGTCGGGCATGAGTTACTACAATGGTTAGCATACACCTAACGTCTGTACAGTTGGTATGTTACATTGGCTGTGTGGTGCAGTTAAATGCGGACAGCAAAAATCAATCCTGAATCATGACACAACAGAGATCACCTTTCTGCGACACTGTTGATGTTTTTTAGTCCAAAAACTTAACCCATTACAAAAATTAATTTAGTTACAAAAACAAATGTTTCTATGTTATGTTTTATGTTTTTGGGTGAGGGAATTTCTTTACATTTTGACACTAATGTCCACCTTGACTTCAGGGAGGAACTTATTAAATTTTGGTGGTCATGGGTCAGAGGTCAAGGTCACAGTGACCTCTTCATTCTCATTCTTGTGAATGCACTATCTCAAGAACACATTATGGAAATTTCTTCAAATTTGGCGCAAACATCCCCTTCAACTCAATGATGAACTTGGTGATCATAGGTCAAGGTCACTGTGACCTTGTGTCTATTTTATTTATAGAAAATAAAATCTCAAGATCCTCAAATTTAGCGCAAACATCCATTTGGACTCAAAACTGAACTGATTAGAATTTGGTGCTTGAAGATTAGAGGTAAGGGTCATAAGTTAAGCATTCATACACACACTCACATAAATTCCAGTTCAGATGTAGTTATGAAGTGATTATATTATATATCCAAAGGTCAAATGTCAACTTCGCTATAGCATCTTAATGTTCCGCAAAAACACGTGTCACATGTGAAGCATCCATGTTTTCACAGAAATTATTTTTAACTGTAACTGCACAAGAATTAGATGAAAAACAACTCAGCAACTCTTCTTTGTCTCATCACATAGTGCAGACGGTAAGGCACGAAGCCAGAAGCAGTACATTCTGTTTTAATTTATTATAGAAATCCAAGAGTACCAGACATATGAGATAAATTCACTGTTGTAAAACATAATTAAATCAATCATCCTGTCTTCAGAGGAACAACCGGTCAACGCTGAATTCTGAAATATGCTTAAACCTCAAGATAAGCGTATGCAGTTCATTTATTTAACCAGCATATGCTGCCACTAACTTTACTGTGATAACATAAAAAAAGTTAAGGTGCAGTGATGCATACATGGCAGACAGCTTGCAAAATTGCTTCTGTTAGGTAAGCCAAAGGGCAGAAACAGAGTGCATCAGTGTCTCCTTCCCACAGCCTATTCGTCTCATGTTCCCACTTACTAATTTTCTGTGTATGAGGAGTGAGGGAGCATATATCAGGGTTGTCGTGTTCCAAGGCCCTTTTGTGCCGCAGCAGGAGAGCACAGGGAGACCCTGACCTGCCTCCCTCGACTCATTCAAAGAGTTATAATTTTAAGAATCCAATTTCACCCTTGTCAGAAAATATTGAGAGAAAAAGATTCAGGATGAGTTAACCTCAATACAGCCTCACTATCAATCTTTTTTTTTTCTTTTCTTTTCTTTTCTTTTTTAATGCGATGAGATCTCCAGCACATTACCAAAAAAATGTCTCTAAGAAACAATTCTGGCATGAAAGTCCTTGGAGCACCAATGAATTATTCAGACTGTAAATCAATCAGACAGATGTTAAGGATAATATTTGGTAATGAATCGTGCCAGTAATAAATAACAGGTGGCATCTGTTTTTACTACTCAATTTAAGAGGGGCCTTTGAATGTCAAAGTCACAAAAGCTGGAAAAGGAGCCTAATAGAATTGGTATACATCTTGAGGATTGTGTCTGTCTACCAACCATATATTGCTGATGGCTCGAAACCAAAGACTGACATCTTGTGGTGAGAACATGATGCACACTTTTAGTGTCAGTGGAAGAAACAACTAAACTAAGTCAAACCTTTGTTGGAATTATGTTTGCAGGCAGTGGGCCAAAAATACTATGCATAATACTATTACTAGTACTATAAATGCTGCATAATGGTTACTGGCATAAAATAAATAAATAAATAAAATCTGTATCCAGTACAGACTGAAGGCACTAAAGTAAGAATTGAGAAAAATTATTGTCTTTCTCAAATTTGATCTATAGATAGAGTTGACAAGTCATAGTCAACTCTGGTCAACTCTCTCTTAGGGTCCTGGTGAGGGTGTATATGGTGAGGTGAAAAGGTCCCATTCCCAACTTACACAAGATACACTTACATTTGCTATGGATTTGATTATTCAGACTTACCATAATGGCATTCCCCTTCAGCCATTAACACTATGATGTATTAAATTAGCATGTTTTAGTGAATTCAATGCACATTTCAAGTCAGTACTAACTTTAGCTTAATGCCCCTAGCCTATATTTTTATTTTGTGCTAATGTTGTTACTCAGGGATTTGCAGGTCCTGCAACTTCAACCCGTGGCTAAACAATCAGAAACTGTTTGAATAAAGCGTCCTTTTTATTTATCAAGAAACAGCCCCGACATCACCAGTGCCAAACCCACAAAACTCCTTTACATAAAGAGCAATTTTGGCGTGTATAGAGTCAACATATTTTCACATTAAATAAAGGGTTTATTTAAACCCAGCTAGAGATGGTGATTGCTGGAACAGTTGGAAGATGAACCAATTTGGATTTCTGAGTTGTTTTTTGTTTCTGTTGACTTTAGGCAAAGTAATTTTTACGATAATAAAACTTCTGTTTTTTCTTTTGTTGTTGTTTTTTAATGGAACCTTGTGGGTAGAACATTTGGGGCTGTCTCTGGTTAAACAACAAGGTTTATCGCTATAGGAATCTTTTCAGTCATATTATCGGACACATAATAAAAATCTGGGCCTGTTATTGGCAAAAACAAGCACTTGGGCATAAATTGACAGTATGGATGAGCCCTGAGTAGTTACAATGCAGCCTGGCTGCTGCTGGCTGCAGCAGTCTTACTCAGTACGTAGTAAACATGGTGAAATAAGGGCCAGGATGAATATTGGGGTTGGGGGGTTGGCATTAGAGTAAGGGTTATAGCACAAAAATAATGTTAACAAAACCGTTCATGTTTTAGACGATATCCTTAATGTTTGGTATCACATATTTCAAGAAACTGTTCTCCTTCAGATATCATGTCCATGGTTTTGTCTCAATTAAGAACTGTTAAACTGAAGAGCAGAGCAGTTAAAGGGGATGTCTTCTGGTATCACATCTCTCGTATAATATCTAGTAATATCTAATGCATTGTTACTGTCAATATTTATGGACAACTAAGGCGCAATTAATCCAGTCCTCAAATGCTCTAATTGGTCTAATTGACCCCAGCTGACTCCTACAAATTAAGTCGCAGTAATTTAATGCTGGTCCTTTGAAGTCATAGTGATTGCCTACAGTATAAAAATCCACGTCCTTCAGTTGTGGGAAGATCACTCGTGGCTGCTAACAAGCGTTCCTGTGTCTCTCCCCACGAAGAAAGCCGGGGAATAAATCAAAGAGGATAGCTTACACAGCCCTGTGGGGAGCCGTGATAACAACTCTCACTTTTTCAAATCTGTCAGTTTAAGTCTGAGAGCCTGCAGACACTGGACTTAATCTATTCCAAAGTCAGACTGCAGCTTCATGGCTCAGGATATGAGCCCATGTGGAGTTTCAAGCTAAGAGGATGTTTATGAGAAGTAAACAGGCGTCACTTGTCTTCAGGTGCTTTAGAGCCAAAACATCTTCCGCCCCCTCCTGAGCCTTTTATCAAGATATCACAGCTCAAGATGATATCCAAGAAGCTATATATGATTTTGTTTACCCCAATTTAAAACTATTTTTTTTCTGGCTCTTACTTTGGATGTACAGACTTGAAGCCTACCGAGGTGTGCTTCAGTCCCATTGACAGGGGAACATGTAACGATGTGGAGAGGAGGTTTGCCTACAACCCAAAGACCAAGAGATGCCACGTGTTTCACTACAGCGGCTGCGGAGGGAACGAGAACAACTTCAAGCACCGGAAAGACTGCATCAAGAAGTGCATTCGAAGCAGAAAGGGTATGATTGTTTCATTTATTATCAAATGCATATTTAAAAAAATGGAATTTATCACTGTTTATGCTGATTCAAGTAGAAATCTGTAAGATTTAGGGGGATTTTGTGGCGCCTAGTGGTAAATTGCAGATTGCAACAAGATAAAATGTCCTCCGGTTAAAATTTCTTCAGTCTTTCTTGTTCAGGAGGTTTTTATTAGAAGCTGAATCAACTGCAGAGGTCTCTTTTTCTCAAAAACAAAGAGACCTGGTGATTAAATCAGCTAAAAACACTGAATTAAGCATTTTTATGCTATAAATTAGTGTTACTCCTATGACGGTTGGCTCGCCCACCTCATGCTATTGTGTGCTAACCCCTTTTCTCTGATAAGTTAATGCGTGCTCACCTTTTTCTGATCCAGGTGTTTAGGGTTTTTTTTTCTTTCTTTGTTTGTTTGTTTTAACCAAATTATTTGCAGAGAGACTAGACTAGACTGACAAGACTAATGGTTTCCAAAAACAAACAGACCAGGTAATTCAAACATTTGAAAACAAGGAAGTAAGGATTTCAAGTCTCAAACTAATTTCCAACACTTAAGAATCAGAGCTTTAGGAAGTTTTCACTGGAAGATGAAATATTTGCACAGGTCTCTTCCTCTGCAAAACAGACCCAGTGATATAAACAGATAATAAAAAAAAAATAAAAAAACAGTAAAATCTGTTTCACATTACATGTCACGTGTTTCTGACGCTGTTTGGCATGCTGCTGCAGGTTGCATGTCCACCCCCTGCTAGTGTGTAGTCACCATTTTTTCCTCGATAACTTAAGATCCAGACATTTAAGAGGTTTACATCAGAAGCCGAATAATCCACAGAGGTCTCTTTATCTCCAAAACATTTGGAGTAGTCCAGTGCTGTTTGGGTCGTCATGGAGGGGCTGCTAACCATGGTGGCCAACATGAAAACGCACATGGCCCTTTCTAGAGTCAGTGTTTGGTTTGTCTGCGCTACTGCAAAAACATGGCAGTGCAACATGGCGATCTTAACAGAGGACCTGCTTCCTATGTAGATATAAATGGGTCATTCTAAGGTAACAAAAGCACATCAGTTATAATTTTCAGGTGACTAAGAACCAAAGAAAAAAACTTTTTACATTGCAATTCCATTTCTGGCAGTATATCCCTCGAAATCCCACACACTGTACATTAAATAGTAGGAAGTACATGTAACAACTGTAAAATTTTAATTCTAGATAAATATCTCCCAATGTCATTTTAGAAAAAAATACTGTCATATAAAATCATGGATTAAAATGATTCAATTTTGTTCTTTTGTTGCAGCTCATGGGAAGAGGATGATTCGAATAAGGAAGAAAAACATAAACAACATTGTGAATCGCTCAGTCTGAACACTTGGCTTTAGATCCTGCACTGCTGTGGAGCCACCTGTATTTATGTCTATATGTTACATTTAGCTTTACTCATATCTGTTGTTTTGTAATGCTGCAGTACTTGTATAAAAATCACTTTTAGTGTGTGGGAGTTAGTTTTTTAGTGACTGAATGCGATTATCATCATTATTCACATTATTTCGATATTTTCTTGACAAAAAACTGTTGTTTTGCTGATGTCGATTATAGTAGCTCTACACTGATGCTCTGAGTATCAATGCTTTTGTATAAACAATGTCTAATGTCTTTTTAATTTGACAGTTTCGGGGTTCTGTTATGATCATGTACATTTCACTGCGACTTTTATGGGAAACACCAAAGTTGCAGCAAGATTTTTGTTCATAACAAAATGAATGCTTATCCTTGTTTAATTACTGTCTGTACAGTAACTGATGCTTTTCTGTGGGGGTTTTGGTGTAGCTCCATCATTGTTAATCAATGTAAACAACAGCATTAGCAGATTAAACTGGTGGACACTCGTTTTTTATTTTTTTTGTAAGGATCAGTCACAACAATATATATAATGTCAAGCAAACACATGAATCAAGATGTCCTCACAGCTATAATTCAATGTGAACAAGGTAATGACTGCTTTATATTTGTCGGATTACACTTACACTCTCTCTCTCTCTCTTGCTCTCTCTCTCTCTCGCTCTCTCTGTCTCTCTCTTTTTAATCAATATGATGCAGTTTTGTAAATCACTATTCCAGTCCTGCTGGTTGTCGTTGTTGAGAAAAACCAGAAGGGAGCAGTGTTGTATTAAGTAAGTTTTCAGAGAGGTTGTCAATGCTGGTCCCTGCTGGCTGCACAAGATTTTCTTCACCGTCTCCTTTTATAACCATGGCTGTTATGTATTGGATTGGATTGGATTGAGTTTATATAATAAACTTGAACAATTTAACCATCTTTCTAATTTTACCTGCTTTGTTTCACATCATATGTTTCACAAAAATATATCTATATAAAATAATTTTTTAAAACATTCATTATAATAGAGATCCCTCAGATTTTATAGGCCGTATAAAGCCTTTTCACTAGAGAGACACAGTAAGGGCACAAATTCTTTTTTATGACTTCAACCATTTAAAGTCATAAAAAAACAAACTGAATTTTTGAAATGACAATTTAAAAAAATAGAGTCTGTATTTATTTATTTATTTATTTACTGTTACTAAATGGAATTCAGCCCTAAAGGTATTCTAGGCCTAATTGCTGTTTACTATTTGTAAACAGTATCACTAACAAAAGTGAAAGCCAGCCTCAGATAAACTCTCATTCTGGAACAAGCTTTGTCTGCTTGGCAGTTTTCCTTGCTATAGCTGCAATTTTATAGCACTGTTTCTTCAATGTTTGTAGCCTTGTCTTGCTTATGTGCTACCACTACTTTGTTTCTACATTTTTAATAATCCCACAGTCAGTGGCACAATGTGCACATAAATGTCTTATACACACCAAAATAATATAAAAATGAGAAAGTACAGGCAGTGGGCAGTCTCTGCAGATAAATACACCACCACACACAAGTTGGTCACAAGTGACGAGTGAGAGAGACTACTTTTGTATGAGTCTGTTTTTTGTTTGTTTAAGGAAAATCCTGCATAGTACACCTTTAACCCTTTGAATCCTGGAGAGAAATCACCTTTTTTAGTGCTTTTGGGTGCATTTCACTGTTATTACTACAAATTATAAGAACTCAGTAGAACTCATAAAATGTATTTGTTTAAAGTTTTGGAAAAATAATTTAAAAAGAATATATTTGTAATGATCACAGTGCCATATTTTAAATTATGTTACAAAAGCATTGGGATTTTTTAAGCCCATTTTCCAGGTATTTTTTAAAAAACTTTTTCAAAATTATTTTTGAATTTATGTATTTATTTTACAAATTGAAGTTTTGGGTAATTTCTTTCGTAACTTCTTCTTTTTTTTTTTTTTGCTCATTGCCTTCTTTCCCTGTTTTTGAAAGAAATAAAGCTCAGGTTATAAAGTGTTAAAAGAATGCTTCACTTCCAAATGATCATTTTTGTATCACTTACTCACCCTTTGTTACACTTTCTTGATAAATTGAAGTAATAGGGGTCCATGTTTAACAACGGCAAAACTAAACCAAAACATTTTTGTTCAACTTGTGCAGAATAACCCAAGAATCTTTTATGCAGCCATATACTCAATACTTCCCAAACAGACAACTTTTGGGCTTTCATTTGATTAACTCTTTAAAACTCTAAAGTTGCAAAAAAAAAAAACAACTCTCATGTTCAGCAAGGTAAAATTACTGTTTCTTTGTGAAAGGAGTGTGGCTTTGAGGAGAGCATAGATAAGTTTCACATTTAGTTCAGTCCCCTGTTGGAAAGGGCTGTCTGTTTGGGAAGTATTGAGCATAATATGATTGGATAAATGAGACTGAAATTATACTGCACAAGTTTTGTGAGCGTTTATAACTAGATGTTTTGACATAGTGTTGCTGCTGTTAAATGCAGAACCCTGTCACTTAAATCAATCAAGATTTTTCTCCTTTTTTGGATTCTTTGTTTACTGTGGAAGCATGTCAGAATTATTATTTTTTTATGTTTTTTACACAAATTTAGTGTAACAGGGGCTGAGTAATTGATATACAGTATGATTTGTCCTTTGGAGGGGATAAGTATTTCTTTAAGCTTACATGGTTTGGCCTATCTTCAGGGCACTGTGGTCATGCATATGTATATCTGTATTTTTGAGTCTTGGTAAATTCATATCTGAATTATTCAGTCCTATAAATACATACAAAAAGTAACCGATTCAGTATTATTCCTCTGTTGAATTCCTGGCAGTGTGGAGAAAGCTTAGCATTTAAATCTTGATGTTGACAAATAAAATGTACAATTGACAGCTGCTGGGGTAACATAAATCCCCTCTATCCAACATTTTCAGAAGAGTGTGGGAGTTTAGTGGCAAACCATCGTGCGCTCTCTCAGCTGTAGGCTCCGGTGTGATGTAACAGGAAGTAGTGGGTTGCCTTCCAACGTCAACCTGACAGCCGCCTCAGCTGCGCTCACTGAGCGCCGGAGATTCGCCGCGTTTGGTGCTCTGAGTCCGAAGCCGAACACAGAAGACACTTTACCGGATTGCCTCGAGAGTTTATTCCGGTTCAGACGCCTGCAGCTGCGGTTGGATTGTGTTCTCTGGTAAGAGCGCTGACACGGAGTGTGAATTGTGTGTCCATGTTTTGTGGCCAATGCGACTGGCCGTAACGTCGAGTAGAATGAATGCAGAGAGTTGACAATGCATTTTGTACATCGCTGAGTGTTTATCGAGGTCAGTTCAGATGGTATCTGCGTGGATTACAGAGTCGAGGCATGTGCATTAACAGCATGCTGAGATGTCCTCAATCCAGCAGAAAAGAGCGGAACACCAGTATGAGCATCAGTAACTGGATCCAGTTAAACTGCAGTGTCCCTCTGTCAAGAGAAATGTGAATCTTATTGAAGAATACAGTGAAACAGCAGTCTTTAGTGGATTTTGGGCACATTTAGGCCATCAGAGCGCACCATGCGTGATCACATACATAATGCATAGTGCCCGTAATACATCCGGACTCACCTTTATCGCTTTCTGTACATTGTATATATGATTGCACGTCGAATGGGGGTTTGCTCAGCTGTTGCCAACAGCACAGTCACGCTTTATGGAGACGCGTAAACACCGTTTGAAAGGAATGAAATTACGCAGCATTTACCAAACGCACAGATTAAATAGATATGCTTGGCACATTGCTAAACCATAATGATCAGTTTTAATATTTGCATTTGTGGCTGACTCAGCTGACTGTAGCTACAGCCACGGATTGCTCCTGCACAATCTCCCCAGACTTGACATCCACTCAATGGATTAAATCATCAGCATTAAAGTGTACGCAGGGATGAAATACACGCAGGCTTTTCAGTTTGATTGAACTGGAAAGCGACGGTGATTCAGCTCCATTCAGCAGTGAGGCTTTTGATGGGAGCGATGCTTGCTAAATCATCTGCATGGTTACATAAGCAGCAGATTTGGACATGCTGGAAGTTTGTGGGCTGGACAGTAAAAATGAAAAGGATGGTGGTGGTGGTGATGGTGATGATGATGTGTAGGAGGATATGATGACGGTGCTCTGTGCAGAGGAAAGATGCATGGTTATAAGGGAGGCGGCAGCAGCACATTGGTTGCAGCCAAGTTTGTGGACATGAGTGAACTTTTAGTGTCAACAGGTCAGATTTTATGCAGTTCTGCTGTTGCACAATGAACTGTAGACTCTTTACAGCTTGAAGTTTTAGGTTCTAAAAACGTTCAGAGAATGGTGCAACCACTGAATGTTTTAGTAACATTTTCAGTGGCAAGTTTTCATATGTTCCCAGAATGTTCTCATCAAACATAAAAATGTTATTTATTTAATTTTTTATTGTTAATATATCACATTACATTAAATTGAGAAAAACGTTCTGTAAGTTCAGTCCTCAACAACTTCTCTGACTCTCCCTTCTCAAGTAACATTGTAGGAATGTTTTATACAACCGCATTCTATGATCTGTCACTTCTCAGCATCATCAAAACATCCTCAGGATGCTGCAGTTCAAACGTTAGGTCTTAGTCAGCATTTAACCTTACAGGGACATTATCTGAAATGATAAGCGCCCTTTAATCGTTCTTTCCACATTAGATTAAAATGTTTTCTTTAGAACTTTATTGCAACTTGTAGGTAACATTAGTCAATGTTGTCAGAATGTTCCCTGCTAGCTGGGTTCATGGGTTTTGTAATAATGTAGTGTTTCCAGGAAGCTAGTTATGAGTATAACAATAATTTACTTTAACACTTCTGCACTGATGAATAGATAAACACAGTCATCATGACATCAAATTGTGTAAAATCACCATCAGTTTTCTTGTGCTGCACTCAGACGCCTTTCACAAGTCTTTGAACTCTGAGCAAACTGATTGCATTTCTTTCGAAAACATGCAGAGAGAAAAGCAATGAGCAACTTGGTAAGAAATGTCACGCAAATTGCAAGATATTAGCCGACTTGGGACATTTTCATGAAAGCTCATGACAACATCTCACCCTTGATACTACTGAGTAGTAAACAACAGAGACAGAAATATGGAAATGTGTCATGTGAAATACCCTAAAACTGCAGATTATTTGGTGTTCATGTGGACGTTCATCACTCATAGTAAGATGGTAATTGAGGAAATAGGTTTTTAAGGAAGCTGTGTCCACCTGTAACCTCCATCACTAGATATGTGTGTGAATGAGTTGTGAGCAGTTCAATCAGAATTTTTTTTTTAAAGATTCTCAGATTCTCTTGTGTTGCTTATTTCTTGATCTAAAGTGCTTGATTTCACCTTTAGTGATGTCAATATAATGACGGGGTAACATACGTTCTCATTTTACAGCTAAACATATCACTAAAATATGTTTCTATGTGATCTGCTTGATCAGTTGACAGACTGACCGTATTTTATAAGTCATGATTGATGTGAACACAGCTCTGTTAGAGACTCCTCAGCTCTGATTGGTTGTTTTTCTAATTCTTGCAAATGCTTTTAGGATCACTATGAGGAGGCACAGCAGTCTGATTTTTTTCTCAGATTTTCTGCCTCATGGACTACTGTCAGTTTAAAGTGAAAGTTGTAAAATATGCAAAAAAAGTTACCTACTGTTGCCCTAGGCATATTGTTAGTTGTTAGTTGTTCAGGGACCCAAATATTCAGAAATACCAAAGAATAAGACTAGTGAAACTGGGCTTTTACTTCACTGTCCATGCACGTCAGCCATCAGGACACTTTGGACGGTGAACGTGTTGAAGCTGCCAGTTGGCAGCGCCACCAGATGAGTCTGTGAGGCCTTTTTGCTCTGTCATCTTCCAATGGTCTGGGCCTACACTAAATACATGAGCTGATTGAGCAGTGGGAATGTCATACAACTCAACAGATTCCGCCCCCTAACTATCACGCTGTGTGTTGACTGCCTGAGTCCAGGAAACGGTTGTTAAATGTGGGCCAGACAAAGGTACTGGCTGCATAGCTCCCAAAGCCTTTGCGATCTCCATGGTATGGTGGATCTCTTTCTAAAGCAATGGCATTTAGGAGGTTGTGCCAGTGGAATCTCATTCACACAGTCGCTGATACTGTCATACAGTGGCTGCATGTGAGGTGCATTGGGGTTGAATTTAGGATATATTGTTTGAAGTAAAGCGGCAAACCCTGGTTTGGCATTTGATGTGAAATATAAATGGCTGTTGACACTGTCAGTATATCTACATACACAGTAAAGTTAAGTGTACAAACATTGGGAGAGAATCGATTTATTGACAGACGTTTGTCTGCGGTAGGTGGAAATATGCCCCCTTTCAGCTAGTTGCCATTGGACCTTCTTCTGACCTATTTCATCACATACCAAACAAGTTGGCAAGCGGCAAATAGGTTGCATGTCAAAATGATGAAAACATGGATAACTTTTTAGTAGGGCTGTCCTGATCAAGTTTTTTGTCCCAGATCCAAGTAATTTGTTTTTGATTTGTCGATACAGAGTTCTGATGATGCAGTACCTGAATTTACCTGGATAATAGAGCTGCACAATGCACACTTCAAGTACTTAAAAGTTATTCAAATCAATCCAGTGTATATGCCTGACAGTTTGATAGCTCCGCAATGCAATAAAAGAAAAAAAATGTCTGCATCCATACAGTTCCTAAGGGTTTTTTTTAATTTTAATTATACAAAGTAACAAGAGTAAACAAACTAAAATGTGGCTTCAGAAATTGCTGTCAAATATATATATGAAACCTTCAGCAATCACACAAGACAACATAAATAACATGAATCAGCAAGTCATAATAAAAATAGAAATAATAAAATACAATTTAAAAAAAAATAAATAAATAAATAATTTAAAAATTTAAAACATTTACTTAATGTAGCATTGTAAAAAAACAGAGTACTATAAATGACCAAAATAATCAAAATCCCACTTCAAAGTAGTGTTTTAACTGAACTTTAATATTCCCAGTCAAGAAAAATCAGTCACAGTTCTGCTCATTACAGCATTAGAGTAAAACTTGTTTGCTAAAAAAGAACAACAAAAATTATAAAGTGGTGCAGCAGCTTAAGTTAAACATGAAAAAAGAAATTCTACCTGTTGGAGGAGCAGCATTACAATAAAAACTGAATATCTGATGCAAATTGTTCTCTCCTTTTACGACACCTATTGGACGGCGGACATAAACAAAGGATCAGTTGCGGTGCGTGCTCAAAAAAATGATCTCGATCAACTAGAAAATGTGTTCGTCAGGCCTGATACTGATTAGAACACCATTGTGACATCCCTACTTTTCGGCATCTACTCTGCTACTTTCTGTTGATACCTTCGTCTTGTTTTGTTTTTCCTCCCTTCTTCCTCTTCTTCACTTTTTCCTGGTTTTCTTTTAAAACTTTATGCTGTTCGACATCCACCACAAAGCCCAGCATGGGAACTACAGCGCATGTGCAGAATGCCTAGGGCATTTATAGCCCGGTTGAGTCGTATAAATGAAAGAGTAAATCAACCCCCAACTGCATTATCAAGCTGTATTTGTCCAACTTTGAGAAATTTAATTTAGTATGATTGCAGTCAGGCTAACATGTTAACAAGTTCAGTTTTAGTCAGACTAACATGATGATTCGGCCTTTTCTAACATCATGTAAATGTACTGACTGCGGGCAATCTTACATTGATATGTGCATTTGCCTGATGCAGTTACAAGGGATCCAACTTCCTACAAACACTACTGGCAGCCAGCTTCGATGAGTGCAAAGGCCACTCGATTCACTGTCACAAAGGTAATGATCATTCTCGTGAAACTTAACCCCTCATAAATCATCGAGGCAAACTGGACTTCTGCAGCCTGTGCCTTATTGATCAACCTGCTGTGTTCCCTGCTCTCTTGTGGACACTGCAAGAGCTCTCATGTATATTTATTAACCCTTTGAAACCTGAGCAATTTAGCTTGATATCTTTCGAAAACATGGGAAGAAGGCAATTAGCAGTGGAAGAAGAAAGGAATTTAAACTTTGCAAGATATGAGTAAAAAGTACACGAAGGATACCTGAAAATTGGTTAAAAAATAAAAATAAAAATAAAAATAAAAATAAAAATAAACAGGTAAATAAATAAATAAATAATAAAGAAAGTTTAAAAAAACATGGAAATGACCTGGAAAAATTGTAAGATTTTAAGTAATGAAATGGATGGATGGATGGAATTGTAATTTTTCCCTATAGCTTTTTTCCCAATATTTTCTAATTTTCCCTAGACATCTTTCCTAGCTTTTTCTAATGAATAAAAAAAATAATTATTTTTAAATCTGATTTCTTGCAATTTCTGCTGCTCATTGCCTTTTCCACATACTTTTGAAAGGAATCTCACTAGTGTGCTCAGCACAAGAAGGGTGATGTCGCTCCAGGTTTCAAGGGGTTAAGGGATGTGACGACCAGTTTCATATCCTTCCTTCTTTTACTATCCGTCAAACTCATTGAAGTTGAACCTTCATTGTGTTTCAGCTGGGATCAAATCAACAACCTAAGTATACAATATATGTTGTCTCCTCACCCTGGGCCGCAGTTATCGTATTACACAAAAGCACATTGATGCACATATGCACCAGTCTCACAGCACTCCCCTCAGGTTCTGGATTCAGTTTCGGGGACGTGAAACCTTTTGAGGTAATTTTTCCACTCATACATTATGGAGGGTCATATTTTTTCCCTCCCCAGTTTAATTTCAGCACACAAGGTGCCTGATGAGAGCTGTCAGGGGCTAAAGTCTCCAGAGGCAGCATCTGGGGAGCTTTGTGTGTGTGTGTGTGTGCAGTGGCTGGCAGTGTGAGCTGCAATGCTTTGTGGAGGATAGGGGACAGTGGAAAGAGGCTGCGCGGTTTCTAAGGGTGTTCCGTGTTTGTGTGAGCTAAACAAACCATCAGTGACACAGGCTTCCTGATTTACTGCCTGGCAGGGGGCTTCTGGCGTAAAGGATAGAGGAAATAGTCTCTGCGCCCGTCCTTTTGTCTTCCAAAGGTGAGCCTGCAGTACTGTATAGTGTAGTGTTTTTTTCAGTTCTTTCTGCCTCCAAGATACACAGGAGTTTTCACACACTAACAAAGCACTTTTTTTTTTTCTTTGTAACACAACTTCCACTGCTCTGGACCTCTCTTCCACACTGCATTTTCTGCTGCTGTGAGCAAATGTCTGCAGCAAATATTTCTGTGGGATCTCCAATTAGCTAACTTACTCTACTGTGAAAATGTGACTGTTATTATTGTCAAACTCAGGCTGCTGTGACTCTGCCAAAAAGCCTTGCAGTTAGTTGGTTTCCAAGCTTAATAAAACTCCCGAATTACATTGTCCCCCTCTGTAAAAACCTCAGTGTATTATTGTGCGCACTCTTTACATCGGCCATTATCACAACCCATAGCGTGACTTGGATGAATACTAATTTTCGACTGCCTGGAGGGTCTCTCTTGTTATTTATGTTATACCACAAACCTCCAGCAGAAGGTACATTTTCCAGTTCTCTTGCAACATGTAATATCTTCTTGGATTTCTCTTTGAATAGGCAACATTGTCATTGCGTTCATTGCACTGCATCATCTGAGAAGGAAGAAAAGAGTCTATATTCACGTTATAAAGTCCAACTGAAATTGCATGTAAGCAGATATGTATATGTATCTGCTCTGTAAATCAGATTCAAGTAATCAATTCCTCAGCTCTCCTGAGGAAAAATCTGTACCCTAATAACAGACATTTATATTTCATATTTTTGGCTATCATGAAGGCGCCCCATGTTTTTGCATTTAAAAAAAGAGGGCTCCTGTTTCTCAGTGTGTTGTTTTTAAGTATAAATAAGAGCTGTATTTATATTAATGAAAAGCTAATACCAGTGCATTACGGCTTGCATGTCACTCATACTCTTAGCTACCCAAAATTAATTCCTGTGATTCAAGTATCTTTACTTCCTTCTCACACAGGCAACTACTTTGATTGTGTTTTGGGCTGTGCACTCTGCCAAAACACAGGTGACCTCAGTGCTTTGCCTGCCTGCATCCAGAATTAAACCAAGGACTGAAGCTCTGCTAACTTGCTACTTTCATTGCAACAGCAGACTGCAACCTGCTGCACAGCCCACAGACTTTAAACAGCCCATATTAGCTTTCCTGCTAATGTCTAATTCTAGTCTAACTTTCAATAATGATCACATCCTGCCCTGCACCTTAGCTTTTTGCTACTAGCTGCTGATGCACGTTTTCAGGCCATGTAGCTAATCATATGCATTTTTTCTTTTTTTTTCAAAAGGATAAATAACTAGATACAACACATTTTTTAAATCCCTTTGACCTAATGACGTTTTAGGATAACATAAGTTAACGATAAGTTTTCCTGAATAGTGGAAATTGAGTATTTCAAACATCTTAGCTTAGACTTTTGTTTAAATCTTGATAATCTCATTGCTCTTCTTAAATATGTGTTTGTGCCTATCATGGATGTATCATTAGATATGGATGACAGACCCCAAGATGGTGCCTATTCAGTCCAATGACATTTGCTCGCCTGACAAATACAACGAAAAAGTTTTTAGCTTCTACTTCCACAGCATGAAGCCCACTGAAAATGTGCAGTAGTGTTTCTCCCACTGACCCCACCCACAAGTTTCAACTCCACCCCCAAACTTTACATTTTGACATCACAGATTTTAAGGAAACTATTCAATTTTAAACTCCATGGATCAAAACTTAATATTAGAGTTATAATTTACCTTATTTGCAGTTCAAGGTGTCCTTATATAATGTCCATTTATAATGGTTTTCTATGGTGAGAGATTTTTTTGCTGCGAGTAGCCACTAAGAAAAATTAAAGCAAGACTGAGCAGCGTTCCTGGAGGCCTGGCACCTATTCATCAAGTATACTGCTGTTTTGTAGTCTTACCTACCCATAATTCCACCCACAAACTTTGTTTAACAAGCAGCCTTGTTTTATTGGCTGCTGTGAGTGGCTACACTTGTGCTTTTCTTGCGATTGTTTGCATTTGTGATTGTTATCAACAGTTTCCCCAGTTCAGATTTTTCCAAAACCCCTCATACAGTATTTCAGGCTATTTTCACAGTATCTTCTCCATGTAAGCAGTTAAGTGTTTTTGTAACCCAAACCCAAGGCACACAGAGCAACTTGAGCCTGTTAGTAATGACGTGAATCGCTCCCTTGGAGGTCAAGTCTAGGGCCCACATCGAGCACATGGAGGATATTCCTCGGCTTCCTCGGGGCCCTCTTAAAGCAGCAGTGAATTTGTCCGAGCCCCAGGGTTATTTTTGTCACAGCAATACCCGAAGGGAACCACTCACACAGCCCTGGAAGCCCACTGGGAAGAGTTCACTGATTGTGTGGTCAGGCTCCAGTGTGTGCTAAATATATATATATATATATATATATATATATATATATATATATATATATATATATATATATATATATATATATATATATATATATATATATATATATATATATATATATATACTATTCCATGTTTTTGCTTGTGTCCACGTGTTAAAGTATGCCCCATATTTTGGCTTGGGAATTTGAGAATTCCTTCCATGAGAATATGTGTGCTATGGGGCTGTGGGAATGTCCGGATGTATAGAATGACAGTGAACATGGGGAGGATTAGTGAGTGATGCTTGACTTGCATGCAGAGAGATCCATCCCAAAAGGCCATTTTTTTCTGGGTTTACAATGTTTCCACTGCCAGAGCAAGAGGTGGGGTGGGGTGGGGGTGGGGGGGTGATAACTGAACTGCAGCATCATTGATGAAACCCACTGATATGAAGAACCATTTCCTTATCCCCAAATAAAATCTGGGAGAACATGTAAACACCCATTAGACTCCCAGGGCAGTTTTTGGCCTGAAAATCCCTTTTCCGGCTGTGTGCCAGTTTAATGACTGTTAATCGCTGCAACAAACACAGCCATGAAACTAAAATCTGTCAGGAGCAATAGCCAGGATGCAGAAATGTCACACAGGAAAGAACAAAAACCAAGAAAGCTGAACTATTGTGTAAGCTGTCAGCCTGTCAGTGCACTTAGAGCACTCGACAAAGAAAATCTAGTGACCTGTGAAAATGCTCCTTGTAGTGGAAAGAATCGGTGGAATTAGCCATAGTTTCCCACCAGACTGTACAGTGTGCCTCAGGTGAAAGAGCGAGCTCATGCTTGGCAGGTTGAGCTATTTTAAATGTGGCCATAGCTGCATCATAACATTTACATTAACAGCGAAGAGTATTACTAGTAGCTATACAGGTGCAGTGCATGAGTGAGCCAGGTTTATTTTTAACCCGTTTATTTTTATCTTGGTATTTGTACTATTTTTTCCTTTGCGTAGACTAGAGGCCTCCGGAAGAGGATCCATCTCTATGATAAGACCTTTAGTACTCGTAACCTCCTTTTAAAAAAGTAACTGAAGACAACCGTGATGTTTGTCCTGTACACATAATGATGGCATGGTGTTGAAACTTACGCCATTTCAGATTCACAGGGCAAAGGCAACGTTATCTCTTCAGCAGCTAATGAATGGCATGCCTGTTGACACACAGCGGGCGTGTTCCTCACTGCTTGGTACTCTTATATTTTCCTGCCACGAGTTAGATAAAAAGATAAATACCACTCTTATATCTGTATGGTAAATATGTACAGCCTCGAGAGAGTAAATGGAGCAAAGCATTAAGCCTGAGAGCAGTAAATAACAGTTAGCCTGGCTCTATCCAAAGGTGCACAGTCATAATCGGAACCTTTAAAGCTCACCAATTAACATGTTACATTTTGCTGTTGAATCCCAAAAACTGAAGTGCAAAAATAATGAAATTATGGCTTTACGGAGTTATGTGCTGGACTTTAGGACTTTTTTTTTTAAATGCCTTTTGGTTTTTGTGTGGATTAATCAGACATAAATTGTTAATTAGTGAGCTTTAGAGGCCCTGGTATGCAATTTTGTCACCTTTGGGCAGCCAGGCAAAGGTACAGGCAAGTATGAATACTACAATGGAAAAAAATCCCAAAAACTCCATTACAAGTAAAAGTGCTGCAGTTAAGATCTTACTTAAAAAGTACACATTTTCAACTAAAGTTACTTACTTATTTACTGTAGCTGGACCAAGTGAAGTAAGTTTTAATTTCTTTATATACCACTCTGTAGTTTAGTTCAGTGGTTCTTAACTAGGGAGATCAGACCTCTCTAAAGGATCACAAAATCATTGGCGCATCGAGACATTTTTTATAGGGGTGACCAGATTGGACCACTAAAATTCTTGAGTAAGGGTCTGCCAATATTGATTTTTCAGGGCTGATACAATACAGGTTATTAGTAGTTAATGAGACCAATAACTGATATTTGGAACTGATATTCATTTACAATAAAAATGAAAATAGTTCTGTTGAAATTTAGAATTTGGAATATAACAAACTACAACACAAAACTTTGTTTCAATGCCTTTAGCAAATGTTTAATCAAAACTAAAGTGTTCAACATTGTATACAACATGAAGTAACTTTAATTTATAAAGTCATGTGAAGATTTAAATAAATGAATAAATAAAGACAGTTCTCTGAAGTTTTACAAAGTAAAAGTTTCTCCCATGCAGACACTTTCTTTGCATTTTCAAATTAATTAGTTTTATCGGCAATCATTAATATAAAATGCATAACAAATTATCTGCAAAGGGCCAAATATTGACCCTAGTCTTCGGCCAGACCGATAATCTGTCAACCTCCAATCTTGAGGTGGCACAGCAAAACCAAAAGCCACAGCTACATTTCTGGAATTTTATTATGCTGTTATGTGGGCTAGCTGAAAAGCATTATTCCAATATGGAGAGTTTAGGAATTGCATACTGATATACTTTAATTTATTCTATTTTGACAAATGTTGCATAGACTAATACTTACTACTACAGTTAACATTTTGATTTCCTGTTATGGATGTATAAAGATTTGTAAAAATGGTTGTCATTAAGTTTAGTGCTACTTTTACTTCCTGAGTTTTCCCGCCTTTTTTGATGACCTCATGAGTTTCACTTTTGTTTTGTTTCACACACCTGTGTATAGTTAGTAATCAGCCCTTGTGTATTTAAAGCTTAGTGTTTCCCCCATTCAGTTGCCAGATTGTCATTGTCGCCAAAGTGTGTTCATGCTCTCCAGCCTTTTCCTTGTGTTTGCTTACGTGGTTTTGACTCTGCTTGGATTTATGGACTTGTGTGATTTCCCTGAATGGATTTTTATACCTTCGCTAACTGCCTACACGTGTATGACACCCGGTAACCAAAGTAATAATTAGAATTTGATAAGCTGTTCTTGGTGTTTTGGTGTCTTGGTTTTTCTCTGCATCTGATCCCCACTATTTTGTCCCAAATCCTTACACAAAGTGGTATTTTGATAAAACCGTCGAGCAGTGTCATCAACTTTCAAGCAACAAGCTAGAAAAATACTCAGACAAAATAAAGAGCCTCAAAACTGTACAGTTCCTAAGCCAGAAACTTATGCTGCATTCTATTTACCCCGGAAGTTGTAGTTTGGAGTTGGGAATGATATTACACCAGAGTTGCTTGCGTTCCAGTACAAGTTGGAATACCAAGATATTAGCAATACCTGTCTGTTTGTTTGTTTGGTTATTAAAATACCCATTAGCTCCTGTTTAGTAGTTACTTTTCCTGGGGTCTCAATAGCCGATAAAATGAAATACCTGGAAACCATCAACTAAATCACAAGAAAAAAAATAGATGGATAGCTCAAAGCTTCAAAGCAAGTTAGCTCTTGTAAGCAAAACCAGTTGATATTTGGAAATCCTGACTGCAGTACAAATTAAATGCACCATTAGAAACCATCACTAGAGCCAGGCTAGCTTTTTTTCTCATTTCCAGATACTGAGCTAATCGTCTGTTGGCTCTAGCTACACTTTACTACACAGTGAGAGTTGTATCAATCCTCTCATGTTTCTTGGAAAGAAAGTGAGTACATGTATGTCCCCAAAATGTCAAAAAGTGAATAATTGGTTGAAACAGTCAATGAGCACATGGTTTAGCTTTTCAGGGGCTCCTGTTGATTATCTTTTTGGATAACAGAACAATTGTGAGGCAACAGTATTTGCCGCAGGTGTTAATTCTGTGTTCATTTTTTAGGGCAGTTTTGTTCAGCACAAGCAGTAATCTTGATAAAACAGCAGTGCATCTACCTCCATCAGTGAGCTGGGACTGGTGCCCACTGTGACTCTCTGATAATGTGTTTGGCAGTTTTTCACACTCTTCCCCTCACTACATGGAAAAGCTGTGGATCTCTTGTGACTCATGTACCTACTGTCGAGTACAGGCGCTGTGTATTTGGCATCATTGGGACTTTGTTAGGTGCTTTATTATGTTTTGAAAACCCACATTAAACTCACAGATCTTTTTTTTTTTTTAAGTTGAAACATACTTGACATCCAACAAGGTATGAATCACATGTGCTGCTTTCTTTTTTAGGGATGCTTGAAAGTGCAAATACGTGATATTTTTGCTCATCTTGTACATTCTGTAGGTGGTAATAAGGCTCTGAAACCATATCCTGTAGGATATAAATAAAACAACATAAGTACTGAAAAGCACTCAGTTCTTTTGTGGGGGATTTTAAGCTGTTTTGAACTATTTCAGAGCACCTTTTTCTCACATTTTCCCTATCACTACCAAACTTGGCGGTAATTTTCATAGTCCAACCTTTTGTTATAGTGATCATGTATGTTGTCAAATTGATCACTATAAGCGAATGATTAATAATCAATTTTATTTTTTTCCCTTTATTTCTCATGCAGATTACAATCTAATTGACCTTTGTATTACATAATTATAAAGCAATATTATTACAATACTTAAAATACAATATTATTGCAATTTTAAAGGTGTTGTATTGTAGTAACATATATTATTTATTGCAATTTGTTTATGAAGGCGGAGCACTCCATTACTTCTTTTTTTCCCTCCGCAACACTTTGTCCCCTGCGGGAAGGATAATTGATCTGTGGATCCTTTCTGAGCTGATCAAATCAATAGATCAATGGATGAGAGAAGCTGCTGTTTGTAAGTGAAAGCAAACTTCTTCTGTGCCCCAAGTGCACTATAAATAGCCGAAAGGTGTATATATTCCAGTAGTGCACCTAATAAACAGCTCAGCTTCAAAAATCAATTTGTGGCAGCAGATGTTTTAATTGCGGTGGCCCAATGCAAACACATTAATTTGTGGGAAACCCTGCATTTACTGTATTTTTCATACTTTAAGAGAAAAATCTCACATTACTTTAAGAGCAAGAAGAACTCCAACACCACCAACCTTCCCTCCACACATTTACTATGTGCCATGCTATAAAAAGAGCACACTGTGTTCTGCACTGGCGCTGAACACTGGCCGTGGAAGAAGATGGTGTGCGACAGAATCTTTCAATATTCATCATTCCTTGAAATACTGTGCTGCATCATCTGCCCTTTAACCATAAGGCTTGAGTGACCACCGTGCATGGTTGCATATCGCACATCTGACATCATCAAACAATATTTAGCAGCTGTATGAGCCTTTCTTCCCCCACAAGCCACATATTTGAATGCAGTCTTTTCCTCTTTTTCAACACCATAGTTGTAAGCAGATCCATGTGCTTGCCCTGAGAGCGTTGGCATGCTGGGAACGAGAGCGTGAATGTCATGAATACTTTGGCATCTGGGTTGTTGTCTGCAGTGCAACGGCTGGAACACAGACTCCCTCTCACCATGTTAATGCAAAGAATATTGCGTGCATCAGTCAGGGTGGGAGGAGAGTTGAGGAGGTTTGTCTATGAAACAAAGAGGTCTCCTCCCTCACATCTGTGTGGGATTGTTATTGTTTTCCCTGACATCTGGTGGTGCCCTTGGCAACATAGAGGCTTGCATGAGGCTTGCTCTCATCTCCTGGGCTTGCTTAGATCAATGGCTGAGATGTACAACTCTAATTCATTCACACGGGAGACATTATCTGAATGTACAGCTGATCCCATGGGAAAGGACCACCAGCTATATTTGGTCTTGTTGATTGAGAGAGGAAGCTCTCAGAAGGGGTCCGTGTTTCCACGTTCGTTCTTAAAGGCTTCTCCTCCTGTATCTTGCATTCACGTGCCTTGCATCCACTGCAGACTGAGTTTTTCTTAGAATTTCCTGTTTCATAGACCTTTTTTCTATCCACACTATTCAATCATCAGCTTACATTGTGCTCACAAAATGACAGAAAACAGTGGGGGACCGAGCTGGCTGGAAACTGAACCTGTTCCTTCCTCCCCGTCCATGTCAAGACTTCCTTTTCAGGATTACTGTTTTAAAAGAGATTATATACAGGTAGAATATCACAGTGAGTAAATATACATGCAAGGAAATACATTAGACCTTTATAACCTGAACAGACTGGCTTGGTTTCTTTAAGAAAACATTACAAGACAATGAGCACCTTAAGAAGAAATAACCCCAAAATTAGTAAGAAATTCATCTCAAGCAAGAAAGCAAGAAAGTCAACTATAAATAAAAAATCCTGGAAATTAGCAACAAAAAAGGGGAAAAAGGGAATAAAGAGAACAACAACAAAAAAGGAAAAGACCCTAAAATGTGATTTAAAAATAATAATTTTGAAACATAATATTAAATATGTAATTGTGATATTTTATAAATATACAATTCTGGACATTTTCCCTCAGCTTTTTAAAAATAAAAATAATTTTCTCAAACTAAAAAAATGTTCAAATTTCAGGATATGTCTTCCCAAGTAGCTTATTGCCTTTTTAACCATGTTTCCAAAGAAGAAATTAAACCAATTTGCTCAGGGTTCAAAAGTTTAACCCTTTGAAACCTGAACAAAGTGGCTTGATTTTTTTTTAAAACACATGAAGAAGGCAATGAGAAATGAACAAAGAAATTACCCAAAACTAGCAAAAATTAGTTAAAAGTACAAAAAAATAACCAGAAAATTACTTTACATAACAAACAAAACAAGGAAAAACCCTGGAGTGCTCAAAAATATAGTAATCATTTAACATGACCTGTAAAAAGGGCTAAAAAAATAATAATCCTGTGACATAATTTTAAATATATATTTAGGATAATTATATGTTACATGTGTTCCATAGCTTTTTTTCTGTTCCCCTTGCTTTTAAAAAAATAATTGTCTGAATCTAATTCCTTGCAAAATATAAACCATTTCTTCCCAAGTTGCTCATTGCCTTTTTTCCATGTTTTTGAAAGCATTTGCACTAATTTGCTGTACTTAACCATTTGCTAATGATTAAATATAGCACAAAATAGTGATGTCGCTTCAGGTTTCAAGGGGTTTAAAATTGTAGGAAACACAAAATTGAGAGAGAGGATAAAAATAGTTCTCTGTTATCTGCATCTTATTTTAATTGTAAACATATATGCACAGACAATTCGGGAGGATGCAGGGTATCGGCATGCTCATTAGGTTTAGGTAATGTACTAACAACTGTTATCCTCAAGCCGTTTCCTAACACAGTCTGATGTGAAGGTAACATAGCTGATAAAGACTCTGGACACGTGTTGCACGTGCTGCATGTAAAGCAAAACTGGGCTGTCTGAGTAAACACATCATGAGGGAGCACTTTCTCTCTGTTTCCAACATGGAATTGAACAAAACGAACACAAATAAATCCATATGATGGGAGGCAGCACACATGCAGGGAATGTTGAAATATCTCAGTGGGAGCATGTTGTGCTCATGCCAAAGGGGTGGTGTTCAATTTTACATCAGCCCATTTTATCCAGTTGATCATTGTCTTTTTCTTTCATACAAACTTGATATGTCACATCTTTCAGTAGCTGTATTTTTTAGAGATATATGTTGTGCTTGCACTTGGCCTTGGTTAGAATGTTACTCCCATCATGCTTCAGCTGAACTTGGCAACATGTTATTCCCCTTCCATTCATTCACCAGCTGCAGACCGCAGGTACTGGAAAAGCTCCCAGCTACTGAGCAGCTCAGTGTGAGAGCTGTCACTGTTTCTCACAGTCCAACCAATACTGGATATTTTAGTCAGATACTGATATTAGTATTTGATTTAAATTAAGATCTTTGGGAGTAATTTTTATCATCCATGCCAGTGATAGCCAGAGGCATTATGTCTTTCCCATTCTCGTGAATGCGATATCTCAAGAATGCCTCTAAGGAATTTCTTAAAATTTGGCACAAACATCCACTTGGACTCAAGGATGAACTTCGTAGAATTTGTTGGTCCAAGGTCAAGGTCACTGTGACCTTGTGTCCAACTCATTCTTGCGAACATGATATTTCCAAAACACTATCAGGGAATTAATTCAAAATTTGGCACAAACATCCAATTGAACCCAAGAATAAACTGATTAGGATTTAGTGGTCAAATGTCAAGGTCACTATTACGTCACAAAACATGTTTTCGGCCATAATTCAAGAATTCATACGTTAATTATGACAAAACTTTAGACAAATCTCTAATTTGATAAAATGAAGTGATTCAATTGTATAAAAGGTCAAAGGTAAACTTCACTGTGACATAATAACATTTTGCAAATGCACTTTTATGGCCATTACTTATCAGCATATCTCAGAAAAAGAAGGGGGGGCATTCTTTTCTGCTGCTGTGCAGAAGATGTGTGCATGTGTCCACATTTTCACAGACATGAATGTAAATTGTAACTGACAGCTTCGTGAAGGCATACAACCTTAAGGCTGAAATTCTATTTTTTGCAAACATTAACCCATAACCCATTTTCTTAATTGTAATTAGGAGGCAGTATTATGGTATTACAATATACCGGGGTATTTAGAATACTTGACACTCTGATTTTCTATACAATCAAAAACACAGCTCATCTTTCTAATAAACTGATATGGAAAGGCTATACTGAGGATATCTCAAGGGTCACCAGTTGTCAGTTTCTGCTGGTGGAGCAGGCAGCTGACCTGGCAAACATGGTGACTGCCATTGTTGAGCAGAACGTCACAGGACTGTTCTACTGGTCTACTTCTATTATTTTAAATTTTACATAGGAATGAAAGAAGGTGCAAGGTAGATTCATTTGTCATTTTTTTAAACTTAGTTGAAATGTAATAATAATGATAATACCTCTAATAATATGAATAGTAATAAAATATAATACCTTTGTAATTTTTATTCTTTTAGCCGTTTCCATTTCTTTCAGTAAGCGAGGGTATTGTTGCTCGCCTAGCTGATGCTAATTTTACGGCCCTCCCACTGTCTGAGAATTTCCTCTTATTTTTTTTTAGATGTTTGTAACTGGAAGAGAAGTTTTGGACCCATCAGAATGAATAGTGAAGTCTCACTTTCAGTGTGTCTGATGTTCAGAGGTGCAGTCTGCATGGTTAATATAAATGCTATATGCTATATACAGTATACAAAAGCAACAGTGCAGGCTATCTGAAATCAGATCCAGACAGCACAACTGCGCTATTTCCCGTGTTGGGTATTTTCTTGTTTATACAGCAAGCACAAGATACTTACCTCAGTGACCAGTTTTGTGTTTGGCTTTCAAAGACTGATAACAGAATCAAGCAAACATTACAGAGCAATAGTACAATGTTTATTTTTGCCTTCTCAGCAGATGCTGCTTTATGCATCAGAAGGCATGCAGTACCCATAGAGATTGTCTTAGCTTTTGGTAAAAAAAGGAATCGTTTGCTGAGTATTTGCACTGAAAAAATATCATTTTCAAGCGACTGTTACACTATTATGGACCAGTGAATTACTTGTCAAAATCCGTTAGGAATCAGAGTTACTTTATTTGCCATGCATGAGCAAAAATTACAGAGACACTGGGCTTATTCTCATATTGATGTCAGTGTCTTTGCATTAGAGGGCTTCATCAGTTCTCCTAGTGGCTCCCTTCTCGAGCTGAGACTGTATCCTGCAAAAGAAAATGATAGTACTGATATTAAAGGCCCTCACCAGCCTAATGGACATCCGAATGCCACCGAGCGGAACTTGGGAGTATGGGGCGCCAAACATCCTGTGAGGGTAGAAGGATGTTTACAGCACAGTTCAACATCTCTGCGGGGACAGAGGGAGTAGATAAGTACAGGCTGAGCTCTGGCACTGGCCGAGAAGACAACAGCTGTTATGCATAGACTGTTTTTCCAGGTATCTCTCCGCGTGCCGGCAGATGTAATAGGTGATGTCAGCTCTTGTGCAAAGTGTACATGACTAACCACTTCTGCGAAACACTCGGAGGTACTACAGATAATAGTGGACCACCCACAGTTTGCACTGGTTTGCGGCTGGATGAAGTTGACCCAAACAGATCAATAATCGAGTGTTTTGCCTCTGGAGAGTTTTCTCTCTTAGCTCTGAGCTGAATTTAGCAAAGAATATTCATGAAGTGTATGATTTTTTTTTTCAGGATTTTCACCGACCATCATTCATTTATCTGTTCATTCTTTCCTTGAAACGGACTCTGGCATATTCCTACTAAGATGCCTAGATCTGTGTAGTAGCAGGAACAGTCATGAGTT